>NC_142065.1:215303513-215655100 GCF_059756535.1 Pantherophis guttatus | reverse complement strand
TGGTTGGGAGCATAGATTCCAATCAAAAGAATTTGACCATTTGCTGTGAGCAATTCAATTGCTACAAACCTACCATCTTGATCTGCTTCTATAACTTTCGCTGTTAGTTTTTTATTTACATAAATAACCACACCATTCTTTTTCTGCGAAGTTGAAGATATATAATGTGCTCCTAGTTTTGAGTTTATCAAATATTTTTGATCTTGAGTTGTGATATGCGTTTCTTGTAAACATATTATATCATTATTAAATTGTTTCAAATATGTAAATAATTTCTTCCTTTTCTGTGCTGAATTCAACCCATTGACATTCCAAGATAGACACTTAAAGGTCATCAGCCTCTTTCTGGAGCACAGAGCAAAATATTTGAAGTTCATCCGAGAGCTTCGATCTCGCTCCTCCCATAGCTCCACTCTCTTGTACGGTACTCTTAACTGCCTTCTTGTCTTGTCTTTCCTGTTGTTGTTGTTGCTGTTGTTTAAGTAGCTTGGATTGGGCTCTAGTTATACGTTGATCTTTAACTTCTGTCAACTAAATCAAATCCAAAATTGGAGAAGAATCCAACAAGGCCTCACTCAGAAAACCTCCTTCTGCACCTTGCACGTTTTCTAATTCCTGCTTAGACTGTTCTTTCAATTGCCTCTCTTCACTCTCCTTAATCTCCAAAACTGTAGATGTACGTGGAGATGGTGTTCTTTCCTTAAGAATAGTAGTGTAAAAGTGTTGTGCCTTCTCCACGGTATTCAACCGATATCCTTCTCCCTTATATCTAAAAATTATCCCAGCTGGTGCGTCCCACCGGAAGGGTATCTGTAAATTTTTCAATTCCTTAACAAGAAAACCAAATTCTTTTCTAGCTTTCAGCATTTTGGGAGGTAATTCTTTAAAAATTTCAAGTCGTGAGCCCCCCACTTGTACAGAAGTGTGAAAAGATTTTTGCAGGATATCATTTCTAATTTCTCTCTCAGTAAAGTATATGACCACATCTCTAGGCAATTGTCTTTGTCTGGCCACCCAAGAGTTCACTCTGTAAATTTTATCTATTTTATGAAATACCAAATCAGGATTAGCTTGTAAAATCTTAGCCAAGGCTTCAGAGCAAACCTGTCTCAAGTCCTGTCTCTCCTCCTCTCGAATTCCCCGAAGCCGTATGGCAAATTCCATCGCCCGGAATTGTATCATAACAATCTCATCTTCAATTCTCTGCATTTTATTGTCAACTTCATCAATTTTATAATCATTGTCTTTCATCTTAACATTAACTTCTGATTTGAATTCTTCAACTTTAAAATCAACTTTCCCAATAAATTCTGCCAGGCCAGACGCCACTTCTGATATTTTTTTGGTCACCTTATTTTGATTCTGTTTCACCATGTCTTTAACGTCATTAATTTCCTGCATAAATTCCTGATGTGATTTTTGAAGTTTATCATCTATCCCCTGTTGAGATTTTTGAAATTTGTCATCCAGAGTTTTAGAAATAAATTCTTTTAAATCTCCCACATCAAATTCTTTTTTCTGGGTTTGTAGCTGTTGAGCAGGGGGAAGTTGCGTTTGATGTTTGTGTGTGGGGGATCCCCCCCCTAATGCCTTCCCTTCCTGCTTCTTTGAAGCCATCCTGGCTCGTGATCTAGTTTTTCTAAAGAGGGAAGTTCCTTTTCCTTTCCCTCCTGCACAAAGACTTCTAAAAAAGTCCCCCAGATTTAATCAAACAAGGGTTAAAATAAAGCAAAGTCCAATATTGAAAAGGGAAAAAATTTCCCAGTTATTTCTCTTATAACAAGCAAAGCAGCTTAGTAGCAACTTGGAAACTTTGTAGCAAAACAAAGTAACTTCACCAATCCACACTCGCTGGCTCGTTAACTCTGAAGCTAGGCGCCATGTTTTTTCAAAGCACTTTCACTCATTCGCATTTTCTCAGATTGAAAAGTCAACAAAGTGCTAATACTTGCGTTTCCAAATTTCAGGATTCAGGTAGTTTCGCTGTTTATTAAAACTGGTTCTTTCGCTTTAAGTTTCCTGCAGCCGGTTTGTTCTGCAGAAGCAGAATCGTCCCACGCCGCCCGGAGTCTCAGCAGGTTGGAAGGGAGCCACGCCTGTTTCCTCCCCAGAAACAATTCCCTGGGGGGTTACAGGGGCTCGACCTGTGCCCTGCTATCTCTCCTCCAACAATCCTCAGGATTTTGAAGTTTTCGAGCCGCTTCTCGATCGCGAAGCGGCTCTACAGGCGGCGGGGCTGGCGGAGCTTCAAAGAGCGCCGCCGTCGCCGAAGACAAGGAAACCGGAAGTCCCTATACCATTTTTCTTTTCTGGTGCTGCTTGTCTTGTACTCTTATATGAGTCTCTTGTAAACAAATCACATCATTTTTAAATTGTTTAAGATTGTTTAAGATAATGAAATATTTTTCTTCTTTTCTGTGGAGAATTCAAACCATTAACATTCCAAGTCAAAAATCTAGTTCCCATCTCCTTGAAGCAACTGGAGCAGATTCTGGTGGTCTTGTCTCATTTGACCTTTAGGTCTTGCTCCTCCCGCTGCTTCTGTTTTGGTAGATTCTTGAATTCTTTCTTGAGTTGCCATCTGGAATTGTTGCTGTCTTGATACTTCTTTGAGCCTAGCTGTCACCGATCTGGTCTGTCTTTGATCCTTGGGTTGCGATAAATCAATTAATTCCAACTCTTGAACAGCCATCTGAATTTGTAATTTGCCATCTTCTCCTTGGCCTGTCAAAACTCCCCCCTGAACTACTGTCAGGAGCTCTTCTTTTTCACCTTCCATCACATCCTTCTTTCTTTTGCCCTCTGGTGATTTTGGTGATTTGGGTGTGCCAGCCTTTAATACATTGATATAAAAATCTCTTGCTTTCCATATTGTGTTAAGCTGATACCTCTCTCCTGAATAAGTCACCACCAATCCAGCTGGCACCTCCCATCTATACTGTATCTGGCGTTTTTTCAGTTCATCCACCAGAAATGCATACTCCCTTCTAGCTCTCAAGATCTTAGGGGGGATTCTTTCATTGTCATCACTTCCTGGCCTTCAACCCGAAGTTTACTGTTAAAAGAGGCCTGTAGAATTTCATTGCGTGCTCTCCTTGTATTGAAATATATCACAATGTCTCTTGGTAAATGTTTCTGTCTAGCAACCCAGGAATTAACGCGATACAGCTTGTCAATCTGCCAGCCCAGATCGTTTTTTGACTCCCCCACCAACGGTGCCAATGGCTCAGACATCATTTCTCTCAAGTTCTCTTGTTTGTTCTCCTTCACCCCTCTAAATCTTAAAGCAAATTCCATATCTCTGTATTGTATCATAGCTACATCATCTTCAGCCCTTTGAATTCTGTTCTGAGCTTCATCTAATTTATTATCCAAGATTACCGTAGATTGTTTAACTTCTTCAACTTTATCATCCACCATTTCAATATTGCCTGCCAAACATTTAAATGTCTTTATAATATCATCCCTAATTTGCTGATTCCGAGTTGCAATATCATCTGACACAGCCTGTATTTTTTCATTGGTTTCATTAATTTTTTCATTAATCAAAATAGCAAGTTTCTCTTGTGTAACTTGGAGGGTTTGTTGTAACATCTCCAATGTTAAAGTCTGTGAATCTGCTGGAGGGGCAGAAGCTTGCAGTCTAGAAACATGAGCTGGGGAGCTGCCAGCGCTTCCTGTTCCTTTAATAGGAACAGTCTTTACAGGTTTTGAGGCCATTTCCAATTTAAATTTCTTTATATTTTAATCAGAAGCCAGAAAGAAAAGTTCCTCAAGAAAAATTCCAGTCTTAGTTAGCGTTTTAAAATCCTCCTTCTATCAGTACAAAGTTCTTTTCAGACAAAGGGCTGCCAGCAAAACAAAACTTTCTCTGGCTTTCACTTTCTCCCGCCCCTTCAGGCTTCAATCGCCATTTTGTTGCAAAGTACTAATTGTTAGTTCCGAAGGAGGCTACAAACATCAGAGTTAGGTAAAGATACTTGCGGTCTGATTTCTCCTTGCTTGTTCTGCCTGCTGCTAGTTCAAAATGTTAAAATCCCCTCATTTCCATCGGCAGAATTGGTCGCGGCTTCTAAATCCGCTAATTAGCGGATTCGTCCCTCGTCCGGAGCGGCTTGACAGGCTTTTAGGGAGCGCGCACCCTTCACGCCCCAGGATCCTTCCTAGGGCGTTTGGGGGGGGCTCAACCTCCACCTGTCTGCTCTTCTCTCTCCCCTTTGCCCGGGGAGAGGGTTCCAAGCCTCCAGACAGCTGTTTTTCGGCTGTTCTGGGGCTTTAACAGAGCCAGGGATCGGGCGCTCGTAAAGGAGCGTCTTCAAAGCTCGCAGAGCCAAGCGGATGTCCCAAGATGTGATTACTTACAAAGAGCTCCTTATTATGGAAAGAGGTACATTGCAGTTAAAGTCTTTAGGGGTATTAAAGGAAGAAAGGATAATTCAAACTTGGTTTCAGTATGGACAGTTGTATACTAGATGGAAAGAGGATCAGAAAATTGGTATCTTGAAAAATGACGGAAATCTGATAAAACAAATTAGGGATCAAAGCCCAATGCATATTAAAAGGTTGTATAATGAGCTAGTAAAGGACTGCATGATAAAATGGGCACAAAACATCAAGGAACCAATAATGATGGAAACATGGGAAAAAATATGGGTCAAAAATGTAAAATTTACCCAAGCCCAAAACTTGAGAGAAAATTTTTACAAAATGTTTTATAGATGGCATTTAGATCCTAAAAAGTTAGCTTGTATGTATCCAACCCTACAATCTACGTGCTGGAGATGTAAATGTGAGGATGCAACTTATTATCACAGTCACTCACGCCCTTGTCACCTCGTCTGGACTATTGTAATGCTCTCTACATGGGGCTCCCCTTGAGGTGCACTTGGAAGCTCCAACTGGCGCAAAGTGCAGCCGCGCGGGTGGTTATGGGAGCAACGTGGAGTTCCCATGTAACACCTCTCCTGCGCGAGCTGCACTGGCTCCCAGTGGTCTTCCAAGTGCGCTTCAAGGTTCTGGTCATCACCTTTAAAGTGCTCCATGGCTTAGGACCTGGTCATCTACGGGACCGCCTGCTACCACCAATAGCCTCCCACCGGGCAGTACGCTCCCATAGAGAGGGGCTCCTCTGGGTGCCGTCGGCCAAACAATGTCGACTGGCGGCCCCTAGGGGGAAAGCCTTCTCTGTGGGGGCACCTACGATCTGGAACGAGCTCCCCCCGGAGATACGGAGGATCCTGGATCTGCGCACCTTCCGTCGCGCGCTTAAGACTTTCCTATTCCATCAAACTGGCCTGGCCTGATCGTCAGAGGCTTTTAAAAGCTTTTTTTTACTGCAACCTCTTAAGGTTGTAGAAAAAAATGCTTTTAAAAGTAAAAAAAAAAAGTTGGCCACGCCCACCCATCGCGACCCGATGGTGCGGTAGGTGCGCCGCCGCTGCCACCGCCCAGGTGGGAGAGGAGAAAGAGAGATGGAGAGAAAGAGAGATGAAGGAGAGAAAGGGGGGAGGAGAAAGAGATAGAGAGAAAGAGAGATGAAGGGGAGAAAGGGGGGGAGAGAGATGGAGAGAAAGAGAGATGAAGGAGAGAAAGAGGGGGAGATGGAGAGAAAGAGAGATGAAGGAGAGAAAGAGGGGGGGGCGAGAAAGAAAGAGATGAAAGAGACACAGAGAGATACCTGTTTGAAAGGAGCCACAAAACCAGGGTGGGAGTAAGTGATATGGAGTTGGCAATGCCCACCCAGGTTTGAGGTTGTGTTTAAGTGTTTACATGTGTTTAAGGTTGGGCGTTTAAAGTTGCAGACCCCTGACCTACCCCATCTGATCGCTTCACCCTGCAGCCAGCCCTGTAGGCCTGCGCCCGCCTCCCATCTGGGCAGCAGTGGCCTACCTATCCCGGTTGTATCATCTTGCCCTGCAGCTGGCCCGAAAGCCCACCTCAGACTGCCTCAGACTGCTCCAGTAGGTCATTTTTATTTAATTTAATTAAGAATGCTGCAATGGGCATAAATGATGACCGGTCAAAAGTGCGAGGACCTGTCAGAAATCACTTTTTTCAGCCCGCTGGGTAGTCCCTATGTGCATATGGATTACTCAAGAGGGCTGAAAAAGTTATTTTTGACCGGTCCTTGCACTTTTGACCAGTCCTTGCACTTACAACTGTCCTCACATTTTACGTTTTGCGCCCTATCTTGTCACCGTGGTGAAGAGTAGTTGTGAAATGAGTGACACAGTTGTTAAAAATGCTGCAACGGGCATAAATGTGAGGATAGTCATAAGTGCGGACTGGTCAAAAGTGCAAGGACCTGTCAGAAATCATTTTTTTCAGCCCTCTGGGTAGTCCCTGTGCACATAGCCACGCCCACCCGGTCACATGACCAGCTAGCCACGCCCACCCAGTCACATGACCAGCTAGCCACACCCACCCAGTCACAGGACCACCAAGCCACATACCCCCAACTAAGCCACGCCCACAGAACTGGTTGTTAAAAAAATTGAATCCCTCTACTGAATGGAATGGAATGGAGCAGAGCAAGGTTTCTCTTCCTCGCCCCCATTTGCTCTTGTAGGAGCCGTCTCTTTCCTGACAGAGAGATGGGAGGGAGAGAGCGAATGGAATGGGATTCAGCAAGATTTATCTCCCCCACCCCCATTTGCTCTTCTAGGAGAGAGGGAGGGAGGGGGAGAGGAAGAGAGAGAGATGGATGAATGTCGATTGTAACCTCCTTGGGGCTGAGAAGAATTGCTGCAAAACTGAGTTTTCTGAAGTGGCTCACTAGACTCGTAAGCAACTTAAAAAATGATCTAGTAAAAAGAAAAGTCAAACAAAAGCAAATAAAACACTCCCAGGAGGAAAACAAATTAAAGTTTCATTTGTGTATATTATTTAATGGACTGCTAAATTGGCAAAATGGACTGCTAAATTGGCCACACCCAGCCAGTCACATGACTAAGCCACACCTGCCCAGTCACATGGCAACCAAGCCACGCCCACCCAGTCACGGGGGGGCAGCCACACCCACCTAGCCAGTCCAGGCCCCCAACAGTCTGAGGGACCCTGAAGCGGCCCCCTGTTCAAAAAGTTTGAGGACCCCTGGCTTAGTACATCTTGTAGGGTTTTATATACGTCTGCTGGTAATCCATCCGGGCCTGGTGTCTTCCCATTTTTCTGTCTTTTAATTCCTTCCATTAATTCCATCATAGATATTCTTTCTTCTAATAATTTTTTGAATTTAGGATATTTTCAAAGACATTATGTAAGAAATGGTTTGTTATCAGTGTGGGAGAGAGTGAAAGAAAAACATTATTTGAATATTCCAATATGGCTTTCTACAATAGAAGCGGTGATATACCCAAATATTGTGAACATGGGGAATATTGTTAGATATAAAGACATTTTGACAGATCGGGGAGAACTGAAACAAAAACAAGAACTGGAGAGTCAAGGGACTGAGATAGACTGGTATACAAGACTGCAAATACAATCAAGATATGAAGCAGATTGTAGACAACATGGCTTTAACTTGGGGAAATCAGAACTGGATGAAATATTGACAGGAACAGATGAGAAAATGATTAAGAAATTATATAATTATTTATTGCATATTTGACAAGAGGATGAAGAAGTAAAAGAAATAATGATAGCATGGGAAAAGAATTTTGGATACACCATAGAATTGGAGAAATGGCAATAACTTGGGGAAAGAAACTATAAATTAACAATGGCAACAACCTATAAAGAAAACTTGTATAAGATGTTTTATAGATGGCATATTCCACCAGAAAGATTAGCTAAGATGTTTAAATCAGCTAAGTGTTGGAAATGTCGCCAGTTGCCGAGATCATACTATCATATGTGGTAGTTGTGTAAAGAAGCAAAACAATATTGGGTGAAAACATGGTTAGAGGGAATGTTGCAGCAACATATAGAGTTAAAATCAGAGATATTCTTATTGGGAATTTTACCAGAGAATTATAGTAAAGAAGATACATATTTGATTGTTCATATAATAACAGCGGCTAGAATTGTATTTGCACAAAACTGGAAAGCAGATAAAATCCCGTTGGAAGGAGAAATTATAAAGAAAATGTTAGAATGTGCAGAAATGAATAGATTAACATTGAGAATAAAAGATAAAGAGGAGTCGATGTATTTCAAGACATGGGAATTTTTTTTTTATTAGTTAGAAAGAAAATATGAATAAGGGTATAGAGATAAAATAGATAGAGAACAGATGGGAGAAATCAATTTTAAAAAGTGTAACTAAGATTTAAAGATGTAAACGTTGAATAAAAACAATTTTAAAAAAGATTGTTAAAAATAAAGGAATGCAAAATTGGCCTATTTGATCACGGTTAAAATGGATACACTATTTTCTCTGGTCATCCTTAATGGACTTCTGCTGATCAGGATTGAAATGATCAGGGTTTCTTTATAGAAAAGAGATGGAATACAGAAGAGACCAGTGGTTATATTACAGAGAAAATAGTTTATACTTGTGATGGTCATTAGTTTATGTATTTTTTTCTTTCTCTTGTACTATTAATTTTCTTTTCTATTTTTTTCTATTTCTTTTCTGCACTTTACTTTTATTCTTTTTTAGGTTGTACTAGTTTTATCTTTAATTCTAACATTTGATAAAATTCCTAAAATCTCCACTCTCTTAGACCGAGAAGGTATTTGGAGTCTTTTGGTGGCTTACTGTAATTGCCCAAATAATTAGGTGTTGACACTAAGGGTGAGCATCCAATTGCTTGATTCCCTTGATGTGCCCACTCCCCTTTTCCTCCGAGCCAGAACTTGCAATTAAAATGGCTCCGGGGGATAGATGCGCGCTCAGCAGGATAACGCGGCCAGTTGCTCTGAATGCTCCACCTCTGGCTCAGAGTGAGAGCTGCGGGAGAACCAGAGACTGGTGGCACTAACCAGATGACCGTTTGCAGGAAGAAGCCGTCAGCCCCAGTTGTGCTGTTCTTTTCTGCCTGCTGCTCTTGGCCACCTTCTCCACCTCGGACTGTTTGTGGTCCAACTCCCGCAGGAAGACCTGTGAGGGGAGGGTGAGGGGTCCCCATCAGCCATTCGAAGCTTGGCAACCAGGTGCTGTTGCTGCAGGGCCAAGACCCCATCTCAAAGCCACCCCATTCAGGAGCTTGAAAGCACGACACCAGCGCAGGCACTGGTGAACGCTCACAGGGCCTCCCACCTTGGTCGAAATGTGCCCCTCCCCCCCCCGGTTGGGAAAGACGGGTTCTCCAGGGCTGCAGCAACCTGGTTGCCAGAGGCTCCCTGCCCAGTGGAAGACCTTCCCTGGCAGCCCTGCCAAGGAGCGAAGGGAGTGACCTCTGCAGAGGGTCAAAGGGTCGGGGGCAGGTGGGGGTCACACGACGCCTCAGCCAACCCACTGCTAAGGAGGCAGTGGCGGCAGAGCCCCTTCTGGCTCCCCTGGCGGCTACGACTGGCTGGGGCAGGCACAAAGGGAAAGGGGGCAGCGAAGTTATCCTACCGTGTGCTGGCATCCAAGTTCCTTCAGCTGCCTGGCATCCTCCGGAAGGGGCTCCTGGTCCCACAGGCGCAAGGCCTCTTCTGCGGCTGTGATCCAGTCACTGAGCCGCTCTGTCTCCTCCTGGTCTGCAGCCAGGGACGCTGCCTGGGCCTGCAGCCGCTGCTCCTGCCCCTGGACCCGGCTGCAGAGCTGTGGGAGGAGGAAGACAGCAATGTGGGGAAGGAGAGGGGCGCATATGGTGAGGGAGGAAACCCCTTCTCCTCACCCCACTGGATGAGTGGCCCCACTGGAGGCCATACACACAAGGCCCAGTGTGCCCACAAGCCCCCCCCTCACTTCCACTCTGCTCACCTGATGGAAGCGGGTCTTGGCAAGAGTGACCCAGGATTGGACGGTGCCCACAGCATCGGGGTGGCAGGCGCTCAGGATCTCCTCGCCCAGAGAGCTGATGCAGTCCAGCTCCAGCTGCTGGCATTGCACACTCTGCTGCACCTCCTGTCGGCGGTGGACAAGGCCATCAGTACCTCCCTGTGGGGCCAGGCCCCCACTCCAGAAAGAGAGGGTGAAAGCTGAAGGCTCTGGCATGAGGCTCTTCAAGAGGAGAGCAGCAGGGTCTCCCCGCCCCCTCCCTGACCTCGAACTGGCTCTGGCCCTCGGCCATGGCCGCCTCCTCCTCCTCTGGGGTTGCCCCATCCATGATCGACTTCTCCAGGCCTGACAGGCGGCTCAGGAAGGCACCCAGCAGGCGGTGGAACTCCTCTGCCTGCAGGAAAGAGAGACGCCTGCGTCAAAGGGGCTGCCATTCTGGGGAGCAGAATGTGGGTCCTCTTGGCACTCTGGAATCTGCCCAGCTTCAGGAAGGTGGTGGTAGGCAGGGAATCGGGCAAGCCTCCTGCCCGTCCTGTGTCCCAGCCCAGGTCCTGCCTGGGAGCTTCTGCCTTCCACACAGCTGTCCTTCTCCCACCGCTGCCCTGGCTTGTCCACATGCCTGCCTCAGGGCCACTTCCAGCCGGTTCTGCTGGGAGACGGAGAGCCGGCCAATGAGTTCCCAGCGGTCTTCCAGCTCCTCCATCTGGATCTGCAGCCACCGGGCATCCATGCTGCTCCCATCTTGCGCCAACACACGCGCAGAGCACCTCAGCGTCCTGACAGCCACCGTCCGCCGACCCAGCTCTGTCTGAAAGGCCTGCTAGGGCCAAGAGAGGAGGCCTCACTGCTGGGCACCCAGGCTGCACAGCCGTCCAGCCCCTTCCTCTCCACCACAGGCTTCTGTGGGCACAGCAAGCCCATCTCACCCCAGGCCCTCCACACACCCTCTCAGCAGTGGCGTTGCAAACAGCTCCGCCTTGCCTTGCCTTGCCTCACCCACCTTATGCTGCTCCATGAGCATGCCCACCAGGTCTCTGTCCCCAGCCACGGGGGTCTCCTCAGCCAGCTGGGGCTCGGCCTGACAGAGCCAGTCCAGGAGGCTCTGAAGGGCATCGCCAAAGCAGCTGGAGAACAGCAGGTGCTCCTCCAGCTTCTGCTGCCTGCAAAGGGTTGGCAGCAGTGAGGGGTCCACGAGGCCTCTGTGCCCCCTTCTCTAGGGTGAAGGGCCAGCCCACCCCAAGTGGAAGCTCTTGGAGCCATTAGCAGCCCTCACTCTGGGCAAGTTCCCACTGGCCTGCACTCAATTCAGCAGTACCCGAATCCAGGAGGGGGTCCGAGAGGGAGGTTTTGGCCCCTCTGAGCAACTGTTACATGGGGCTTTAAATCCCAGGGGCCTGAATGTGGGGCCGGAGACACTTGACCCCCAGATTGTCCCATGAGTGACTACCTCAGTTGCTCTACCTGGTCCTTGCCTACAAGTTTTGGTGAGGGTGGGAGACATCAGGGCTGGCTCCACTGGCCCCAGAGAGCAGGTCAGTATCCCAGCACTGCTCCGGAGAGGTCCAGGCCCACACTAGCTCCTCAGCCGACCCTCTTCCCTCTGCCTCCTGCCCCAAAGGCCGGGCTAATGGTGGACACACCTCCCGGCTGCACAAAGCAATCTCCTCTTGGTAGCACTGCAATGAGCAACAAGGAAATGGGGCTTCCCCCCCCCAAGACACACACACACACACACACGGACAAGAGGGTTTGGCCAGTCAGTGGAGACCCTGCCTGGGCCAGAGATGCAGAGGACAGGCGAGCAGCCACCCCAGGGTCCCCCCAGCCACCCTGTCCCCTACCTCTCGGCCCCCCAGCTCCACAGAGCCCTCCAGCGCTCCTTCAGCTTTCTCTGCATTGCGTCCAGCTCCTGGCCATCGGCAGGGAGGAGAGCCTTGCCACATAGGAGACCCCCCTGCTGCAGGGTAGCCTCAAAGATGCGACGTTTGGCCCGCAGGCGACTCTGGAATTCCTGCAGGAACATTTGGAGAAAAGGCTTTGCCTGGAAGGAGAGAGGGGCCCAGCACCTGACTGTGCCCTGGTGGTCAAGGCTGGTGCAGGAACCTGCCTGCCTCCCCCTCCTGCCCTGGGAGGGGAGCTGTCTCCTTGATGGGGAGTTCCAAGGGGGGGTCCCCCAAATTCAGCTGCTGACATCACGGGACACAGCAATGCCCCCCCCCGACTCAGCATAGTGCAGGAGACGGGAGTGGCTTCCACAGTGGGGGCGGACATGATGCACCAGGCTCGCCCCCCGGCCTCTCCTTGTGCTGTCCCAGAAGGGCCTTGAAGTCCTCTTGCTTCGCAGGGGGGGCATCTGTGGGGGCTGCACAGGCTGCCTCTGCCCCATCCATCCACTTTAGGAACAGCTGCCAGGACTCTCTGAACTGTAAGGCCAGAGCAGCACTGCACTAAACCTCCCTGGGCACGCCTGCCCCCCAGGGGTGGGTTCTACTTATCTTTACTACCTGTACACAATGGGGCCACGCGTGTGCGTGTGCTTCGCTCATGTGCGCATTTTTCTGCACATGCGCAGAAGCATTCTGATGATGCCAGAGTTGGTGGGCGGAGCTTCCCATCGGATTTACTAAACCAGGGACAACCCACCATTGCTGCCCCCCTGCCCCCCATCTCCCATTGTCCTTCGGGGGTCTTTGTGTGAGATACCTGTTTGGCCTGCTGGTGGGCCTCTTCCAGCACTTCCCCCCTCTCGCTCACTTGCTGCAGGACCTTGGCCAGCCGCTCCTTGGCATTGCCCATCAGGCTGCGAGGACCCCCGATGCCCTGGGTCAGGCAGGCAGTCCCCGCCTCCATCCCTGCCAGCTTCTTGCTCTGGGCTGCCGTCTCCTGTGCCAAGGCCTGCAGGGACAAGCAGACAGGGGAGCCCAGGAGATTCCTGGATCAGCCCTCCTCCTCTCAGTGCCCATGCCACCCAGCCTCTCATTGGAAGACTGGAGAGGGACACTTGAGAGCAAGCTTGGCAGCGCCTCACATAAGAGGGCTCAGCCACAAGTTGCAAGTCTGCCCAGTCTGCCCTGGGCCAAGTGGGCCTGTGCCCAGGGAATCGTGGGCAGACTTCTCTTCCCAAGTGATGCCAAGGGCACGCATGCCACCCAGGGGGCTCCCCCTCCTTTGCCGGCTGGCTGTGGCTGACCTGCAGCCGCTGCCTCTGTTTGCTGACTGTGTCCAGGATGTAACTAGGAGGAGGCAGGGCTGCCAAGGCCTCCTCGGTCTGCTTGACCCACTGAAGGAGCTCCTGGAGGGTGGCTTGGAACTCAGTGGCTGTATTTGGGTTTTGGAGGAGCTGGGAGAAGGGAGGAGTGTGGGTGGCCCCTGCACAGGATGAGGCCCGCCCTCCACAGCCCCCCTCCTGCCCACCTACCTTCTGTTCTTGAAGGCGGCTGGTGAAGCCGCCCCACTTCTGCTCCAAGACCCTCAGGCTGTGCTTGGCCATAGAAGCCCTGTTTGGGTGGCAGGTGGCCAGCAGGTGCTGGAGCTTCTCCTGGACTTGCTGGTACGTTTGCCGCTTGGATTCCATCTCTTTGCACAGTTCCTGCCCAACCACAAGACCCACCCAGGTGAGGTTCCCCATCACTGCCTGGAAGGAGGAGGAGGAAGACAGACCCAAAGGCAGCCCAGGCTGAAGAGCAGCATTTGGGAACCGGCAGGAGATCAGACTCTGCAACCACGCAGCCTCCCAGAGCTAGGAAAAGGTCCACACATAGAGATGGTCTGGCAACACAAAAGCGGTTGCTTGTTCCGCTTTAGCCGAGGGGAGAAGCTTCCTCCCCCAGGCCTGGGACAGAAGCCCCCTTGCATCTGCCTAGAGGCCTTCCATGGCACGGCTCCTGCATCTGCACCTGAGAATTCAGGGGCTCTCCAGGGTCCCACCCCACAAAGGAAAAGAAGTGGGGCCAGAGGCAGGCCCACACGGAGGAACATCTCGACCCGAGGCTCCAGGAGCCCCCCAGTCAATAGCCCTGTGCTTTCCAACCCTTCTGGGTGATGAAGGAGGCCCCGGATGGCTCCTGTCATGGATTGTGGTGCCTCTTGTCGATGTGGTTGGAACTTTCGTTTGTTGTTCCCTCATCTGAAGCAGGGCAGGAGGGCACTTCTATGGTGCCACTGCCAGCGCTGCCCACTCCTTCCCTGCTGCCCTGCTGTGGAAAGCAACCCTAGTTGGGCTTTGACCAGACAGGCCCTTCCTGATTCAGCTACGAGGTCCAGGAGCTCCCAACGGCCCAAAGGGGGGGGGGGAGGACCTTTGGGTTGAGCCATTTGCCGATTCCCCATCCACACTCAGCAAAATGACAAAGGCCTGGCAGATATTCCAAAGTCTTCGGGAAATGGCCCAACACCTTCAGGTGGACCATCAGGGGAAACTTCTGGGCTTCTCGGAGTCCAACTCCTCAACTGCCACAACAAAGGGAGGCATGAAGCCTCTCAACCAAAGGGCTCCAAGCGGGGTGAAAGTGGCCCACCAGGCGGCCCCTGGCCCACCTTTCATCCCTAGCCATCCCTGGCATGTGGGGAATTGCTGGGAAGGAGCTCACCAAGAGTGCAGCCAGCTTGTCCTTGGTGGCTTCGGAGGGGTCCCACATGGGCTCGGAAGAGAAGAGCTGCAACTCCACCTGGTCCAACCACTGCACCAGCCCAGCTGCCTCCAGGGAAACCTCCCGCACCTTCGGGAGCAGCAGGCAGAGACAGTGGGTAGAGTGAAGAGGGCATGGAGGACAAAAGCTGCTCCCTGGCCTCAAAAGACATCCCCCCCCCGCCCTGGCCCTGAGCAAAGGCCATCAAGCTGCTGCAGGCCCAAGAGGTGCCTCCTTGCTGCTGGCCCTCCAGCCCTGGAAACGCCTGCCAGGAGGTCCCCCACCCAGCTTCACCTGGTTCAGATTGTGCTCCAGGGCCAGCTGGCGGTGCTCCGTCTCAGCCAGGACCTGGCTCCACCGGTGGCTGAGCTGCTGCAGGCTGCCCTGCAGGGCCTCTGCACAGGGCCCGCTGCCATCACTGGGCAGATGCCAGCCGGCCTCCTGTACGGCCTGCATTGTCATTGTGTGAGACAGGACATCCTTCCACAGCACCTGCCGAGAGCCGGGGTCAGCCCTGCCAACTGCCCACTAGAGAGCAACCCCCTGCCAGGGAACGGGGCCCCCAAATCACCTGGTGTTTGGCCAGCTCGATCTCGCAGCTCTGAAGGTCCGGCATGAGGGGGAGGGGGTTCCGGAGCTGTTCCTCAGTGCTCAGCAGCCCCTGCAGCAGCCAGTCCAGCTGACTCTGGAACCGGCCCAGGCGTAGGAGGGCAGCCTCCAGCCGGTGCTGCAAGAGAGGGCCAGAGGCTGTGGGGCTATCAAGGTGGGGGAGGCATGTGGCAAGTCTTGCAGGGAGCAGAAGGTGGGGAGAGGCTCCCACCAGCAAAGAGGCTGCCCGCCAAGCCCCCCCTTAAGGGCCTTCCACTCCCTCCCATCCTGGCCCAAGTGCCCCAACCTGCCGGATTAGCAGCTCTTCCTCCAGCTGGGTCCAACGGTCCCGGGAACTCCCAAAAGTGAGGGGGGGATCCTCCTGGGCAGCCTCCCAGCAGCTGCTCTGTTGCCAAAGTCTCTCAGCCTCCACCTGGCGCTGGTACAGCTCTCGCTTGAAGGCCTGCCCCGGGGGATTTGGGGAGGCAATGAGGAGGCGCTGCCCGGCACAGGCCCTCCACAGGGCGCCACAGTTCTTTCCTCAGAGACCCTGGCAGACCCCCTCCCATTGCTTCTCTAGGACCGTGTGAGAGTGGTGGTCCCAGGGTCACCCTGAGCCGTGGGGCTTATCCTGCTCAACTACGCTGGCGCCTGTGGGGGCTGGAACAAACCTGTTTAGAGAAGGACTGGTCTGCCATTTCTCCGTGCTCCATTGCCAATGGCACTCTGCCATTGGCTAGGAACAGTGCCAGTTTTGGACCACGTTGAGGCCCTGCCCACATGGCAGTTCCCCGCTGATCTCAGCCAGGCTCCTGGGCACAGGCATCCCCCTCCCCTCTCCCTCTAGGAAGCCAAGCCTGCTGGCCCACAGTCAGTGCTCACCTTCAGCTCTGAGAGCTCCTGCTCCACCTGGACTGGGTCCCCCTCACCCAGGAATTCCTGGGCCACCCGCCGCTCGGCCTCTGCCAGCCAGGCCAGGAGCCTCTAGAGGGAAGGGAGAAGAAACCAGAGGGAAGTAGGGGGAGGGCCGGGAGGGCAGGATTGAGAGTGGGTGGCTTCCTAGGGTTGCCTAGGTCTGAAAGGAGGACTGGCAGATGCTCTGGGGGGACCATCAACTGGCAAAGAGGGTGCTTACAGGGGACACTCTGCTGGGAAAAGCAACCTGAATGGGGCATCGGAAGGACTCAGCACTTCAGCTCCCCTCATGCCCACGATGTGCTCCTGCCTGGCCAGCAGCCTCTGGCCACGTCTTCTTGTCCCCAGGCAGGAAGCTCTCCTTACCTGCGTCGTGGCTTGGTCGGTGACCGAGGCCTGCAGCTGGTCCTCCAGGTGCTTCTGCCGCTCCCCACACATCCTGTTCAGGCTGTTCCAAGATGAGTACAGCTGTGGGGGGGAGGAGACAGAGGGGTCAGTGGGAGCTCCTGGAGGGGAGGGCACAATGAGGCTTCTGGGACTCCAATCTTTGTACTCTGCTTGCTCCAGCACCAGGAGGAGGAAAAGGGCAAAGACCCCGGAGGACTCTGTGGGTGCCATGTTGCTGCCTCCCTCCACTCCACCGCTCGCCAGCCCAGTCGGTGCTCACATCATCCAGGCTCTGGGTAACGGTGAGCTTCTCCGGGTCTCCACACGACGACATCAGCTCCATGCCCCAAGCCCCCAAGGAGTCCAGCTCACTCTGCAGACCATCCACCTCTTCATGCAGGGCCTGCAGGGCAAGAGGTCATCAGCGCCACCAGTACAGCCCTCCACCCGGCCAAACAACCATTTCCAGGGACCCTGAACCTGTGAGCCAGAGGAGGGTTGGAGGGGCAACCCAAAATGACAGGGCAGGCTGGGCGGAAGGCCTGGGCCTGTCAAACAGCGGCAGGCAGAATGGGACAACTCAAACCGGCCATCTCACTCCGGCCAACTCGCCAAGAGATAGCTCGCTATGGGACAACTGCGTGAGGAGGTGGATGCGATAACATTATCCACCACCGTTTCTTTGACATTGTTCCCATGGACAAAAATGGAAGATGGCCATGGCCAGTTGTCCTAGATCCAAGGCAGGTAGGGCCAAGGTGAGTGGTGAGGGTGCACTGATGGAGACAGGCCAAAGGCATCGTGTTGTCCCACCCCACTGAATCCCCAAGGATCCCCAAGTTAACTGGCACCGGCCTCCTGGTCTTTTCCACTTCCGTGGTTTATTGACCAAAAAGAGAGACCGGGGCACCACCACCCTTCAATAGGAGTCCCGAAGAGGCCTGGCCACTGAGAAGAGTTCAGGCTCTTCTCAGAAGACCTGGGGGTGGTAGCTGCAGGATCTTCAGCCCATCCCTCAGGTATTGCTCCTGCCCTGCAGGGTGGGGGACTTCCCCAAGATAGCAGGGGCTTGGACATTACAGGGAGAGGGCCAGCTTCCTTGGCGGGACGCCATGATGGTCTCGTACCTGCATGGCCACCAGCTTGGCCTGGATATCCTTCGGATTGGAGGCCGCAGTGTCTTCCAGGTCCAGCACTATCCGCTGGGTGTTGCTGAGAGCCCCGGCCAGCTTGGCCAGGCCAGGCCAAAACTGCCTGGCCAGGACCAGGAGTTCCTGCAGGGAGGCCTTGCGGTCTTTCTCCAGCTGCCACAGCAGCTGCCACTGATTCTGCAGATCCTGCATGCGCTCCTGGATGGCTACAGCAGCAGGAAGAGGGGCTGAGGCCAGGGAGTGCAGGGACCTCCTTTCCGCTGACTGGGTCCACCAAGTGGCCACTGGGCTCCTCAGACCAGCTGGGACCAACCACACAAGACATGCAGCCTGGACAGCTGCATTCCCACAACTTTCTGAGTCACAGGTAGCCTAGTTCCGTCTTAGCCTAGCATGAGGTATCGTGATAATCTAGCCCAAGTGTGAGCTATGGGCCACCCAAGAAAATGGTGGCCCAGGAATGCAGCCCCTTCCTTTCCCCAGGCTGTGCGCAGAGTGTTCCTGGGGGCTCTCTGGGCACCAAGGGCCAGAGGAAACTGCTCGCAGGCCACAGATTGACCAGCTGGCCAGCCATGTGTCTTCTGGGAATGGGAGCCCCCCCCCCTCCGAAGAAGACTGGCTGGGAGGGTACCTGGGTGTGTGGTGCTCTGCAGGATGGCTTGAAGCTCCGCCCCCTGTTCACGGAGGGTCTCGAGGGCCAGGGCCAGCTTTTCCAGCTCCGCCAGCCACAGGCTGCTCTCCCAGAGCTGTTCCTGGAGCCAGACAGGGTCTCCCCGCAAAGTAAGAGGGTGCCGTGTGCGGTCCTGCAGCCATTCCAGACTTCCAGCCACCAGCTTCAGCCGCTTGGACAGCTGCCGGGGAGCACAGGAGGGCCAGGATCACCCCTTAGGGGCTTTTCTTCAGGCAAGGAGGGGGCCACACCAAGGCAGGGGGGTACCCTGAAGGCAGGGGGGGTACCCTGAAGGCAGCAGCTCTCAAGCAAGGAGTGAGCTGCCATCGCTCTCCCAACTGTGGGCCTTTGCGCAGGTGGATACAGCCGCTGGATGGTGATGGTCCTGGCTTACCTGGCTGTATCGCGGGAGGGCCTCCCGCAACATGGCTGCAGCCTGTTGGGCCTGCTCTTATATGCCGCCCTTCTCCTGAGACTCAGGGTGGCTTACAATGCGTTAAGCAATAGCCTTCATACTTTTGTATATGTATACAGTCAGCTTATTGCCCCCACAATCTGGGTCCTCATTTCACCTACCTTTGAAAGGATGGAAGGCTGAGTCAACCTTGAGCCTGGTGAGATTTGAACTTGCAGTAATTGCAAGCAGCAGATGTTAATAACAGTGCTTAGTCCACTGTACTACAGGCTCTGCTTTTGAACTACACTACAGTTCAAAAGCGGAAACAACCACCTGAGCAGCTTTGGGTAGCCTCAAGTGGACACTGGACTGAGGGGGGGGGAGGTTCCTGAATGAGAGGTGGGCTGGGAGACCTTCAGTCGGCCTAACCAGGCCAGCATTCACCCTGACCAGGTGCTGCTGAACTTAGGGCTGTCTGCTCCAAGGTGTAGCCAGAGACTCCAATGTGCTCCTGATGCCCCAAGACTGACTGCAAGCAATGTGGCCTCTTCCAGTCGTGCGGGGGGGGGGGTGTCAGCATGTGCCTGGGCTTTGCTGGACACATTCCCCCATCCCACGGATTTACCCCTCCCTGGGTCAAATGGCTAGTAGGAACATCCTGGGCTTTCCCTGCCCCTGAGGCTGGAGCAGCAAGACCAGGTGGAGAGGGGACCCTTTCTCGCATTTGGGGGCAGGGGCTGGGGGAAGAGAACACTATAAGAGAAGCTTTGAAGTAGGCAGAGCACGAATGAAAAGGTCACAAACGGGGACCTCTGCCTTTGGGGCGCAGAGCACAAGGAAGGTGTATCAAAAGCAACACAAGGAAATGAAAGGCCTGCGATGAGAAAATCTCATCTGCCCTTCCTCCTCCCTCTCCCTTTGCCCCCCCCTTTCACCCCAACCACCCCCACTTCCCGCGTGGGCTTTCATTCTTTCTGGGGAGGCTCCTTCCCTGCTGCCTCTTGACTTCCTTCTCTCCAGATGGGTTAGCGCTCCCAAAGGAGCTGCCGCCAACGTCTGCGGTGCCACCGGAAGACCAAGATTGGACTTTCCAACATCTTCTTCCTTCTTAGCTGCTGGGCTACCTGACTTCCAATGATCCCTCCCTTCCCTCTTTCCCTCCCAAGGAGCCCGTCACTTGGCCTTCCTCCAAGCAGGGCCCCTCCCCACCTCCACCTAATCAAGCAGGTGGACGCCCACCCTGATTCCACCAGCCTGGTCTTTGTCCCTGCCTTCGTCTCCCTGCTGTACACAAAGCACTTCCTCCCACCCGGCACAGCAGCCCCAGCCGTTGGGGCGCGTCTTGGCCAGGAAGCCACAAGCACCCCCTCAAGCTGGGCTCTGCCTCCTGCATTTCTGCTCCAGAGGCCGCTTGCAAACAGCTGGATGACCCTTGCACAGAATGTGCCCCTCCCTTTCCTGGAGGCCTCAATGGTCACCAAAAGTGAAGATCGAGGAAGCGGCACCCACAGCCAAGCAGGGAGCATCTTTTAGACAGGATGGTCTGCCAGCTGGGCAAGGCTGCCACCCTGGGTATCCTCCTCCCACGTCCACCATCCCAACTTTGTCCCCCTCACCTGCAGCCCCTCCTGGACGTCTGTGGGGCAGAGGCTGAGCTGCAGGTCGGCCACCGCCACTGGCCTTTCTACCAGGCCCTGATGGCGAAGGGTGTCTGCAGAAAGGCGCTGGAGACACAGGGAAGGTGAATCGGGAGAGGGAGGCCGAGGTATCCCCTTGCCCTCTTTTGGAACACACTGCATGGGTATCCTTGTTCTAGGAATAGGGCATGCAAAGACCAGCCGCAGCCTGGGAAGCCTTTTCTATCCTGCCAGAGGCTGCCTGGCATCTTCCTGGCCTCGCTGTTCTTGCTGTTTGTGCCTGACTGGCGACCCCCTGCGCTGTGCCCACGGGGCAGGCTTTGCCTTCTGCTCTAGAGCCCTCCCTGCCCTCAAAGCCCGGCTGGCTGAGGGAGCCAAGACGCAGCTGCTGTGCCTCCGCCAAGTGCCTCCCTCCTTTGGGGAGGCCCCGGGGTGCATCTCCTGCCACCCTGGGCTGACTGGAGGGCATCTGCTCCCCACTCTTGGAGGTCATGCTCCTTCACCAACCTTCTGCTCTGCAAGTGCCAGGCAGCTGGCCTGGACATTCAGGTGCACCTGGCTCAGCTCCTCCACACCTGTGCTCAGCTGGGACACAGCAGCCAGCTGAGACCTCAATGTCTGCTCTCCACCTGAGATAGGAGGTGGCAGAACCTGACTCAGCAGCCTCACCCCAACACAGAAGAGCCCGGAAGGTGCCACGGGGAGGTGGGGAAGCCCCAGGTCCCAAACTGGCACACCTTATGCTGGCCCACAAAGGGTGTGCAAAGGGGGGGGGGAGGCCGGCGGTGGGAGCAGCAGCAGCAGCTGGCCTCAGCTTTCCTGCCCTTGCCAGTCTTCGCCCCAGGAACCGATCCTTCTTCTCCAGCAGGCGAGGTAGGGATCGGACAGAGTCTTTGCCCTGCGCTGCCCAAAGCCTCCACTGGGCAAGGGGGGTGCAAGGGGTGGGCTTTTCCCACCTGCCCTACCTTCCGCCTACCTTCTCTCCGCCTGCAGGGGCCAGGGGGCAGGGCCCATCTCCTGGCTGACTGCCTGGCAAGAGCTGCTCCTTCTCCGGGGGCTGCAGCCCGAGGCCCAGGTCCTCCTGGGCAAGGTCCAGGTGGGAAGAGGCCTCCAAGATCTGCTCCATTTGCTGCAGGGTGTCACTGCTCCTCTGGTCCACCAGCAGCAGCCTCAGCTGCAGGGAGTCCATCTTGCCCTGGACAAGCCGCCCTTCTTCTCCTGCAAGAGCAGAGCCCCAGCTCAGCCCAGTGGCTGCCCAGCCAGAGCCCAGCACCCACCCCAGGAGTCTCCCCGCTCCCCTGGCTGCTAGTGCTGAGCAGCAACTTGCGGCAGGCCAACCTGCACAGAACTGGACTCTCAAGGTCAGAGACTCTCGTTGCCTCTCGTTGACTCTTATCCCACCCAGCATCAATTCTGGAAGCTCAGGGCACAAGGAGGGATGTAGAAATTGGGGCAGGGACTAGGTGCACTGAATGGACATTTCTATTTGAGTTTTTGGGTTTAGTGTGAACACAGCTTATTGCTATCGTCTTGCTACCGACAGGTATTGTGCTGGAAACTGAGGGGTGTGGTTGCTTGGGCAGAGCTATGGAATCCCTGAAGCACCCCGAGTCAATTTAACAAAGACTTGGAAATCAGCATAAACCATAAGGACCTTTTCTCACACACGACCAGTCCTTCCCTCCCCGCATCCCCTTTGCTCCAAAACCTTGGTAGCCAGAGGTTGCCAAGGTGGTGGAAGGGGTCGGCATGGTTAAGCCAGCCTTCTCTGACTCTTCATTGCCTTCTTCCACTCAGCAAATAGGATTGGCAGCTAGGCGCTAGAGGGCAGAGGCATATAAAGTTAAGAAAAGTTTTATTTTTTTTATATTTTATGAGATTGCTTTAACTCCCCCAAAAGGGGAGTGATTAAATGGAGTTGTTTTCCCTAGCTACGTGCTTCAGTTGCTTTCAAAATATATAAACTGAGTTAAAAGAAAACAACAAAAAATGAGAATCCGTTGGTTTTATACATTTTACTATTCTATTATGCATAATTAGAGAGCGGGGTGGTTCAGATATCTGACGATGGGCTGTTTATTTATTTTTTCTTTGTGTTATTTAATGAAATTATTTCACTCTTACTGAGAGCACAAAAGAGGGTGACTACTGAGAAATCCCAACTGTGGGTGACCCTCTCATGAGCTACTCCAGGGACGGTTAGGCTCGCTAAATGAGGTTTCCCAAGGACAGCTCCGTGTGGAGTCCTGTCATGAGGTGACCAGGACATGAGAGACTGTTCCAGAAATGGCGTCATGTGATGCAGGAGACGTGACTGGCCCTCCTCCCCATGGCCTCCCATCTGGCGTATGAGTCAGGACCCAAGAATCCGGAGAGATTCCTAGACGGTGGATTAGCTCCATTCAGTTTTGGTGGGGAAGGAAAGAAAGCCAACAAAGGCAGAGTTGGCTCCTGGCTAAAGATGTCTTAATTCTCCATAAAACCCAACAAAAGAGACCACCTAACTCTCCGCCTCCACCTGCAACGCCTGTGACGTTGTGCCTCCAGGAGGAGAACCGGGGCCCCCCAAGAGTGATTTGCCCACAGGCTGACTCCTAGCCAACCCAAATGCACCAAGTCCCGGAGGGCAAGTGGGATAGGGAAGGGCCCCTTCAGGGCAGCCCCTTCTGTGGCTCTGCACTGGACAGAGCCCAACTTTGATCACACGCAGCAGCCCTGGGTCCCTTGGCTCTGCAACAGATCATGGGAGAGCCAGATGCCCTGGGGGAACAGATCTGGTCTCGCACCTCGGAGAGCATGTGACAAGGACCTTCTGGAAGTGGCTTTTTTTTTTTTTTAATTTGATTTATATGCCGCCCTTCTCCGGAGACTCAGGGCGACTTACAATGCGTTAAGCAATAGCCTTCATACTTTTGTATATTTATACAAAGGCAGCTTATTGCCCCCACAATCCGGGTCCTCATTTCACCTACCTTAGAAAGGATGGAAGGCCGAGTCAACCTTGAGCCTTGGAGAGATTCAAACCAGCAGTAAATTGCAGGCAGCTGGTGTTAATCACAATGCTATCAGTCTGCTGAGCCACCAGGCTTTGATGCAGGGAGGGAGCTGCTGAGCCTTCTGCAACTCTGTGCCCCTCCCTCATGCCGCCAAGCCGCTCAAGGTCCCCACTCGGGCGGCTGAACTCAACCTCCTGCAGGCGCCTGACGCTGCCACTTGCCTGGCACCATCTGCAAGAGCCGCAATCCACGTTCCAGGGCCTCTTCCAGTTCTGCTGGCTTGGACTGAACTTCCCTGCGCAGATCCTGGAGGAAAGCAAGCACCCAGGTGACTCCAGGCAGCCTCGTAGCCCTTCCCGCTCTTTGATCAGAGAGCAGAGCCTCCCATTGTTCAGGGCTCTGCCCATCCTCCTCCTCCACCCTTGGACTTCCTTGAAGCTTTCCCTGCACCATGCCTGAATCTGCTGGTGGGCATCTTGGCTTCGTGTCAGGCTCCCAGGGGCCCCCCAGAGTTGGGCCAGTTTTTGCTCTGTCAAGCTCAGCCAGTCTTGGAAAGCCTCAACCGACTCCTGGAAGACGTCTGCAGCAGGGACGATCTGCTGTAGGCAGCTGTGCCTGTGGAAGAGGACAGGGAGATGGGGAGCAGAGGGCCACAGCAGGAGCCCACCAAGGAAGGCCTCCCTCCTGCCCTCCAGGATGCTCCGAGCCACCGGGAGGGACATTCCAGTAAGAAGGGCCAGAGGGCAGGTCACAGAAAGGCCAGGTGGGGCACCAGCCCTAGGCGGACTCCCTCACCCTTCTCTTCCTTTGCCTTCCCTCGCCAGGAAGAACCTGACGGGGCTCGGAGAAATTGCTCCTCTTCAGCCAGGCTGCGAGAAGAGCAAGGAATCGGATTCCTGGGGAGGCGTTTATGTCACATGGGGGCCAAGGAGGAGAAAGGCCCAGGCTTTCACTCTTTGGGTGGGAGACGCACATCCTGGGCAACGGCAGGCTACCCTCCACCCCTTTGCCCACTAAGGCTTGGCACCAGGCAACCATAGCAGAGACCACCACAAATCTTGGGCTGCCCCGGAATGTTCTGGGTTTCTGTTCAGATGGAGCAAAACATGCCCGCCTGCTCTTTGGCCGGGAAACTATCAGAACCCTGGATTCTGATGCCCTGCAGAATGGGACAATAGGAACCAAGGGTGGGCTAAAAAGCCCCCTCACAGGCCTCACTGGGTGAAAGACCCAAAGCGGTATCTGCAGGACATGTCATGTCCGGTTGATACGTGCTGCATGAAATGTTTTTAAATGTTTTTTATAATGATTTTAAATGCATTGTGAGCCGCCCTGAGTCTTTGGAGAGGGGTGGCATACGAATTGAATAAATAAATAAATAAACAAATAAATAATAAACAACGAAGCAGGAAAAGGCCCACCGGTTTTGCAAAGGTGGACACTAAGACCAGCAAGTGAACAACATTGGGGAGGGAGGGAAAGGAGCTCCTTCTTTCCCTCCCCCCCCCAGATAGGGTTGGCTCTCTCTACCTGGCTTCGGCCTCCTGCATCAGGATCGCCCACTTCTCCTGAAGGCTGGCGAGGCCCCTGGGCTGCTCTTGTCCCCTGGCAGTACCGGCAGGCTCAGCAGAGAGTGGATGGCAAAGGCGGCCGATGTGTGGGGTGCGTTCCTCCAGCAGACGCAGCAAAAGCTGGGGGGAGCAGAGCAACCGGTGGGCCTTTCAACCTGCAGCCGTGCAGCCTCATCCCCTCTTGCTGCAGAGCCCTCTCAAGAACCCGCCAGGAGCTGCTGTTGCCACTTGATCTCATGCTTAACGGGAGCCTCTCTGGCTTGTCATGTGGCTTACCAGCCTTGTCGCAACGTAAACGACCTCCCCCATTATCGCTCCTCACTGTGACTCCCAAACGGAGGCTAGGCCCCCGGCCAGGCCCTTCCGTCGCAGGCAGATGACCGGCTCAGCGGCTGCAACCCAACCGGGCTGTTCCCCAGCCATGGCTGCAGTGGAGGATTAGGTTAACCCTAACCCTAACCCTGGGCAGCTCTGGGGCATGAGTTTAGAGCAGCTGATTGCCCAGCAGTCAAGGGAGTCCAGACTGAGCCTCTTCCCAGCCCCACCTCCTTTCCTGGGGCTGCAGGAAAGCTCCCATTCCTGGAATGGCTTCAGAATAGCCCCTTCTCCATGTCTCTTTACAACATAGGTGCAAATCATACTGGGTATAGTATTTTTATATTAAAATTACATATCATTTTGAAATGGTAAAAAGCTCCCAAGCTGCCCTGCCCCACTTCTGGGGCCATTGATTTTCAAGACGTGGGTCGTCTGGTGAGGTACCGAGTCATATCAACGAGGATGGTGGTCATGGTGATGATGAGGTTCCAGGAGAGCCATTTTTGGACACCTCTGCAGGTTACAGCTGACCTGCATTCTACTCCCCCCCTCCCCAATCCAGAGCAACCTACCCCAAGGTGCAGCTCTTTCCAAAGCTCCAGGTGCGAAAGCTGCCGCTCCCTGCTCACCTTTTGCTCCTGCAGCTGCGCCTTCACGACCTTGGCTTCCCCCGAAGGAGGTTTCTGGTGGCCCATGAGGTCCTCCACTTCACTGACCCAGGCACCCAGCTTCCCTGCGGTCTCCAGGGTCAGCCCAGCGCCTTGCATGCCTCTTGGGAGGGCAGCTGCCTGCAGGGAGAAGAGGCGTCACTCAGCACAGCTCTCCCAAAGGAGGTTTCAATGCACCTCGAAACGGGGGGGTGGGGTGGGGTGGGGTGTTCGGCCTCTACAATCCCTTCGATTCCCAGCAGCTCCCCCTAAGGGGAAGGCAGCTTCTGCTCCTCAGCCCCACCTGCTCCAACCACTTTGTCGTATTTTCCCCTCTCCAGGTTTGGCAGTGCTGCGCCTGAGGCAAAGATGGCCAATAAGGCTTTACCTGGACAGGTTAAACTTGTCGTGTGACTGCGATCACTGGCTCTTTGCAGAACACTCTGATGTGGTTGGGGATGGTGTCTGGTTCTCCAGTCAGAGCTGAGGGGCTGGTTGGAGCCCAAAAGCCATGCTGGGGGTTATTTAGGGCTACCTTACTCTGTTCTTGACCAGCCTATGGTCCAAACATGGCCACTGACGGGATCCCCACAAGGAACCCCTCCAGGCTCCTAACTCCAAAGCACATGGCAGAAGGGGGGGAGGTACAGAACCAGTGGCTGGGCCCCCCCAATGCACCCAAGGGCTGACTACACACACACTGAGGAAGGTAGGACCAGGGCCAAGGTGGACAGGAGCCTCCTTCTAGAACCCCAGCCCAGCTCCCCACCTGGTAGCAGTTGGCATCACCAACCCTGTGGGAGGAGGAAGAGGCATCCCCAGAACTTCCTCCACACAGGTTGGCAAGACGCCCCTCTTCTGCTCTGAAGGTGCCACCCAATTCCATGGTCTGACCCTCGGCCACCGGGCAGAGTTCTCTGCTCCCAAAGCAAACCTTTCTCTCCTTGCTTTGGACTAGATGGGGGCGGGGCCCCTCTTGCTGGAGCAAGAGGAGGGAGGGCAGGACTTGGCCAGGGGAGGGGACCATGTCCAGCAGCCTGCCAGCCTGCTTGCAATCCAGCCCCTGCCTTCTTGGAAGGGACAGCAGATACCTGGGTCTTGGGGGGTTCCTTGCCAGGGGCTTCTGGCCCTGCTTCAGAGGCCTCTCTGAATAAATGAGCCACTTAGTGGTCGTGGCCACCCCAGCTGTGTACAGCCACCTTATCTTGGCTGCAAGCCAGTCTGGCAGCAAATGGGAAGGGTGGGCACAGCACATAGCCAAAGGACTGCCCCACAGCCCCCTCCCCAGAGTGCCAGGGCCGGGGAAGAAGGGGTGAAGTTGCGGGCATGGTGCCTATTGACCTGGGGCAGGGCTTCTCGGACATTAGCCAGCACCTTCACCATCCTGGTCACGGAGGCCTCTCGGCTCTTGTCCCCATCGGGGTACTCGGTCACTTCCACGATCTCGGTCACCACTGTCTCCGTCACCTCCGTCACTTCTGTCACCTCCCTGGTGGAGTGCAGCTTCCAGCCCCAGCTGGCCCCCAAGCTCTCAGGCGAGGTCCAGGGGGCCACGGCTCCCTCCTGCTGAGTTCGGAGGGGGCAGCAATTCCGCAGCTTAATGTCCAGATTGTTTTGCTTGGGGAAGGGGCAGCTCTTTGCAGCCCCCTCCAGGGCCACGTTCCAGCCATTCTCGACCATCCGTGGGCTGAGGCAAGCCTTCTCTGGGGACCCTGCGCCATCCTCCTCCTTGTTCAGGGCGGCCAAGCAGGGCTCCTTCAAGAAGTCTTCGGGTCTGGGGCTTTTCTCCCCCAGGCAGCTGGGCCTGCTGATAGAGCTGCCCATGGCCAGCGGGCAGGAAGGCGCCGGGCTGCCTCTCAGACCCCCCTCGGAACCAGAGGAGCAGCCGCAGCCGCCACCAGCCTCTCAGGGGCGGAACCGGGCAGGCTGGAGCCCGGCCGGCGCTTTCCTTGCTCCAGGCCATAGGGGCTCATGGCTGCTCAAGCAGGGAAGAGCCCCGCGCGGCTTCCACCGTCTGCTTTGCTCGGGAGGCTTCGAGTCCCAGCTGAGCGCCTGGCTGGGCCCGCACCTGCTTAGGAAAAGGCGACTTATTGAAGGGGAAGCGCCAGGACGGGCGACGCGAAGCCCGCAGCCGGGTCGGGCAGCGAAGCCCACCACCACGAGGCCCGGCCGCACAATAGGCTGAGCCCCCGGCCGCCCAAAGCCTGCGCTGTCCCCGCCCCGCCTCCGCTCACTCGCGCTTCTTTGCTGGGCGGCGGCGGCTTCCAGCCCATCCGCCCCACGAGCGAAGCGGGCGGCGTGAACAAGACAATCGGCCGCGCCTCCCCGCCCAGCCCTCCTCGCCGCTTGTTGCACCGGCGGCTCCTCCCTGCTCAGCTCCGCTCGCCGCCACTTCCCGCGAACTTCTCGGGAGATGGCTGGAGCGGGGGGGGGGAGCGCGTGGGCCCGGCCGGCGCTCGCCTTACCTTCTTGGCGAGGCGCGGAGACCGGCCGGCACTCCCCCTCGGCGGCTCGGCGTCCGTTGCTCAAGGAGCAGCTGCCCCGCCCGCTCCGCCGCCTCAGCTGCACCTCAGGGCATCCCCGCGGCGGTCTCGCCCGGCCGAGAGACCCCCACCCGAAGGGGCGACGGGCGCAGAGCCGATTTGCAGCGGCCGCCCCGCCCCTCGGGCGAGACTCTCGGCCGCGGCCCCCAGGCTCGCCAGCAGCAGGTTGCGCGGAGGAGGGGGCGAGGGACCCGCTGCCCTCCCCTCCCCTCGCCTGACCTCAGCTCACGAAGACGAGCCGCCGCCTGCGCTAACGCCTCAGTGCCGTCGCTGGGGAAACACCACGGGGCTCCCAAGCACGCAGGCGGGGGGCGGGCGCCTGGACCACCAAGGCCCGCAGCCGCGACGGCTCTCCAGGCAGCGCCACTGTCCTCCGGCCCCGGCAAGGCCCTCGGCAGCCCCGGGGCCTGAGGCCAGCGGAGCTCCGTAGGTGCGCGCCCCGACGCTGCCCGGCCCGCGAAGGTCATGGAGCCGAAGCCAGGAAGGCGAGGTCGCCCCTTTCTCCTCGCCGGGCGGCGGCAACGATTCAGCAGCTCCTCTCGGGGACCTGCCGCAACCCGGAGGTCAGCCGCCGACGGCCGGCGTCCCCCGCGCCTCGCTCCCCCGACAGGCGAGCCGGAGCGCCCCGGAGCAGCGCTGGGCACAGTCGAGGCCTGCGGGGGAAGGGCGCCTGCTTCGTCTGAGTCCGGCTTTGACCCCCGCGCTAAGCGGGCTGGGCACAAATACCTGGGAAGAAGGAAGCCCCTGGCCGGCCGGCTGCGGTCCCTGGCAGCATTGCCAATTCCCCCGCCCCAAGACAGGTCCTCACAAGGCAACAGGCAGTTTGCAGTCTGAAGACCCCCCTTCTGGATGCTGCCCCCTGGAAAGCCCCCCAAGGCAGCAGAACTCCCCCAAACATTGTCAGCCTATCCTGCCACACCCAGCAAAGCTTGTCCTTTTTCTTATGCTGAGCCCACACAACATAAAATAACCGTCTGGGAATCTTGAAACATTTCCCCACTCCTTCAGACTTTAAGACAAAGGCCAGGAACCAGATACCCAGCCATGGACTCCCCAATGTGTCCCAGGATAATGCACAAGTACAGATCCCCCAAACCCATGAAAAAGCACTGCACAGACACCCCTAGGCCTAGGGGATGTACCGCAACATAGCACTGGATGTCTCTGGGGCCTGGAGGAACTACTGTAGGTATGTCTAGCCTAATGAAGAGAAGGACTAGAGGGGACATGATAGCAGTCTTCCAATATTTGAGGGGCTGCCACAAAGAAGAGGGGGTCAACCTGTTCTCCAAAGCACCTGAAGGCAGAACAACAAGCAACGGATGGAAACTAATTAAGGAAAGAAGCAACCTAGAACTAAGGAGAAACTTCCTGACTGTAAGAACAATTAACCTGTTGCCTCCAGAAGTTGTAGGTGCTCCATCAGTGGAGGTTTTCAAGAAGAGACTGGACAACCATTTATCCAAATGGTATAGGATCTCCTCCCATGTGCGGGGGGTTGGACTAGATGATCTCCAAGGTCCCTTATTCTGTAATTCTGGGGTGCTTTTGCCCACAAAGTAAATGAGTTTGTGGGCAAAACCTCCCCTACGGCAAATGCCTCAGCAGGGCAGAAGGAGAGGCTGGCAAGGCCTCGGGCACAGCAGACAAAGGAGAGAAAGTCGCCCTTGTGAAGATGGTGGTGGGTGATACGGAGGGACTGAGAAGCTGCTCTCAGCACCACATTCCTCTACATTCTCTCCCTGGATTCCCCAGCAACGTATCCTATCGGATGCCAGGCTTAGAAAGAATGGCCTCAGGCTGCATCTGCACTGAATCTACCCAGGAGCCCCACCAATAGCATTGCCCACCTTCTTCCTACAATGCACAAACCAACCAATGGTGAGGGGGGGAGTCCCCAAACAAGGCCAGCAGAAGGTTGGGTTTCATGCCCTCTGAGCTGCACCCTTCAGCCACCAGCACTCCTGATGACAGGAAAGGGCCACCCTAAAGGCAGCTCCATCGGCCTCCCATGAAGAAACCTCAAGTCCAGAGGGGGCTTCAGCCTGGCCCAGCCCCTTGGGGTCCACCTGCTTCTAGGCTTCTCTGCTCAGGACGCTTTCCAGCAACCGTTGCCTGCTCATATGTCCGTCTCCCTTGGAAGGATGGCATGAGTGGCACAGTCTGTGCACTCCTGCACTTTCTCAGCTCCACCCTTGTATATGGGCCCCCACCCATTCCAAAGCAGATGCTCACAACCAACCAGAACAGCAAGACAATTAGCCCAACATGGGAACCGGACCCTGCACCAAGTCTGGATGTCTAATTTGCCCTCTTGGCTCCACGCACAGCTCCAGCATGAGCCTCAGCCAGGGCACACACGTGATTGGAGGTGGCGTCGCATGCCCTTCCTCTCAGATGCTGTATGCCATCATCTGCCAACTAAGCCTTCCTGGATTCTGCACAGATCAAATGGCAAACTTTGCACACACAAAACAGTGCATGGCCATTTTTTTCTAATGTAAGGCAATTCTCTTGCACGACTATCCAATTTCTATATGTAACTATGTATCCGAGCTGCATTCCGAGTAGCAGAGCCAGATCTCCAGAGATACTCCAATGATGCTTGGTGTAGGGAATGTGCCTCAACAACAATTCCAGGTTTTGTATGTTTCTTTCCTAGGGGCAGATAGTCAGCAGGTACTGAAAGGTGTACATTGCCATGCTGTAAAAACAGATTTCTATAAAATCGTACATGATAAATTACAAGTTATTTTTGTGATTAGCAGCCCAGAATCTATAAAATATACCCAAATGAATTCAGGAAGCAAAATCTTTGTTGTCACAAACAACAAAATCTGTTGTTGTCCCTGTGGAGGGAAGGCAGGGAGTTGAGTGACATTAGGGTGATCTAAGCATCACCGCAAAGGCAGCCCAAGGCAGGCGTGATCTTTCAGGCTGAGTCATTGAGGAAATGATTATGTTCCATCGAGTCATTGTTTATTCCTAGCAACCACACAGACAGAGTTTTTCTATAACCCATGGTCTCTGACCTTATTTATTTATTTATTTATTTATTTATTTATTTATTTATTTATTTATTTATTTATTTATTTATTAAATTTCTATACCGCCCTACTCCCGGGGGACTCAGGGTGGTGAACAGCCAAGATAAAATACAGATAATATAAACATTAAAAGTCCATTAAAATTATTAAATATTTTGGCCAAAAATAAATTTAAAACACCCAATTTGTAAAACAGATTAAACGATTTAAAAATTTAAAAGGGAGAGTTAGGCCAGGCCAGCCTGCTGAAATAAAAATGTTTTGAGAGCACGACGAAACGCTCGCAGATCCGGGATCCTCTGTATCTCCGGGGGGAGCTCGTTCCAGATGGTAGGTGCCTCCACAGAGAAGGCTCTCCCAGGGGGGAGCTGTTTGGCCGACGGCACCCTGAGAAGCCGCTCTCTATGGGAGCGTACTGGTCGGTACCTTTGAGGTCTTCCAATGCAGCACCCATCTCCAGGGTAACTGAGTCCATCTCCCTTGCTGCTGGTCATCCTCTCCTTCCTTTCCAGAGGTCACAGCCTTTTCTAGAGAGAGAGAGATCTTCACATAATGTATCCAAAATTGAGCCTGGTCATTGGTGTCTCAAACGACGCAATTGGTCTGATGATCTGCCCGTTTTTTCCTTGGCTTTGCACCCTCTTCTCAAGAGTCTTTTTCAAATACAAAATACAAAAACACCAGTATCATCTTATCCAGCTTCTTCAGATCCGACTTCGCTTCCACGGAGGGTCAACAGGGAAGGCCATGGTTGCATGTTCTGACCTTCATAGGACTAGACCTACCAACCACACAGAGCATGTTCTGCTCCTATAACTAGACCTGCCCAGCATCTGGAGACATCTGTGGGAAAGGGCTAGAGGGAAGGCAAAGTCCAGGTAGCGCTGAAGCTGTTCTTGGGCAGAGCAGGAAGCCATGGCATCTCGTCTGCTCAGGAGCAGAGTCTTGCTCCAGCCAATTGGGCAGCCTCTCTTCTGCAACATCCACCCAGCGACGCAGGGTGAGCAGTCTCTCTGCCATGCCATGGCCACAGCCTTCCTTCTGCTCCTACTTCCACAGGGAAGTATTGGCAGGACAGGAGTTTCCATAAGCAAAAGCAACCTAAATCTTCCATGCCAGATCAGAAGTCCAGGGGCCGGTACAGGTGGGCAGGCAGCCACAGCCTGGCTTCCTCCAGGGTGGGATTTTGGCTCCGCACCACGGGCCCACCTTTGCCCGCTCTGGCTGTGTCCCACTGCAGGGCTGGCCACCACTCAACCTCTGCTTTGCCAACAGGTGTGGCTGGCTGGGGTTGGCCCAGCATCATAGTCCCCATGTTCTGACAACTACCTGCCGCTTTCCACAGCTCTTCCTGGCGCTCCCAGGGGAAAAAAAAAGATTGCTGTTGGATCAGGATCCTGGCTCTGCCTCCCTACCTGAGCAAGGAAAGCCAGGCATTGTTACTCCTCCTGTCCTTGGAGGCTTGTCCTCCAAAGGCTCCACACAAACCTGGCCATGCATGTCAAGCGGTGACTTCAGGAATGCAGGGGAGGGTCTTTGCTCCCATTGCCCAGCGAAGACCTCAGATGCAGGGTGGACCACATGCCCCAACATTGCAGCCAGGACAGCGGCCAGAGTCAGATGGATAAAAGGGGTGCAACCTGATTGCCGGAGGCACAACGCCTAGGGGAAGGATGCTTGGTGGTGGCCTTCAAGACAGCCCTGCCTGAGAAGAGGGGCTCTTCTTCCTCAGATTTTGGGGAGACCTAGGTGGGCTATGCCTCTTGAATCTTGAAAGATGGGTGGCTATACCCCAGAGGTGTGTTTTCCAAAAGGCAACTGGACTTCCTTGTTTTTTTAATTTGAAAACATTTCATTTCTCATCCAGGAAGCTTCTTAAGTTCTGGTGGGTGGGGAATGGAAGGATTTATATTCTTTGCAATCTTCTGGCCGCTAATGAAGGTTGAGGCCACTTGGAGATTTATCTGTATCCTCAGAGTCACCTGAATCAGAATACCAAAAGAAGGGTCTGGCAGCATCCGGGTGATCTCAGCAAGCTCCTTTCATACCTCTGGTCTGTCTCTGAAGCTGATGTGGCCAGGGTCAAACCCCCAAGGTCAGTAGGATACACAAGGAAAAGTGTCTGCGGGGGAAAAAATACATGCCACATGTATGGACAGAGGGAAGGCCTGGCAAGCAGCAGAAGTCAAGCCCACCAGAGCATGGGCCAGGGAGCAGGACCCTCCTTGAGGAGGTGGCATCTCATAATGTGAGTCCTAGAATGTCAGGTTGGCTGGGGAATTCTGGGAGTTGAAGTCCACATTGCCACAGTTGAGAAGCACTGCTCTAGTCCAGCTCTCTGACCAAGCAGGAACCCCCCCCCCCATACAAATGCAGAATGCCAGGGTCAGAAGGGAGAACATTGACTCAGCCATCCTGGTTTGATGCTGCCTGACCCATTGTTCGCATTATTTTGCTGACTCTCATTGAAAAGAGAGCTCTGATACATTTGCAGAAGCCTGATGAATTTCAGCTCATGGAAATAACAGACACCTGTTGGACTTTGCTCTTCTCCTAAATGTTTCTCTTCAGAGCCAACGTGACTGAAGCCAAATCCTGAAGGAAGACTTTTCAGCGCTTTGACTGCTGTTGGTATTGCTGTATTTATCAGAGGTTTTCTGCAGATCAGGAGCTGCGCTCGTTTAGTGGAATCCAATGGAAAACAGGGCTGCATTCACACCCTGGCTGGCTCTCCTATCACTGCACGTGAGAATGAGCAAGCCAGCAAGGGAAAAACCTGCAGGGTGAGGCTGCTAACCCAGCACTGCTCTGGCCACCATCCCTGGTAGCCTAGGAAAACTCCTTTATGCGGCTTCATTTGCAGCACAAAGTATCACATGGCCCAGGTGCTCCAGCCACCTCCCTTGCTGAGTCAAGAGGTGTCCTTTGGCCAGAATTTCCAGCTGAATAGGTGAGAGCCCACACCCTTGTCCCCCAAAGGTGTCTGTCACTAAAGTGGGGTGAAGATTGGCCAAGTGGTTTGATTCCCCCCCACACACACACACTTCCTGCCTCTGCCTCCTCGCCAGATGAGAGGTCCTTCAAGACCTTCCTGGGTAAGGAGGAGCTGGAGAGCCCTTGCAGGGCTGCTGAGAGGAATGTTCTCGGCATCTGCTGGATAAAATTGCTCGACCTCACTTGGAGTTGGACTCTTGGAGGTGATGGGGGACCTTGTTGCTCTTGAGGGCGGCATATAAATCGAACCAATAAATAAATAAATTGAGGAAGTGGGCAGGGTCCTCGTGGCTGCCAGCTCGGTCCCTCCTGGGAGGTGGCCTTGATCAGGTCCAAGCAGAGATTAAGAGTCCGTCCTTGGACCCTGCAGTAGTGGAGAAAGTTTGTCCAGTCTCTACCCTTGATCCCCTTTTAGGGAAGGTGGTTGGTGCATGGCTCCAGAGGGTCCTGGATGAAGCCAGTTATCCGGACCCTTCTCAGTCTGGGTTCAGGCCAGTCACAGCACTGAAGTGGGGCTGACCGTCTGGAGGGTTGGGAATGGTTGCCCTCTCAGTGGCTTTTGCTACCATCCAGCACGAGGTCCTTCTGGGCCAGCTTCGGGGTAGGAAGGGGGAGGCCCTGTGTTCTCCTTCCTCCATGACCAGAGTTGGTAGGAGGGCAGGGTCAGGCCCCGGGGCCATGCAAGATAGGGTGTCTTGGGGCTCGAGCCTCTGGCCTCTCCTTTCCAATGAGAGACCCTTGGAACTGTCCGGTGAGGCCTGGTATTCATCGTGTGCCATGAATCCCACTTGAGTATCTCCTCCCCAGCTGGAGAGGGGAGGCCCTGGTGGTGCTGGCTGAGAGCCTGGAGTTTGTGAAGGTTTGGCTGGGGAGGGGCCGGCTCCAACTCGGTCCTGGCAAGACTGTGGGATTTTGATTCACCCATCCACCCAGGCCCTGGTGATGCTTCATTGCAGATTAAGAGTCAGAAGGGGCCTTGTAGATCATCTAGTCCAACCCCCCACCCAAGCAGGAGACCCTACACCATTTCTGACAAATGGCAGTCCAATCTCTTCTTGAAAGCTTCCAGGGATGAAGCTCCAACAACTTCCGAAGGCAACTTCTGTTCTATTGGTTGATTGTTCTGTCAGAAAATTTCTCCTTATTTCTAGTTTGAATCTCTCCTTGGTCAGTTGCCATCCATTATTCCTTGTCTAGCCTTCAGGTGCCTTGGAAAATAGCTTGACCCCTTCCTCTCTGTGGTAGCCCCTCAAATATTGGAAGACGGCTATCATGTCTCCCCTGGTCCTTCTCTTCACTAGACTAGCCATGCCCAGTTCCTGCAACCATTCTTCATGTTTTAGTCTCCAGTCCCCTAATCAACCTGGTTGCTCTTCTCTTCTCTTTTTCTAGAGTCTCAACATCTTTTTTATAGTGTGGTGACCAAAACTGGATGCAGGACTCTAGGTGTGGTCTTACTAGGGCTTTATAGAGTGGTATTAGTACCTCACTTGATCTTGATTGTATCCCTCTGTTAATGCAATTTAGGATTGCATTGACTTTTTTGGCTGCCACTGCACACTGCTGGCTCATATTTAACCCGTCTTTGGCTTAAATCATCTTTGATTTTCATCTTTGGCTCTGGATGAGTGGCATTCCCCTGGACTGAGCTGAACCACAATTGGGGGAAGGGGGATCCTGCTGGGCTCAGGCCTTGCTCACGGTCACTCAGGCCTCAGTCGCTTCTCGTCTGGATTACTGTGATAATCTCCACATGGGGCTGCCCTTGAAGACCAGAATGTGGCAGCTCATGCATTGATGAGTGGCCCTCATTTTGCCTTTTCAAAAGCACCTTTGGGATTACCATGACCTGGGTGATTGACAATCTCCCAAGATGTTTTCTGCAGAGCGCTTCTCACCAGCCCTTACAGAATACAGAATAACTTGAGTTGGAAGGGACCTTGGAGGTCCAGTTGTCCCTCTTCCTTGCTGAAGGATGCCCACACGGTGGTTTCTGAACCCGGCCCTGCGCCCTCCTCTCCAACAGCACGTAGGAGCTGCTTGGCAAATGGGGGGAGGGGGAGAGAAGGTCCTTCCTTTAAACCCTGACTCCTTTGGACCTCTCAGCCAGGAGCAGGACACACGTGTGAGCAGGTGTGTCCTGAAAGCCCCTAAGAACTATAGTGGTGCTTCTAAGTTTGTGAACACTTTTGGATTTTCAGCATTTCTACATAGGTACAAGGTAAAAATAGATAGAGAAGCAAATTAAACAAAATAAATCAAAAGCATTATTCTGGTTCATTTAGTGAGAAAAATAATCCAAAGCTACATATTTGTGTGTGGCAAAAGTATGTGAACCCCCAGGATGATCAGTTCATTTGAAGGGGGAATTAGAGCCAAGTTTTCCATCAGTGAGAAGCTAATCAGTGAGTGTGGGAGGTCCTGCTTTATTTAAAGAGCAAAATTCTTTAAATTCCGGGTATTCCAAAAGTCTGATCCTCAGGATGGAGGTATGCGGGAGTATCTCTAACAGGAGATTTCTGAGGACTTCCAAAAGCATTTGATGACGCTCATCAGGATGGAAAATGTTACCAAACGGTTTCCAAAAAGTTTGGAATTCACCAGCTGGCTGTTAGGCAGATCATGTGCAAATGAGCCAATTCCCGGGAGTGCTCCACCAACCAACCAACCAACCAGTGTCACTCCCAGAGCAGTCCTCCAGATCTCAAGGACTCGAGTAACCTCCAAGCAAGTCAAGGTCTCTCTTGCATTGGCAAAAGTCAGCATTCCCAAGATCCCCTCAAGAGACTCTTGAACAAGAGCACAAGCAGAAAGCCACTAGTCTCCAAGAAGAACATGGCTGCCCATATAGAGTTTGTAAAAGGCCATCTGGATAAGCTAGAAGGGAGAATGTTCTGTGGATAGAGGAGCTCAACATAGGACCTTCTGGCCTGAAAGGAAAGTGTGACGTTTGGCGGAGGGCGAACACCGCATTCAGCGTAAGGACCTGCTTTGCGGTCTCTGGGTCAAAAGGGCTTGCCATCCTTGAAGGAACTATGACTTCTGAGCTGTACCAGCAAAGGTTGGGGCCTCTGTCCACCAACTGAAGCTCAAGAGAAACTGGGCCATGCACCCAATGACCCACAGCATCCAATTCACACAACCAAGGAATGGCTAAACTCCTCACATTAACCCCATAGAAATGCTGTGGGGGGAAGAGTCTGACGCAGGAAGGTCACACAGGGAAGGCCAGCAATATCCCTGAGTTGAAGCTGTTCTGTGCAGGTATCTCCCTCTCCCAGAAACAGAGTCAGGCGTCTAAGCGCGCCCTCCTCCAGGTTTTAAAAACACTCTTCTTTTTTTGCTTCATTTCCAGAACTTCAGCCTTCTTAGGACAGAGCCCAACCAACAGCATCCACCTGGCTGGGAAAGGGCGACTTCACGAGGAGTGCTGCATTGGCAGCAGGGCTCCCGGGAAAGAGGGACGCCCTTCCTTTCCTAAGACTGGTTAGACGCAACACAGGTTGTGGAACAGAGTCACTGGATGTTGGCCATGAATCAACAATCTGAGTTTGCCTAGCTGTTGGCTAAGCCGCCACCCCCACCCCACCCACACGCAAACAGAAAGAAACTAATGCAGCCATGACGGTCGTGCACTAACTTGGCTAAACACGTCCCACCCAACCCAAAGCTGCTGCCACTCGCAGTCTGGGCCTTTGAGAAGGAAGCGCTTTGTCCAGGTGACAGGTAACAACAGCATTTCTTAGAGTACCTTCAAGCAACCTGCAAGACTCAGCGCACCTTGTAGCTATTTAAGCCCCGTCAAAGTTGTGGCAAGAGTTGCCCCCTCCCCCTCCGGCCTCCTGCAAAGAGATTGGTGCCCCCTCCCTTGTGCTCACTCAGAAACAGCCCATTCATCCTTGTCCACCCGAGTCTTTTCTCTTCCTTGGGGCTCCCCCTCCCCCCTTTGCTGCCACTAAGAGAGGCTTCTGAAAAGCCTGAGAGCCATAAAAAGGGGGCAGGGGAGGGGATGCAGAGGGCTGGGAATTGCAGAGCACAAGAGGCCGGACCCTGCTTTTCCCAGCAGCGAGACCCCCAAGCGACCCTTCCCTTAGGAAGCTGTGCCCAGAAAGCCTCTGTTGGCAGCCAAGGGGCACTTTTCAAGGACTTGGGGTGTGTGTGTGAGGCCAGAGGCCTAGGATCTCATGCCAGTTTAAAATGTTCTGCCTGAAAAGGGTGCAAACACGCTCGCCGTCCCAGGTCACATTGCAGGAACTGCTCCATTGCACAACTTTGAATGTTCCACCCTCTGCTGCTGGCTCAGGGCCAAGAGAGGGCCAGGAAGTGGGAGGGGAACAAAGCACACAAAGCCATTTCATTGAATCGCCTTTACTGCTCTCCCAGCCGAGGGGCTCTACTGCAGGCTTTTACAAACACTTCAAGCTATTTACAATCGGGGTGTAGTGTTTTCCTGCCCCCACCCACTCGAGAGGAACCTGGAAAGTCTAATCTGGAACAAGGTGAGCCCTGGGCACAGGGGAGAAGAAATGGACAGGGGCTTCCCCAAGTAAACACAGCATGCAAAAACAAAACGGCAGCTGGCAATGAGGATGAGAGACAAATGCCAGGGATGGGATGGCTGGATCCAGACGCAAATGAGAAGCTGTTGGAGGAGGAGGCTGGGGGGAGGGGCTGCCTTTTCCACCTGAATGGGGGAACGGGGGGGGGGCAAGGGGCGGGGCGGGAGACGCCTGTGCACGGAGGGCCCTGGCTCTGGGTGAAAACGCTCCCTCTCGGTTGGCACAGCTCTGCCTCGAGAGGGACCTCTGGCTGCAGAGACCAGGCAATGCAGGCTCCCTGAGATGGTGGGTGGGCTGGAGGCTGCTGGGTGTGTGTGTGTGTGGCAAAGACAGGCAGGGGCTGCTCTCAGCGTGGCCACTGCAGCCTTTCCAGGCCAGCCTCCTGCTGACAGCACAAGGATGGTTGCTAGCCAGGCCCGGCAGGCAGGCAAGCCTTGCCAAGACAGTCCTGGGACTCCAGGGTGGAGAATCGCCCCACCCAAGGAGCAGAGGAGCGGCTGGCTCGCTGGTGATGGGTGGAAGGGTCAGCCTTAGGGAGCTGCCCTCTCTTGGCCACTGCTAACTAGTCCGCGCTGGTGGGCTGCAAAGGGAAGTGGCGGGAGGCTCAACCCGGGGCACGAGATCCACGGCAGCCAGGAAGGACTTGGGATGACATCCAGCAACACTAAAACAAAGTCAAGAAAGAAACAGGATGGGATGAGACAGAAGAAACCACAAATGAGATGATGCTATCAAACCAAGTGGGGGTGGGGATGACAGCTGCCCTCACTCCGCAGACATCCCCCTCCAGCTGCTGCCCTTCTCCATCTCCTCCTCCCGGGAGGCCGGAAAGGAAGAAGCACAGACAAGCAGCAGGCCGGAACCTGGTAAGTGGTGGGACACTGGGCAGGTGCGACCACCTGCAGCAAGGCCTCCTTCCTAGCCTCACAACCTTCAGTGTTTCACCTCCAGCTCACCAGAAATAGAACACGGGGGGGGGGGAGTCCAGGAGGGGCCCTGGGTCCCCAGTTACCTCTTGAGGAGCCGACTGATGCGGATCTCCCGGGTGGCTGATGTTGGATTTGCTAGCTCCGGAGAACCAGCCGAGGAGTTCCCGCAGGATCAAGGGGTCTTCTTTGGCAGGCCTAGAAGAAACAGTCTGAGAGAAAGAGCAGACGCTATGAATGAGCAGCCGGGTGAGGGGGAGCAAAATCTGGGGGGAAGGGTCAATAGCTTTCATCAAGCCGCTTCCTTATCAAAAGACCCTCCCCAGATGCATGCCATCATGGTAGAATGCCACACAGGAGCATACTCCCCCTCCTGAAAGCAGAGAGCCACACCTCCTGGATCTTACAGCCATCCCCCTGCAGGGGCAGTACCCCAGAGAGATGGGCCTGAAGGCTGCCCCCTTAAACTGTGCTCCCAACCACCCACAAGGCCAGTCAGGCCCCTGGCGCTTCCCAGCCAAGACTGCCAGCCGCATGCAGTACCCCACACCCTGCTAAGCTTCCCAGGAGACAGAGCAGTAGAGTGGAGCGCAGAGGAGGGTCAGGGTCTGCAGAGCCAGGCAGCGTGAGAGGCAGCCGTGGAGGAGAGGCAGCAGAGGAGCAGCAGCGGTGGGCTCCTCCGAGGGGCAGCAGCAGCGCAGCAGGGTCCCTGCACTTACGGTCCAAATGCAGTCGCCCAGGTGTGGAGGGCAGCCAGCGAGGTCGGTGGAGCAATGCCCAGGAGAGTCCCGTGCCTGTCCCTTGGTGGAAGGCCAGCGAAGAGAGCAGCCGAGGGCACGGTGGAGGGAGCCAGGAGGGCAGATATGTGGGAGACGCTCCCGCCAGCCAATCTTCATGGAGGCACAGGCAGCCTTTGCATAGGCAGGTGATCTGGAGGCACCACAGTAAGGATGAGTGAAGAAGAGGATGGCTGAAAGGGTTGGTGCCAAACTGTGACAGTAGCCTGGCATGGGTGAGGGCAGGGTGGGGAGGAAAGGAGCAGGTTCCAGGGGGCATGAAGCAGCATGGGAAGCACTGATGCGCCTGCATTCTCTCTCTCTCTCTCAATATACAAATACTGTCAGAACCATCATATATATTAATATATTAGTGTAGTCTTTTTGGTTAAAGTTTAGGCACTGCTTTGGAAGGGAACTCTGTGTTTTAAAAAAGAGCAACAGTAGTAGTAATAAAAATATTGGTAGAATTAGCCGGTAGCTTGATCACATGCAGAGCGAAAGGAAGGCCATGTTATCTCAGCTTGGGAAGGGTGAGGGGAAGGGAGGGAGATGGGGCAGGGAGGGCCCTTTAGGCTACAGGCAGCTGTTTTCCAGGCAGTTCAAGAGGGGGACAATTTCCTTTCCACTCATAGTTCCCCTCTGGATGGGCCAGGGTGCCACGGAGGTCAGCTGCATCTGTGCTGCTGCTGGTGGGGCCTGGTGCATATCTGCGCCCATAACTTGACGAACTGTAGGAGGAGGAAGAGAAGGAGACGGAGAAGCCGGAGCCAGTGGCATCAAAACTTCCTCGCCTGGAGCCTGATCTGGAACCTGTTCGTGAACCTGACCGGGAGCCAGAGGTGGAACCAGAGCCGCTGACATTGTAAGGACTGTAATAGCCTTTGCTAGATTGCGAGGAGGCTTCCAGGAGACGGAGGCCCGTCCCTTCTTCAATCATGCTCCTGTCCATCGCGTCCTTGTAGGAGATCTTCAGCTTGGTTTTGGGACAGGTCAAGTACTTGGAGTAAGTGTTGACGTCCCGAAGTTTCTGGGCAGTGCGTGCATCGACGGTGTTCTTCTGCAAGGCCTCATCGAGCGAGACCCGTCCAGGCACCTCCGGCTCAATCAGCCCACCGGTCAGATACTGGACTTCCAGGAACCGCTGGCCGGCCTCATAGTACAGCCAGCCCTTCTTTAAGGCTTGGGCAGCAGACATCTTGGTCTTGGTCCTTGGATCCTCAAAGCCGTAGAAAGCCTTTTGAGCAAGGTTGATTCTGTCTACCATGATCTTGTCCACCAGGCTCTTATTAACAGCATCTGCAACAGGGAATTTCTCCCCTGAACCCGGGTCGATGATCCCACCTGTGCAGGCCTGGGCCTCCAGCAGCCTCTGGCCTGTAATGTTATCCACAAGGTTACGGCGCATGGCTTCCGTAATGGATACTTTTTCCAGGGTATCTGTGTCCAAGATGCCAGCAATCGGGCCAGTCTCTTCAGTGGGATCGCTCCAAGAGGTCAGCTGGGGTCTGGCATGAGCAGGACTTACGGAATAGGAAGAGGAGGAGCCCACGGAGGAAGACCTGGATCGGAATCCACTTACATTGCCAGACAACATGTCTGCAAACTCCGTAATGGACAAGGTCCCTGAGCGATACTGGTCCAGGGCAGACTGGTCTATCAGGCCTTTGGCCAGGGCGTCATCTATGTCGTACTGCCGCCCTGACCTCCGGTCAATGATCATGGACTTGACCACTCCATCAGAGGAGGAGATGGTGATTTCCTCCCACTCACACTCTTGTTCCGAGAGCTCCAGGTAGGTCTGGTGGTCAATGAGGCCTTTGCGATAGGCTTCATACACGGACATTTCCTTTCCGGTCTCTGGGTCCACAATCACCACCCTGCGCTTGCGGACAGAGGATTTGGAGGAGGTCTTCCTTTCCCGCTTCTTCTCTTTCAGAGGCAGGAGGCACAGCCCAGTCTCGGGGTCAGTGATACACCTTTCCATCAGTTGCAGATAAGTCAGGTTTTCCTCGGTGTTTGGGTCAAAGAACCCCTTGGTGTCATCACTTGGGTCCAGGAGGATTTCATTCATTTCCTCGTCAAAAAGGCCCCTCTTGTATGCCACTTCTACCGGCAAGCGATGGCTCTCCTCGGGATCAATAATGCCTCCTGTAGCAATTTGAGCTTCTAGCAATCGGATCCCATGATCTTTCAGGATCAACCCTTTCTTCATGGCTTGGAAAAGGGATATTATCTTGCCAGAGTAAGGGTCCTTGTAACCTATCACTGCCCGCTCAGCTGAAATCAACTTATCTTTGAACTCTGGGCCTACAATGCCCATGCGCACTGCCTCCTCCACAGTTAGCTTGAGACCCTTGATGGGGTCAATGACATAGCCGGTGGCCGCCTGGGCCTCCAGCAACTCAAAAGCTGTCCCTGGCCGGAGAATGCCTTTCTTCATGGCTTGATATACAGACAACCTTTCCTTGGTTGAGTCCATGTAGACTCCAGCAATACAGCTGGTGCCCTCTAAGAACTGCTGCAACTTTTTAGAGACCTCTTCCACTGAGGTTAGGCCTTCCTGGAGTCGCTGGGCAGTGGCTTCATCCATGACTTTTGATCGTACCAACTCCTCCACTGTGATTTGCTTCCTCAGCCCCCTGAAAGTCAGCTTCCGAGTGTCGCAGAGGGATAGCAGGAGGCAGCCTGTATTCTCATCCTTCTTACATCGCTTGAGGATCTGAGCGTAGCTGAGCTTTTCATCTGTGGAGGGGTCTGTGTAGCTGCGGATCTCACTGGGCTCAGAAAGTCTGTCAAAGGTCTCTCGATTGAAGTAACCACGTTGGTAGGCAATTTCTAAGGGCAAGTGAAAGCCCAGGTATGGGTCTATAATTCCTCCTGTGGCCAACTGGGCATCTAGCAATCTGAGGGCTTCTTCAGATGGGATGAGGTCCTTCTTCATGGCTTGGAAGAGAGAGATTTTCTGCTCGCTGTAAGGATCTCGGTAGCCTGTCACAGCTCTTTCGGCAGATAGAAGTCGATCATGCATTTCTGGGCCCACCAGCCCTTTCCTCACTGCCTCATCTACTGTAAGTCTGTCGTTCTTCATAGAGTCAATAATGAAGCCAGTGGCAGCCTGGGCTTCCAGCAAGGACCGAGCAACTTCGTGGCTAATCAGTCCCTTTTTGAGGGCCTGGTAGATGCTGAGCTTCTGCTTGCTGGAGGGAATGTAGATGCCAGCAATACAGCCAGTGCCATAGAGGTATTTCCAGGTGGTCTCGATCTCCAGAATCTCTTGGATGGTCTTGGAGCCCTGCTTCAGTGCATTAAATATCTCCAGAGAGATGATCCTGGCCTCGTAGAGGTCTTCAGCAGTGATGCGGCGCCTAATGTAATCATAGGAGGTGACGTCTTGCTGGCGGACAATCTCGGTTTTCTCTATAATCTCAATGATGATGATGATCATGCGTTCCTTCGTTAGGTTGCCTAAACGGAACTCTTCCATCAATTTTTTACGTTGCTCTTCAGGGAGGAGATTTGAGTTCATAATTTCCCAGAGGGACATGGAGGAGCCAGCAAGCTCTCCTGTTGGAATGTCAATTTGGGTTTCTTCAAACATCTTCTTGGTTTCTGCCTCCGTGTACACTTGAGTTCTCTCCACCACCGCTGGCCGTTCGGGCTGCTTCAAAGGCAGGAGACAAAGGCCAGTCTCCGGGTCCTCAATGCATCTCTCTTTCAGCTGCAAGTAGGTAATATTCTCCTGGGTGTTGGGGTCAATGAAGCCCCGGGTATCATCTGAGGGATCTGAGAGAGTTTGGTTGATCTCTTCATCCAAGTAGCCTCGCTTGTAGGCCACTTCCACAGGAACACGGTGGCTGTGCACGGGGTCAATAATGCCTCCTGTGGCAATCTGGGCCTCCAGCAGGCGGACAGCATGCTCCCTGACAATCAGCCCCTTTTTCATAGCCTCAAAGATGGAGATGGTATTTCCAGAATAAGGGTCTCTGTAGCCAGTGACGGCCTTCTCAGCAGAGAGCAGCTTTTCGTGTAGCTCTGGTCCCACAAGGCCAGCTTTCACCGCTTCGTTGACGTGCAACCTCTGGTTCCTTATTGCGTCCACCATAAACCCAGTGGCTGCCTGGGCCTCCAGCAGGACAGTTGCTGTGCTGGGCAGGAGCAGATTCTTCCTCAGCGCCTGGTAGATGTTCAGCTTCTCCTTGCTTTTTTCGACATAGATTCCGGCAATGCAGTCGCTCCCTTTCAGGTATCTCTTCACCACATCCACTTCGGCAATGTCCTTCACTGCCTTCTTTCCTGACTCGAGCTGTTCGAACTGCTGCTTGCTGATGACCTTGGACTCAAGCAGTTCGCTAGCAGGCACTGGTGCTCGCAGGCCACTGAAGGTCAACTTTTCTTGTTTCTTGGTCTCGCTCTCTTCAATAATTGTGATAATTATCTTAATGACCTTCTCAATGGTGACTCTGCCAGTCTTGAACTGCCGTATCAGCTCTCTCTGCTGCTCTTCAGTGAAATATTCTGAGTGGATCAGCTCCCAGACTGTCACTGTCTTGCCCTTTTGGCTGCCGGCAGGAACTTCAACGGTGGCCTTATCAAAGGATTCTTTGATAGCACTATCCGAGTAGAGCTCCTCCTGATGACGCTGTATGGCCTCGTCTGAAAGGCACAGCAGGTGGAGGCCTGTCTGCTTATCCACTTGGCACCTCTGCAGCAGCTGAGCATAAGTGAGGTTTTCTTGGGCATTGGGGTCATAGTACAGCTTGACCTCGTTGGCCGGATCAGACAAGGCCTTGTTCATTTCTTTGCTGAAATAGCCCTGTTTGCAGGCAACTTCGAGTGGGAGGCGATGGCTGTGCACAGGATCAATGATGCCTCCAGTGGCAAGCTGAGCATCTAAGAGCCGGAGCCCGGTGTCCTTAGGGATGAGATCTTTCTTCAGCGCTTGGAAAACGGAGACCACCTGCCCCATGTACGGATCCTTATAGCCGATTACAGCTCTCTCTGCAGAGAGCAGCTTCTCGTGAAGCTCAGGCCCCACCATTCCTGCTCGGACCGCTTCATCCACAGGAAGCTTTTCATTCCTCACGGGGTCAATGACATGCCCAGTTCCAGCCTGGGCCTCCAGAAGGATCAGGGCCGCCTCGGGTTTCAACAGGTTTCTTTTCATTGCATCTGCAAGAAGTAACTTTTGGCCTGTTGACTCTACCAAGATGCCCGCAATGGTGCCAGTACCTTCCAGGTATCTTTTAATGGCATCCATATTGGTGACCTCCTTCACTGTCTTCTTGCCTTGGTGCAACTGATTGTAGAGTTCTTTGTTGAGGATTTTGCTCTCCAGCAACTTGGCTGCCGGCACTGCAGCCCGGAGGCCTTCAAAGCAGAGTTGGCTTTTTTTCTCACTCTCTTCAACAACAGTAATTATGATCTTAATTATCTTCTCCACAGTGATCTTTCCAGTCTTGTACTGACGCAGGAGCTCCCGCTTCTGCTCCTCAGTGAAATACTCGGAGTTGATGATCTCCCAGATGGTCACGGTCTTTCCCTGGAATCTGCCAAAGGGAGGAGAGACGGTGGCTTTCCTGAACACGTCCTTGGCCTCTTGATCGGTACAGACCAGTTCCTGTCCTCTGGCTGCTTTGTCTGACAGTGACAGGAATATTAGCCCGGTCTCGGGGTCAGTCACACACCTTTCCATCAGCTGCAGGTAAGTCAAGTTCTCCTGGGTATTGGGATCAAAGAAGCCCTTGGTGTCATCTGTGGGGTCCAAGAGGACCCGTTGCATCTCCTGATCAAAATAGCCTCGCTTGAATGCGATGTCCACAGGTAGGCGGTGGCTGTTGACAGGGTCGATGATGCCGCCAGTGGCAATCTGGGCCTCCAGGAGCCGAATCCCGTGGTCTTTAACAATAAGGTCTTTGGTCATTGCCTGGAAGAGGGAGATCTTTTCACCTGTGTAGGGATCCTTGTATCCAGTTACCGCCCGCTCTGCAGACAGCAATTTATTGTGCAGCTCAGGCCCAACCACGCCTTCCTTTACTGCCTCACTGACAGACATCCTCTTGTTCCTCAGGGGGTCTATCATGAAGCCGGAAGCTGCCTGCGCTTCCAGCAGGATGAGGGCCGTGCCTGGGCTGAGGAGCTGCTGCTTCATGGCCTGGTAGATGCTCATCTTCTCATTGGTGGGCTTGATCAGGAGCCCCGCGATGCTACTGCTGCTGCCTTGCAGGTACTTCCTGATCTCCTGCATCTGGGATAGCTCCTGCACGGACACTCTCCCGTGCACCAGATTCTCCCAGGTTTCTGGGCTCAGGATGCCAGCCTCTGCCAGCTTCTTGGCAGGAACCTTCTGTCGGATGCCATCAAACGCCAACTCAGGTTCACCGTTTTGAGAGACACCGTCAAGCATGTCTTGACCGTTAGGCAGAGCCGTTACTGCAGACACGGCTGCCTCCTGAGGAAGGTCATCGGTCTGGATCATGATTTCTCGGGTTTGAGCAAGGGTAGCCTGTTGCTCCTCCTGCAGCTGCCTCAGTTTCTCCCGGAGCTTTTGGTTTTCCTCAGCTAGAAGCTTCTCCTGCTGCTGACGCTGCTTCTCCAACTGCTGGAGCTCCTCCTGCTTGCGACGGACACTCTTCTCTGCTTCAGCCTGCTTTTCCTGGGCATCCCTGAGGGTGGCTTCCAGCTCCTCCTTCTCCTGCTCCATCTGCTTCTGCTGATGTTCCTGCTCAGCCTTCAGGCTTTGAGCTTTCTTGACCTCCTCCTGGAAGAGGCTCTCCAGCTTGGCCTTTTCCTCCTCCACAAATCTCTCCTTCTGCAGAAGGACGTCCTTCTCAGACAGGAAGGTCTGCTGAAGCAACTGCGTCTCCTGGCGGAGCTGCTCTTTCTGAGCAGTCTGCATCTGGATTGGGAAGAAAACAAAGTGCATCAGCCAGAGGGTAAAGGAGGAGAAAGGGGGGGGGTGTCATCTAAAAGGCAGCGGTCACAGAAACAGAAGATAGGGCTGTTTTCGTCTCATTTTATAAAACACTGCCCTGTTCCTTCGGCATCAGAGGGACTCTCTATGGACTGAGTCTGAAAGGAGCTTTCCCAGAGGAGAAAACTGGTGAAATGAGGAGTTGGTTGGGCGACTTGTCTCCAAGTCCATCCATGGCCAATTCATAGAACCACTTCTGTTTGAAGTCTCAGAACAAGAAATCCCTCTTATGTCTTTGCACAACCACCCTTACTGGGCCAGTTGCTGCCGCCTGCGTGGGGTCACCCTCCACACCTGAAAGAGAGCTCTGTCATTTTTGCCCACTTGTGGCAGAGATCTTTGGAAGTCCTCCCCTAGGAACCCTCCCAAAAGGTCCCGTGGGATCCTCCCCAGACCAATCCCAGGAAGACATTGCCTGTTGATGGGGCAACACTCCATCCCCTCAGCTGCCTTCCCTCCCGCCCTCCCTCTTCTCAGTTGCCATTCCCAGACTTTCAAACAGACTTTGACAGAAAGAGTAAGAAGCAGTTGTTGGAACAGGGTGACTCCAGAAGAGCCTCTGTGGTTTGCACGCTCTATTTCAACAGCACACAAAATCAGTTCACCTAATGTTCTCCTTTGCTTTCTTGATGTGCCATCTTGGCTTGGGAGTACACAACCAGCCACTTCCCAAAATACAACTTACCATGACAGTCATCTAACAGAGGACACTTGGTCATCAGTACTGACTTGCAAGCAGCAGGGAACGTCTTCTGAACCCTACCAGGGAATCAAGAACCTCTCCTCCTCCTTCTCTCCTTCCTCCCCTCCCAAGCCATTGAGTGAGACCGGTCGATGCTCACACAAACACACAGCCTGGATTCTTGAGTAGGGCAGGCTCTTGGGGCAGGAGTGGCGGGGGAGCATGGTCCACTGCATCTGCACTGCTACCATATCCACCCCGTGGAGTGGCACCCCTCTCTCTTGCCTGAAGCCTCCTCAGCCAGGGGGCTGTGGACTAATCGACTGGCTGGGGCTGATGGGCATTGCTCAACCTGGGAGGGAGGGTATCTGGGGAACCACAACAGAGCAGGTACCTCTTCCGCCTTCTGCTGCAGCAGCTGGGCTTCCCGCTTCAGCTTCTCTTTCTCCATCTCCATCTCAGCAATAGCCTTCCTTAGCCTGTTGGCGTCTTGATCGCTTTGCTGCCTCTGGATCTCCAAGGTCTGCACCAGGGTCACCTTCTCTTGAGTGGACAGCTCCATCTGGTGCAGCTTCCCGCTGATCTCTTCAGCCTGCTTCCTGAACCGCCTGGCCTCTTCCTCTGCCTTCGCCTGGGCCAGGCTCAGCTCCGTGACTTGCAGCTTTAGCCGCTCGGCCTCAGCCGTGATCTGCAGCTGCCGCTTACGCTCGGCCTCCAGTGTCTTCTGGAAGCCCTCCGTCTCCTCCTCCAGCCGCAGCCGGATCTGCTCCTTGTCTTCCTGCAGTTTCCGGGCATGCTCCTGAGCCAGGTCCTTCTGCTTCTGCAGCACCTCAGCCTCGGCCTTCAGCTGGGTGGCTTCCTGGATTGCCTGCATCTTCTCTCTCAGGATCTTTTCCGCCAGCGCCCGCTGTTGGGCCAGATCCTCTTCTGCCAGCTTGCGCATGCGGGCGGCCTCCTGGGCTTCCACGCTCAGCCGGGCAGCTTCCTCCGCCACCTGCTTCATCTTCTCGGCTTCCTCGGTGAGGATCTTCTGCATGTTGTCCTTGTCCTTCATGATGAGCAACTTGTTCTCCTCCTCAATGCGGATTTTCAATTTGATCAGCTCCTCCATTTGGACCTTTACCTTGAACAGCTCCTCCTCTGCTTGGACCTTCTGCTTCATGGCTTCTGTCACCTCCTCCTTCAGCCGCTGCTGCTCCTCCTCCAAGAGGCTCTTCTGATGGTCCGTCTCCTCTAGCCGCAGCTTGACCTTGGTCAGCTCCTGCTCCACCTGGGCCTTTTGCCGCAGTGTCTGCTCTGCAAACTTTTTGTGCTTCTCCATCTCCGTGTCAGCCACCTGCTTCTGCTTAAGGGCTGCCTGTTCAGCCTGGGCTCGCCTGGCCGCCTCCAGCTCTGCCTCCTTGCGGAGCTTCTCCGCATCCTCCTGGGCCCTGGCTTTGACTTGGGCCTCCTCCTCAGCTCGCTGCTTCATGCGCTCGGCCTCGTCCACCAGTTGCCGGGACAAGGTGGCCTCTTGCTCTGCCTTGAGGCGGGCAAACTCTGCTTCCTCAGCTGCTCTCTTAGCTTTCTCGGCCTCCTCCTTCAGTCTGTCCAGGATGGACTGCTCCTGCTGTCTGGTCTGCAGCAACTCCTGCTCCTTCTGACGCACCAGGGCCAGGTGAGCGGCCTCTTCAGCCGCAATCTTCTTCTGGGCCGCCTCCTGGGCCAGCAGGATCTGCTTCTCTGACTGGCTTTCCGCCAACTCTTTCTGCTTCTTGGCTTCCTCCACCTTGGCCTTCAGGCGCTGCACCTCCTCCAGAGCAGCTTTGCGCTGCCTGGCAGCTTCCTGCTCAGCAGCCAGGGTCTTCTGGAGCTTCGCTTCGGCCTCTTTGCGGCGGTTCTCCTCTTCCAGGGCCACCTGCCGCAGCTTCTCACTTTCTTGCTCCGCTAGCTCTTTGCTCCGCTGAATCTCCTCTGAGCTCTGCCTGATCTTGCTGAGCTCCAGCTCCAGGTCTGTCTTGCCCACAGAGGCTTTCTCAAAGTTGATCTTGAGGATGCGAATTTCCTCCTCAATGATGCGCCGCTGCTTTAGGGTTTCATTGACGACTGTCTTCTGCCTCTCTAGCTCACTCTCAGAGGACTTCTTCAGCTGTGCAATCTTCTCCTCGATGTCGTGCTTGTGCTGGGCCGCCTGCTCCTCCAGGACCCTCCGCTGGTAAGCCTCGTCCTCTGCTAGCCGCCTCAGCCGCTCGTTTTCGGCCTCCTTCTCCTTCAGGGAAATTTCCGCTTCCGCCTTGAGGCGTGATGCCTCGTTGATGGCTGCCAGTTTCTCTTTGAGGATCCGCTCAGCCTCTGCTCGCTGCCGAGCAGCCTCCTCCTCGGCCAGCTGCCGTTGCCTCTTGGCTTCCTCAGAGAGGGCGCGCAGGCGACCTGCTTCCTCCGCCACCTCCCGCAACTTGGCAGCTTCGTCCTCCAAGATCTGCTTGGACTTCTCGCTGGCAGAGCGTGACTCCTCCTCGGTCCTGGCCTTGCTTTCCAGCAGGAGCTCCATTTCAGCCCGCAGTTTGGCCAGCTCCTCCTCCAGCTCCCTACGCTTATGGACGGCCTCATTGACCTCACTCTTGAGGCGGAAGAACTCTTCCTCCAGCAGCAGCCGCTGCTGCTCCCTGTTCTCCATCTCTGACTTCAGGCGGATCAGTTCCTGCTCAGCCATGAACTTCTGCTGGGCTGTGCCCTCGGCCAGCTTCCGCTGCTTCTCCAGCTCCTCCTCGGCCAGCTCCTTCTGACGCAGGGCTGACTCCTCTGCCTTGGTCCGCTTCCGGGCTTCGCGCTCGGCGTCCTCCTTCTGCTTCTCTGCCTCCTCCTGAGCCAGGGACTTCTTGTGTGCTACCTCCTCCGCCTGCAGTCGGAGTCGGAGTGCCTCATTGGCTTTCTGCTGCCACTTTTCCAGCTCCTTCTCAGCCTCCTCCTTGGCCCGTTCAGCTTCCAGCTGCTGTGTCCTCAGGTGCTCAGCCTCCTCCTGGAGGTAGGTGAGGGTGACGTGCTCCTGCTTCAGGGTCAGCTCCAGCTGGGCCGTCTTCTCAGCAAAGGAGAGGCGCCGGCTCTGCAGGTCTGCCTCAGCGCTCTTCTGGGCTGCCTCACGCGCGACCTGGATCTGCCGTTCCTTCTCCAGCTCCGCCTGCTTCATCTGGCGCTCAGCCTCCTCGGCCTGTGCGCGGAGCTGCTGCAGGTCCTCCAGGGCCTTCTGCTTCTCCTGCGCTGCTCGCTGCTCTGCCTGCACCTTCTCCTGCAGCTGCTGTTCTGCCTCCCGCTTCTTTTGGGCCTCATCCTTGACCTGCCTGCGCAGGCGCTCAGCCTCCTCCTGGGCGGCTTTCTTCTGGCGCTCGGCTTCCTCCGCCCGGGCCCTCAGGGCCTGCAGCTCCCCTTCCGCCCCGGCCTTCTGCTTCTGCGTGGCTTCCAGCTGCAAGCGGATGATATGGATTTCCTCTTCCACTTTCCTGCGGCTGATCTCCACTTCCTCGATCAACTTCTGCTTGGTCAGGATCTGCCTGTCGGAGCTGAGCTTCATCTGCAGCAGTTCCTCCTGGATGTTCTGCTTCTGCTGCTCAGCGTCCACGGCTGCCTCTTGCCGTCGGCTGACCTCCTCCTGCATGCGCTGCTGCAGCTCCCTGGCTTCCTCCTCAGCCTGAGCCTTGGCCTTGGCGTGGGCCTCGGCCAGCTGCCTCTGCTTCTGCAGCTGGGCCTCCACCTCCGCCAAACGCTTCCGCTCTGCCTCCTTCAGCTGCTCCGCTGCTTTCTATGGGGAGGGGGCAGAGAGGAGGGGAGGGGGAGAGAGAGAAAGATCACAAGAGCAGATGGGAGGGCAAGTCTTTGGGGTGGGGGCAAGGGGCAGCAGGCAAGGAAGCAGGCAGACCCACATACTGAGAAAGAGGATGGAAGCACCAACGGACGGGTGGACGCCAGAGACAAGCAAACCCAAGACCAACGAGCCACAAGAGCACACCTCCACCATGCGCAATGCGCTGCCACCACGCAGTGGAACGTCCAGGAGACCGGGAGTCCGAAAGCTTAGGGGTTGGGGGTGATCCAGCCTAGGGTCACGTGAGGGCAGCGACCACACTACAAGAGCGACCGTGGGGACGGTGCTGTTTCACAAAGGCCCCCTTCCCCTGTTCTTAGCACGCAAGGCCAGCATCCGCCCTACAAGCCCCACCTAGGAGACTGTGGCAGGTGACCATTCCAGGACGGAGGCAGGTGACCATTCAAACACATCCAGGCCAGGCAGCACACCAAGCGGGCTGGAGACCTTACAAGCTGGCAGATCGAGGTGACCCAGCAGACCTACCCCCCGCTCCTCCATATCCTTCCCTCTCACCCAGTGGGCCCTCCACTCCCCACCCCCAGTTGTGCGATCAGTGCAGGGCCACTGGGGAGGGGGAGTGCAAAGGTGGGGGAACATGCAGATGCAAGGAGTACCTGGTAGAAAAGTTGCTGCTGAGGTTAACCCTTCCTTAGAGCCCAACCAACACCAACCTGCCCCGAGCAAGCCCAGGCAAAGGAGCTTGGCTTCCGAAGGGCAGAAACCAAGAGTTAGAAAGGGGAGGAGACCACAGCAAAATGGAGGAAAAGGGGGCAGGGAGGGGAGCCCCAGAAGCAGCCCCAGACAGAGCAGAAGAGCAAGCACTGCAGTCAATCTTCCTGCAGGGCAATGATGCCCATGCAGCCAGGCTTCCGCGTGGGGCCACAAACTGCCCAGGGGAGGGTCAGGGAAGAGGAACAGCCAGCAGGGAGGGAGCAGCCCCCCCGCCCCCTCCCCATCCATCCAGAGGCAGCCAAGCCATGCTGGGCCCACCCTGGATCCCTTACCTCCTCTTCCTCCAGCCGCCGAAGAGTCTCTGTAATGAACCTGATGTACTGGCTGGTCAGCGTGGTCAGCTCACTGTATTGAGTTCTCAGGTCAACATACTGCAAGGCCAAAAGAGGGGGGAGGCTCAAATCAGCCCTGATGGCCTCTTCCTTCCAAGCAGAGGAATGCCTTCAGAAAGCCTCGGGCAAAGTTGGGGACAGCTGACACAAGTGCAGCAGCTCAGGTGCTCCCACATTCTGCAGCACCCTCATCTCAAGGGAAGCTGCTGCTGCCATCCCAGAACAAGAGCGCCCAGCAGCGCCCTTTCTCCCCACCGGGCTAGAATGATAGGAAAAGGCTTTCCTTCTAGAACCTCTGTCCCTACTCCCAGCGCCCACCACCACCACCAGTCCCGCCCAGGGATGCCCCCTCACCTCCTGGATGATGTTGTCCGAGGCAGACTGCACTTTAGGCTTCTTGGCTGGAGAAGAGACGGGCTCCACCTGGGCTTTGTAGGTGACCAGTTGAAGCTCATAATCCTTCAAGGGAAAGAGGGGTTGGCTACTGTGGGAGCCCCCTGAGCCCGGGGAGGAGGGGGGGCGGCCTGCAGAGCCCGCCCCTTGAGCAGGCCCGGCTCACTGCCACACACCTTGATGGCATCAATGTACTGCTTGGCCAAGCGGTGGCTCTCTTCCACCTTCTCCCAGTTCTGTTCACATTCTTCCAGGAGTTTCTGGGGAAGGAGAGTCAGAAGGAATAAGCGCCCCCCCCTCAAGGCCCACAGCACAGGGAGGGCCCACGGCTCAAGAAGAGGCCGCCTTGGAGGGAGGTTCTGTGCAGAGGAGTCTCAGAGGAATCTACCCAGCACCCCTTCCCCCCTCCCCCGAATGCAGCCCCAGGGCGCTGAGGTAGGGTCGCAGGGAAGCTCAGGGGCCGGAGACAAGGCAGAGGGGCTTCTGCCAAAGGGAAGAGTGGGTCTTTGAACTGGAACTCTGCCAGCATCCAAGGAACCCCGGTCATTGGGAAGACCCATCGCTCCCCCTTCTCAGATAGCTGCGTATAGCTGAAAAATTCAGGCCATTTATTTGTTAAACGGCATAAATTCTTCAGCTATACACAATTACTAAAACCTCTTTGTGGGCTGCACTCAAGCTACCCCTCCCTTTAGAAATGCAAGTCAGACCCAGGCCTGATCTGATGGGACGCCAGGTCTACCCCCCCACCCCCACCCAACGGTGAAATCCACTTACCTTTGCTACGGATTCGGGAACGGGAGCGCACGGGAGCGTGCGTCTTCTGCACATACGCAGATGGTAAAAAAACGGGACGTAATGATGTCCCGGTGGGTGGGCGGAGCTACCGGTTTGGCGAGCTGGATAGAACCGGGGGGGGGGGATTTTACTGCTGCTACTCCTCCACCCCCGGCCCTGGAGACCTCCTCTCAGCCCTGCTAGCTGAGGGGGCTTCAAGGGGGCTTCCGCCGTTTGCCACAGCCAGGTCCACTCTCCTCTCGGCCGACCTCACCTTCTCTTGCAGCAGCTGCTCCTTCACCTGCTGGCTGCTGGTGACGGGCACAGCCTGGAGGCTCTCCTGGCGCTGGCGGGCATCCTGGATCCACTCCATCAGCCAGCTGTAGCTGTTGCGGTAGTAGCGCAACTGGCGTCCCAACTGGTCCAGTTCCCGCTGTCGCAGGTCGATCTGGGCCAGGATAGCCTGCCAGCGGTCGAGGAGCTGCTGCACGCGATCCCGGTAGCGGTCCAAGTCCAGATCCCTCTCACTGTGGCTCCTTACCATCCTCTCGTTCACCTCACTGGCCTTGGCCAGGTCTGCTTCTAGGGCACTGAAGACTGGCTGGTGCCCCTCAACCTGCCCACGCAGCCTCTGCAGGACAAAGACAGAGGAAAGGTGGGGAGTCAGGGTCGTGCGAGCCCTTCCGAGCCACAGGCGGTCCAAAGGTCCCCCCTCCCCGGCAGCTCTGGGTCTGGCTGGTCACCTTGAGTTCTGCCTTGGTAGCCTCAACAGCCTTGAGGTCAGATGGCACAGTCTGGACATCTTTGAGCTGCTCTTCATAGCTCTGGACCAGCCCCTCAGCCCCTTGGGTGCTACGGATGACCAGGTTGATGGTCTTCAACCTGCAGGAGAGGTGGATCGACTCAAGACATGGCAGCTGGACAAGGTTGCCCATTCAACACAACAACATTCAATGGAGGGAAAAGTAAGATTTGATACTTAGGTAAGAAAAATCAAATGTCGGACTTCCTGTTTGCTGCTGGCCGCCGCCAGACGTTCCTTTGGGATCGTCAGCTTCCACTGCCTGTCAGAGCCGCCTTCACAACGGAACGGCGGCTCGAAAAAACTCCGTTCCCATGAGGAAACGGAGATAGAGCCGGCAGGGGTGGGTAGAACTCTCTGCAGAGTCCCAAAAGTTTTTCTTTTACTTTTGGGATGGAGCGGATGAGATGCCCCATATCCCCAGCCGCTGCTCCGGGCTTTGGGAGACCTCTGCTAATGCAGAGCCAGGCGTCAAAAGCAAGCCTGCGAATTTGACAGATTACTCAAAGAAAATGTGAGCTGGACCTGTAATACTGAAGCGCAAGTATTTTACTTATCTTTTAAAAATTACTTAAGAGAATAGAGGAAGAGAAAGAGGAAAAAAGTTTCTTTTTAAAATGGCGTCTGCCGCGGCTGGAGAAGAGTTTGAGAGGGAAAGTTCTTCCGTTTTTTATTATTACAATGTAGCGGAATAAATACCACTGGCTACATTTGTAGACAAAACTCCGCTCCTGTTTTTGTTTTTCTCTTTTTTCCCTGGAGGCTTGAGTGTTGCTGGCTGGAAGTCTTTTGTCTTGTTTTTTTTTTTTTTTCTTCTTCTAACAAAGCCTGCTTAGGCGGAAACATGGCACTGAGGCTTGTGAAGTCAGACAAACAAATAGGTGGGGGGGATTCCCCCACTAAGAATTTAAAGCAACAAGTTTTAACTCTTCAGTCCCAGAAACCTGATTTTAATATAATAGAATTTCTCTTAGAGGAGATTGAAAGAAGGGATGAGATTGTGAATCAGCAACTTGAAAAATTTAAGCAGGAAACTAAGGAATTGGTGAAATCCAAGTTTGACTTTTTGCAGCAAAAAATTTTAAAATTGTCAGAATTCATGATTCGGTTGGATACAAATACTAATTTACTAGAGTCAAAAATGGATGAAATTCAAGATAAATTGGACAATAGAATTCAAAAAATTGAAAATGATTTGTTAAATATTCAGGATTATAGTTCAGAAGAAAAATTTAAAATGGATGCTGACCAAAAGTCTGGTAATGTAGAATATCTGGAACAGAGGATTCAAAAAGAGGTTCTAAAGATACAATATAATTTCACAGAATATGCAATAAGACTTAGAGGTTTGCAGGAAAATAACAGAGATGACTTAAGGAAAATATCTTCTGAATTTCTAGCTGGGATTTTAAAGATTCAACCTGAGGAAGTGTTTTGTAGGATTGATAGAGCTTATCGAATAAACTCCTGGACTGCCAAGCAAAGGCAATTGCCTAGAGATGTGGTAATCTATTTTTCAGATAAAGAAATTAGGAATAAAATTGTGCAAAATTCCTTCAATTCTAATTTGCAATTGTATGGAAGAAAGATTTGGATTTACAAGGAACTCCCACCTAAGATACTAATGGAAAGGAAGAAATTTGGCTTTCTGGTGTCTGAGTTAAAAAGGAGAAATATTCAATTCCGGTGGGACGTCCCAGTTGGTATTATATTGAGATATCAAGGAGAAAGATACCAGTTAAATACTGTTGAAAGGGCGGAAGAATTTTATCAAAATAGGTTGAAAATGAATTTAACGTCTTCAGATATAATACAGGATAAGCAGAAGGAGCTGGAACTAAAGACAGAGACTGTACCAGATAAATTGCCTTTGGATTTATCGGATACCCCAGCTGGATTATCTACAAATTTGAGAGAAGTGCCATCTGATTTTAATGTGATGACTTATCAAGGCAAGGACAAGCATGGAAACCAATTAGAGGATATACAAGGGATAAAAAAGAAATGCGAGACACAAAAAATTAGGATGGAGGTCAAACCCACAAAAAGAAAACAAAAAAAGAAATAGGTTGTACAAAAATAGAAATTTCTAACCCAAGCAACAGTGAAGCCAGTGATTTTAAAATATGAATGATTATGTGAAAACATAGAGGAGGCGACATATTGGTCAATATCATCCTGAGGATAGTGGCAGATCTCTGCATTGCCGTAATTTTGGGACATGGAAAGAGCCTCAAATTGATGGTTTTGAATTATCTACTTTGAAACTTCTTTTTGTGTTGATAAATATATTATAATTATCTTGAATTATAAGGCAAGAGAATCACATTGGGACATGCAGAAGATCGGGTTGTTACCCAATACGATGATGGAAATTAATAATCCTGATGAAACCCACAATTATTATTATATGGAATACAATTATAATGTCACTCGGGTGGTTGTTTTTACTTTTATATATATAAGAAGATGTTTACTACTGATGGGGGCAGATATGATTGGAGATCTTGAATAAACTGTTGCATCCGCAAGCTATGTCACCCTATTATGGATGTTGGTTTTAACAATCCAGTGGAAAGACTTCAAGAAGATATTATATGGACTATAAATTTAAAGTTATTGTCTTTTCTTTTTTTATTTAGATATAATGGAATATATATATATATATATTTTTAAGTAGTGTGGGCAGTGAATTAAAGATATCAAGAATTGTTGTGTATGGTAAATTTGTAAGACAGTGGGTGAATAAGCTAGCTACAGATTGATTAGTTTAAGAAAAGGGATTTTTAAGTGATACATTTAGGGGAGTGGAGGAAATGGATAGAGTGGAATAAATGTTAAATTAGATTTTATGGGGAGCCCGCTTTGAAATGTTATTAAAGTAGGACTTATTGTATAGTTTTAAAGTGGAAGGTGGTTTTGAATTGTTGCAATAATGCATAGATATAAAACACTATTATGCTAAATTAGAGTTATTTTATAATAGTTATAGTATAATGTGTTTGTTTTTTTTTGTTTTTTTTTTTTCTCTTCTTCTTTTCTGAAATGTATGGATAAAGGGGGATTTATAATACTCTTAGTAAGTAAAGGTCAGTATTTTGAGGAGGGAGTAAGTAATCTGTTATGAATTAGGGTTTTTTTTTGTTACGAAGAAGTCACAGGGGGGGAAGGGTGGGGAGGGGGGGTTAGGGAGGGTGGGGAGGGGGGGGAAAAAGGGGGAAAAATTTGTATTTGAAAACCTTTTCAATAAAAAAAAAAAAAAAAGAAAAATCAAATGTCCAGGTACAGGTTAGATGAAACCTGGCTCAATAGCACTAACTGCAAGAAGGATCTTGGAGTCTTAGTGGACAATCACCTAAATATGAGGAAGCCATGTATGGCAGCAGCCAAAAAAGCCAATGCAATCCTAGGTTGCATTAGCAGAGGGATAGAATCAAGAGCATGTTAAGTACCACTTTATAAAGCCTTAGTAAAACCGCACTTAGAATACTACATCATCCAGTTTTGGTCACCATACTATAAAAAAGATGCTGAGACTCTAGAAAGAGCGCAGAGAAGAGCAACTAAGGTGATTGAAGGCCTAGAGGCTAAAATATATGAAGAACGGTTGCAGGAATTGGGTATGTCCAGTCTAGTGAAAAGAAGGACTAGTGACATGATAGCAGTCCTCCAGTATTTGAGGGGCTGCCCCAAAGAAGAGGGGGTCAAGCTGTTCTCCAAAGCATCGGAAGGCAGGACAAGAAACAATGGATGGAAACTAATCAAGGAGAGAAGCAACCTGGAACTAAGGAGAAACTTCCTGCCGGTCAGAACAATTTAACCAGTGGAACAAATTGCCTCCAGAAGTTGTGGATGCTCCAACACTGCAGGCTTTGAAGAAGAGACTGAACAGCCACTTCTCCAGAATGGTAGAGGGTTTGGACTAGAAGACCTCCAAGGTTCCTTCCAACTCTGCTATTCTCTTATTCTTTGGTCTCCAAAGCATATAAGAATTAGCCTACATCATCTTTAAAAAACCAAAGCGGGGAGCAGAAACATAGAAATGGCCACTTCAAAATCTTCAAAAACCGAAAACGGAGTTAGCTGGATGTCCAAAGGATGTTGAGACTCAGAAAGAGCAATCTCTAACCTGGAGGTCTTTTACCGCAAAGCCCCTGGGCTGCGAGGCACACGAAGGGAGCAAGCTGCCAGCACTAACTTCACCCCTGTCCCTCAGCAGAGGGCTGGGGGGCCGATAGGAGTTACCTCAGCAGGATATGAGAGCAGAGGGCATCTCCAGGATGACCTGATTCCCCAGGCCAGCAGGATCTCAGAGTCGCTGCTGCTGAGTTTGTAATAAGAACAAGGGTGGCCAAATCCAGTGCCCACCCTCCTCCCTCCCTCCCTCTCTTTGTCCTCATGGCCGAGCAAGTTCAGGCCTGGTGCTAAGGACCACTTACTTCTCCAAGAAAATGCTGGAGAGGCTGTACACCTGGCCCATCTTCTGCAGCGTGATATCCAGCTCGGAGTGCAGCAGGGGGGCCGAACCGGCCTGCTCTGGCTGAGCCAGGACCTGCTCCGTCTGGGCGCTCACTTTGCCCAAACTCTTCTGGAGGGTTTCCAGCTCCAGGTGGATCTCCTGAGGGGAGGGAAGGGGAGGGGAGCGGAGCGGCGTCAGGGACCCAGGCCAGGAAGCCCCAAGTACAGACCTCAACCCCTTCTCCTGGGGAAAGGAGAGCGTCCCTGTCCCGTTTCAAGATGGGAAGGCAGGAAGCAGCTCCGTGGCCAGAGCAGTGGAGCCTCTGCTTCCCCCTCCCTGGACTGTGTCTGGGGCAGGACAAGAGTCTCCTGTGTCCCAGAGGAGATTCCATCAGCTTCTGCAGCTGTGCCGATCTCAATGCCAAAGGGAAGCCATACCTGCTGGTCGCTAATGCGCTGCACACATTCCTTAACGGGGTCTTGGTCAAGCGGAGAACGGATTTTGTGTATGGTGCGGGACTCACAGCCTTCGAGCTGCAGGCGGATGTCCTTCAGCTGGGAGATGAAGTTCCTGCACAGCGACTCCTCCTGTTCCCCTGCCACCCCACAAACCAAGCCTGGGGTTAACGGATCTCAGCACCGCTCGTGGCTACAGGTCAGTCAAGAGGGGAGCAAGGATGGGTTCCCAAGACCACCCAGGGAGCCCGTGGGGGGGGGGGGGGAGAGGCCCGGCCTGAAATCAAAGCGCAGACTCAAGGCTTGCCAAGGGCCCCAGACCTTACCTTTCTCCAACCCGCGCAGCAGCATCTCGTACTTCTGGGTGCAGACGGTGTAATCACGCTCTGCTTGCAGCCGGTCGTCCGGATGGAAGTTCTGGGAGTCCTGGCTGTCGCGCAGGAACTCCTGGTAGTGGGTCTCCAGGCTGCGCAGCGTCTGCCGGTAATCCTCGGGGGGCATTGTCCGAAACTGCAAAATACATGTGGTGTTGTTGTGGGGAGTCCAACAGAACATCAGCCGAACCAGCTGAGGTTCGTCCCTCAAGATCTCCGCAGGGCAACCTTCGAGCCTGGGCTGATCACCAACACAGCTCTCTCTGCAAGAGGCACCCTGGGCAGAGCTATACCCTGCCTGACAGATGGGGGAGACCTGGGGGTCCCTCAGCCCACACCAAGCAGTGAAGCTCAGGGGGCTGCAAGGGCTTCAAGGTGTTGGTTATCACCTTTAAAGTGCTCCATGGCATAGGACCTAGCTATCTTTGAGACCGCCTGCTGCTACCGATGACCTCCCACTGACCTGTGCGCTCCCACAGAGAGGGCCTCCTCGGGGTGCCATCAGCCAAACAATGTAGGCTGGTGACCCCCAGGGGGAGGGCCTTCTCTGTGGGGGCACCTACCCTCTGGAATCAGTTGCCCCCAGAGATAAGGAGAATCCAAGACCTCGGTGCCTTCCGCCGTGCCCTTAAAACCCACTTTTTTCAGCAAGCCGGGCTGGCTTAACTTTTTTTCTTAATTTTTTAAATGTTTTAAATGGGTTTGTTATTGTTCTTAAATTACGGGGCCAAATTTATATATATTCTTTTAATACTATTTTAATGTTTGTAATTTATATTTTTATTCGGCTGTACACCGTATATAAATTGGATATAAATAAAATAAATAAATGAATAAAAAGGGCTGGCAAGGATGCAGCTGCTGTCCCGTCTGACCTACCCTGCCTTACATCCTGAGCTCTACCTGGGCAGGAGATGCCCAGATGGGACAGTGCAAAGCCCCCAAAGGCCGATGGGGCTGACGCAGCTGAACCCTCTCCACCAACTGCACTGCCCCCAGCACGATTCAAAGGAGCTGGTCCTCTCCGTAAAGCTAAACCCCCTAAGGCCCCCTTTGCCTACGACCCGCCCAGCCTTCAGACCGAGTGGCCACTCTTCCCCTTCCCTGAGAAGCGCATCCCACCCAAACCCCTCAATCTGCAGATGGCCTTGCTGGTGGGGGCTCCATGGGTTGTGGGTTGGGGTGTCCCTGGTGTCCCAGCCTTTTGGAGGGGCTTCTGCTCCTTCCCTCTTTCTTGGACACTGCTTGGGAGTTCAATAGTCAGGAAGGGTCCACGAACAACGATGAAGAACCCTCAAGGCACCCCCAGACTTGTACCCTCTTCCCAGCTGCTGGTTCCCCCTTTGGGCAACTCCTGCCCATCCCCTCCAGCCAGCCCAAGGGATGCCGAGCCGGGCAGGGCAAGCCCTGCAGACCGTTCCTGGGGGTGGGGAGGTGTCTGCTGCTGGCCTGGGCTTGCCAGGAAAGCTGGCATCAGGGAGAGGGAGGGAATCTGGGTCTTACAATGAGGAGGGACCAGGTCTGGATCTGCTGGATCTCCCGCTGCAGGTACTGCCAGGAGAGCAGGCTCTTCATGTTGATGTGCAGCTGGTGCCAAGTGCTGAGCAGCTTCTGGTGCACCGTCTCCAGCCTAAAGGGACATGGGAGGGGGAGGTCAGGGCGGAGGCTGCCTCTCTCCAGGCTGGCTGGGGGAAGGGGAACAAAGCCAGGCTTGGAGCTCCTGCCTGCCCCCAGAGCTGGGGGCGGAAGTGGGGGCAGTGGGGCGCAATGGCCTGCTGAAGAAGGAAGGAAGCCTTTACTGCCACCCCAGAGTCCAGGTAAGAAGCACGTACCTCCCAACGGCTTCCAGGGCCTCCTTGTTGGGTGGGGGGATCAGGAAACAGATGGAGGGGGCCAGGGACTCCTTCCCGGCTGCATTCAAGACCTTCCACTTGTAGGGCTGGGCGTTGCTGAGGAGGGTGCAGTGATCCCCCTTGTGCACAGTGATCTGGGGGTGGAAAGGGAGGGCAGCTCAGCTGATGCCACCAGAGGCAGCCCCCCTTCCCTCCCCCGCCGCTGTGCCTTGGCCCCCCTCCTCACTCACCTCTACTTGCTTGTAGTCACAGACCGCCTGGAGGGGCAGCCGTCCCCTAACCGGGGGGCTTGCGCTGCGGGGCTTCAGCTGGACAATGGTCTTGGCCCGGTTGGCCAGCCCAGCCAGGTGACTCTGGTACTGTGTGAGATGGTCTTTCTCCTCCTGAAGTGGGGTGGGTGGGAGGCAGGAAGCAGCCCCGTTAAGTGAGGGGGAAGGAAGGCTGTTGGGTCAAGGGGAGGGGGCCAGTCCCACCCTCACCAGGGAGTCCTGCAGCAGGTCCTCTAAGCGAGTCACTGTGATGGACCGGTCGCAGGTGAACTTCTTCTTCATCGTTTCCTGAGTCTTGTGCAGAAACTCCTCTGCTTCCTTTATGTCAGAAAAGAACTGGGGGGGAGGGGGAGGAAGAGGATGGAGAGGGTGCCGATTGACACAGTGTCCTCTGGGGTTCTGTGCCCACCCACGCCCATCGCCAGAGGGAGCCAGAAGGATGAAGGCCGGCCGGTTCCTGCCAGAGTCCTGCTTTTCTGCTCGGCTGCTAGAGACTGTGCACCCTCCCCCTCCCTTCCTGAGGACTACCTGGAAGTAGCTGCTGTTCTCCTTCAGGTGAGCCTCAATGCAGCAGCACAGTTGCAGCAGCCAGCTCCACTGAGTCTGCAGGGCTGCCTGGAAGGCCTGCAGGGGGAAGCAAAGCAGAGTGGGCGGGGAAGACAGCAGAGGGAAGAACCCTTCCCACACTCCTGGGTGCCCACTTGGGGGGGCAGTGGGCAAGGGCCTGGAGTAGTCATCTGATGAGGGCTCCTCGTGATGCAGCCATGACTGCTGGCACTCCCCCCACCCCACCCACCTCCACCGTCTGCCTGGCTGGGTGATCCTCCCGCAGCAGCCGGTCGCCTGTGTTCTGGATCTCCTTGACCCGCCGCTCCCGCAGCTCCAGGTCTCTCATCAGGCCCTAGAGGGTGGCAGAGCACAGATCCGGGGGTCAGCTGGGGCCTGGCAGCTGGGCTCCTCACTCGGGGCCAGAGGGAGGGCGACTTTTACCGAGTAGCTCTCCTTCTTTGCGGCCATGTTGCTGTTGCGCTCGCTCCAGTCGTAATTCACCTCCTCTTCCTCCTTCTCATTCAGCCACATCAGCTCTTTGGTGGCCGCAGCCACAAACGCCTGGAGGCTCTCCAGGTGCCGCAACCGAGCCTTGGATGAGCTCTGCAAGACACGGATCACGGCGGCTCAGCCCAGCACTGAGAGGAGCCTGTCCGCCGGTCAAGGGATAGTGTCCGGGGCAAAGAGCGCCAGGGCACCCAATGCCGCTGCATCCCTAAGGGGGAGGAGAAGCGAGATCTCTGCCTGCACCCCCTCTGCTGCCCTGACCGTCCCCCGGCCATCTGCTCACCAGCAGCTTCTCGTACTGCACGTCCAGCTTGCTGAGGTAGTCCCGGTATGAGGTCTGTGGACCAGGAGAGAGTTGGGCCTACAGGGAGGAAAGGAGAGCCATGAAACCACTACTAGGCAGACATGGCAGCCCCCTCCTTCAACAAGCCTTGCTGGGAGGCTGGCATTCTCGGACCTCCATGTCTGGCACACACACACACACACACCCATCCTGTATACCTCATCCGCCCGGGCTCGCTCAATCTTGGGGCGGAACTCCTCAATGGAGCGGTGCAGTCCGCGGTGGCTGCCGAGCTGCGACTCCACCGTAGGCAGGTCCACACCCCATTCGGCTGCGTTGAGGCGAGCCTGGTTCTCTTCCACCCAGGTCAGCAGATCTTGCAGGTAGCGTAGGGTGACATCATCCAACTCTGGCCGCGGGCGCTGCGTGACCGGTACGGACACTTGGACTGTCCCAGATTTCAGGCGCAAGTTGTACTCAGTACGGATGGCCACAAGGCGCTCGTGCAAGCGGTAAACCCTGCAGGGGGGGAGGGAATGCTGTGCTACAGATGTGGGTCCCTGCAGGGAAGACAGCAGCCAGAGCTCCCCACTTCCAGGCCCAGTGAGAGTGGCTGCAGCTGCTCCTGCAGAGGGAAACTCCCACCACCAGAGGGCAGTACACAGAAAACTTGCTGGCAACGGGGGTTTTTCTGAGGGGCAGAGGAGGGCTCTAAGCCTCTAACTTCATGGCATCAGCTCTCCCATGTAAAGACAACCCCCTCCCCCCCCACCGTGTGTGAGGAGAAGGGATGGAAGGAGCATTACTGACCTGCGATACATCTGCTCGCCCTGGGGGTGGCGCCCATCCTTGAGGGCTTGCACATCATTGAAGAGCAAGCGGATCATGGCCTCGGCCTTGTCCAAGTCCCGCTCAATCTCCACCAAGTGCTGTGATGCTTTGCCTGCATTCAGCAGGCGGATGTCCTGCAGGAGGGGAACCAAGGACCCTGAGCCTGGCAGAGCACCAGGTCAGACCCTCCCACCCACTCCTGGTCCCAGGGTCCAGCAGAAGCAGAGCAGAGCGCCCCTCACCGACTGCAGCAGGGTGTCCGCCTGGTTGAGCTGCTCCTCACAGAGGCCGGACTCCATCTGGAGTTTGCTGACGATGCGCTGCAGCCGTTCCAACCTAGGAAGGCAGGAGGGGAGCGAGAGAGAAATGAACGAGGGCCCCGGCCAGCTCCCTCCACTCCACTGGGGCTCAGCTCTCGTCCCGCCTGGGCCAGGGGAGGGCAGCCTAGCTGTCCCAGGCTGTCTTGGCTCACACTGCCTGTTCGCCCAGATGCTTCCTGAAGAATACAGCGGGGGGGGGGAGGGAGGCGGGTGGTGAGTCACCAGCCGTGTGTTTCCCATTATGGCTGGGCTGGGCCCGCTGCGGTTGGGAGGGAGCTGCTGCCCCCCTGCCTGCCCGGCTCCTTTCCCAGGAAGAGGAAGTGCCTGACTCCAGCCCCTGTGCCCCCCAGCTTCCCTCTAGGCGCTCTGTTAGGCGCTCCTGCTTGCCTCTCAAACTCTGAGCGCAGAAGCTTCTCCCTCTCCAGGATGGCCACGTGCAGCCTGCCCCACTCCTTCTCCACGTCCAGTGGGTGGTAGCCCTGAGGGATCTTCAGTTGCCCGCTTTGCACAGCAGCCTAGTGGAGCCGGAAACAGATGGGAGCTGTTGACGACGGCCCCCAGAAGGCCACCCTGCCCTCCAGTAGGCTGGCATGCTGGGCGGCCCTGGGCCTCAGGTCCCACCAGGGCACCAAGGGGGCGATTCGGGCTCACCTCCAGAGACTGGAAGATCACCTTGGAGCGGCTCTTGTCAGCCTCTTTGGCGGGCAGCTCCATCTCTTTGAACTTCAAGAACTGGTGCCACAGGATCTGCGGGAGAACAAGGTGGAGGGATGGTGGGGTGGGCCAGGGTGGGTCCAGGGGGCTCTTTGCTCTGGGCCAAAGCAGCCAGCAACTCTCGTCAGGGCAGAGCTGGCCACGGAAGGGGACTCCCATGCCTATTCAGGGAGCCCTTTCACATGCACACCCAACAACCATGGGGTGCCTCCCCAACCCAGATGGGAGGACCAGGCCTGCCCTCGAGAGAAAAAGGCTGCCTCCCAGCCAGAGAGGGCTCTCACCTCAATCTCCTCATAGCTGGCAGGGAACTTCCTCTCCTCAAAGATCACTGCGTGGTGCTGGATCCACTGCAGAAGCAGGCTGACCACGCCGTAGTATTCCTGCCAGCGCAGCTGCAGCTCCTAAGTGGGGGGAGGGGGCATGAGGGAAAAGGTGGTGGGTGCTGAGGTCACACCTGCAGCCCACAGACTGGCCAGGCCTCCCCACTTCATCGCCCCCAATGCTCACGTTGGCTTTAATTCCATCCTGCACGTCCGGCACCCGTGGCATGGCGTCGTAGAGAGAGGACACATAGGTGATGATGGACTTCTCATCTGGCTGGGGCACATCCACATCTGGGAAAGAGAAAGGGAGAAGGGAGTGCTGTGCTGCCCCACTCAAAGGAGCCCCCTGCCCTGCCCATGGGGCAGCCCATCCCAGTACCTTCCGGGTCCAAGAGCCGCGTCACACCCAGGTCGTGTTCAGCCACCGAGAAGGCCTGCTCCAGATTCTCCACGTTGCTCTGGTGGTAGACCTTGTTCATGTCAATCAGCATTGGCCTGCAGAGGGGAGAGGCTGTGGTCAGAGACCCTCCAGCTCACCCTAAGAAGAGGGCCGAGCTTCTGCTGGGTCCCAATTCTGCGCCAGACCTTCCCCTGGAAGCGACGTGGCTACGTCTGTGCCCATCAATGCGGGGCTCATCGCCTGATCAATGGGGTGCTCAGCCTCCCCTGACACCAGCCTTTGTGCCCCCTGTGGGTCTTCCAGAGGTCGTATCAGTGTGGTCTGGAACAAGGCCACCCTGGACCTTAAGCTTCTGCTCCTTAAAATAGGGAGCATAGAAATAGCTGGAGTAATCAGCTCCCCAACAATTGGAAAAACTCAAGGTTCCAGTCCTCAAGGCCCACTGCAGTATCGTGCATGTGCGTGTGCGTGAACTTGTGTCCCAAGACAGGACATCATGAGCCCAGCAGAACCCTGCTTCCTTGTCCCCCTCAGGTCCTGGGCACTCTGAATGATTGCTTTGAAGCCCACTCCCCCCCGTCTGTGCCTGGGCCCCCTTCTTAGGGCACAGGAGCCTGCAGGGACCTGAACCCAATGCTCCTTGTTTGGGAGGGGTCCCAGGGCAGTCCGCAGCTTGGAGCAGACCCACTAGTGAATGAGATTCTGGTTTTTCAGAAGCAGCCTGCTGGTCGGCAAGGGGTCTGACCCTAAGGCACTCCCTCCCTCATGGGGCATCACAAGCTGCTGCTCCCCTTCTGCTGAGAGTCTGATGCCCCCTGGTCAATCTCCTTAGCCTTGACTTGGGAGTGGGCGCTGGGTGCCAGCTGGTGTGCCAGACCTCTGCCCTCCGTCAGCTGGGAGGGGAAGCGAGAGGCCGGGCCAGAGGGGCTCCAGCCCATCCCTACCCCATTGGTCAAGGAAGGTGGGGGCAATCCCCTTCCTCCCTTCACAAGCAGGGCAGTCTGCAGTTGAGGCCACTTGCCCGGCATCCATGGCTTCCTCTTGGGTGCAACACTGCAGCTCTTTCCATCATGGCCCCTTCAATGGGCCCCTGCCCACTCACCCCCGGCCCTGCCCCTTACTTGTGCCTGTGGATGACGGCGTTGAAGAGACGGCCATCACGCCAGCTGGAGGTGAAGTTGTCACAGCGCATGCCCTGGTACCCCTCCACCATGCGCTGCGACCACAGAAGCAGCTTCTCTTTGGCTGTCATGTCCTCCGACTGGCCGGTCACCTGGATGTCGGAGATCTTGGAGGAAAGAGGGACCGCCTGAATCCGGGAGCCTGACTGAAGGTGCTGGCCATCTGGGGATGGCACCTCCACCACCACCCACCCGACGGGCTGCAGAGCCTTCCGGCCAAGACTCGGCCACTTTCTGCGCCCAGACCTGGACCTCCCACCTGTCTCCTCAGGGCTGCCATGCGCCCCTCAAGAGGAGGATTGATTCTCTGTGCAACCCCCGGTGGTCATGATGCCCCAGGCCAGGCACTGGCCCTCCACTGGGAGCCTTGGAGGGCACCTTGGCAGCCTGCCCTCAGTAGTTGCCTCTGCCCAGCTGCAGGGCTCTAGATGCTCTCCTAAGCAAGACCCATCCCTGCATCTGGGGAACTCCAAGGCCTGCTGGTTCCCCCCCCCCAACTCGCCCAGGCCTAGCACTCAGTGGAAAATCTTGTGTCCTGAAGCGACTGATGGGTGAGTCAGCCCCACAAGCCGCAGCATCCTGTTCTCTCCCAGCCGCAGCCCACATTCCTCCCCTCCCCTAGGAACCACTCCTGGGATCCTCCTCCTCGCTTATTCCCCCTGCCAATACCCCCCCCAACCTGGAACCCCTTCTGAGCAGCCCCCTCCCTCCCCAGCCTCTGAAGGGAAGGGCAACCCCAGCCTCCTTTGTCCATCTGAACGCCTAGCGCTTGTGGAGAGGAAGGGGGTGGGGCTTACAAGAATCTGGCCCACAGCCGAGGGAGGGAGGGAGTGGCTGAAGAGAGGCCTTGCCCTCTAGAGCAGAGCAGGGAAGAAGGCTGGGGGGGCGGGAGTTGGCTTCACCTGGAAGTGGAGGATGATGGTCCAGATGAGGCCTAGTGTCAGCTTGGGGTTGCCATCGGCGATATCATCATTCCGGATGTTGACCAGTTTCACCTGTGGAGGTACGCGCACACACGCACGGTTACTAAAGGACCCCGCTGCCTTTTCACTCCTTCCCCTCCAGGCTCCTCGCCCAGGATGCTCACCTGCCGGTGCTTCAGGTAGTCCAAGGCAATCTGCACATTTTGCAGCTTGTGGAAGCGCATCCGTCCCTTCTCCCGGGGCTATGGGCAAAGGAGGCTCAGGTCAGGGCCCTGGAGAAGCCGGGTGTGTGTGTCCCCCTTCCCTCCCACCCTTGCTGAAAGGATCCGGAGAAGGGCAAAGAAAGCCAGGGAAGCCTGGCAGACAGAGCTAGGAAACAATGCATGGGAGAAAAGACTGCCCCGCCCCCACTTCTGCTCCCCCCCACCAGCCATCCCCACCCAGCTGAAGCATCCTGGGGCTATCTTAAGCTTGGCCGCTGCAAGAGAAGCACACAAGGCCACCCTCAGCACCACACTGGCTTCCCCTCCGGAAAAGGAGGAATTGCCAGGAGGTGGCCACACAGCCCCCTCCTTGCCTGCCCGCCACCCTGGATCCCCTCCGCAGTGCCCGGGGCTCAGGGGCAAGGGGACAGCCACACTGCCAAAGGGCCCACTGCAGAGGATCTGGTCATGCGATGCACCAGCCTCCCGTCAGCAGTTATGGGTCAAGCAAAGCTTTCGGAGGGCATGGACAGGACGCGGCTTCTGCGTAAGCGAGGAGGCGGTGCGCATCAACCGGCCTCCTCTCCAGCGGGCGCTGAGAGCAGCAGCAGGGGTGCCATGCAGAACCAGGCGGGACCACTCACCAGGCGCAAATTCCGGATCACGTCGCGCTCTCTGGGCTGAGCAGCAGGTGACAGCCGAGCGAGAGGGAAGCAGAGGTCAGAACCCAGCAAAGAGAAGAGACAGACAAACAGCACAGGGAGCGGCAGACAGACAACCCAGAGGAAGTGAGAGAGAAACAGAGTCCGGAGTAGCTCTTGCATTAGAGTGCGCAGGCAGGCTCAACCTGCCATAGAGGGGGTGAGGAGGAGGAGGTGGCAGCAGGGGGGCGCTGGAGGGCGGCAGCATCCCAGGTGTCATTCTAAGCACCACTCTTGGGTGGGAGCAATTTGGTGTCCATGCATCTCACGCCTTCATCCTCCTTCCGAAAAGCCTCTCTCTTAACTCAGGAGGCCACTAAGATGGCACTCAACCTCCACAGATCTCCTTTGAGCGTCCCGAAGGCCGGCTGCCATTCCTCTTCCCGAACAGCACCAGTGATACCGCCTGTATCTCTATTGGCGCAGGCATCTGACATGGAGGTGGTAGAGGAGACGTCCCCCTCCAGCTACTTCTTTGGCCACAGCACAGCCGGGGCTGGGGTGACTCCCGTGGTGTTGGGCCTAGACGTCCAGCCCCTGGGGAACCCAGCTCCGAGGAAGGGGTCCTGGCAGAAGAGGGCAGGAGCAGCTCCCTCCCCAAAGCCTCTGACCGGCCATGCAAGGGTTGAGCAAGAGGGAAGCTGCTGCTCGGACTCCTGGCTCAGGCCAGGCGACAAAAGGGTGCAGGCAGTGTGCAGCTGGGGAGGAGGTGCAGAGCAATCTGCAAACAGGAGGCAAGGGCGGCAGACGCTGGTGGGGCGGCGGCACAGCGCTGGGGACCCTGGTGCAGAAGCTTGAGCTGCTTCCTCTGGAGCTCGGGTGGGAAGAGTGGCACTGCCCACCGAGCCCCGAGCAGCAGGTGCAGGAGGCCACGTACCAGAGTGTCCCCTGAGAGCACTTCCAGCAGTGAGATCAGGTTGTGTCCATCTCGCAGGTCCTCGTAGAGGTCATTCACATGGCGCTGAGCCTGTGGAGGCAAAGAGGGATTGAGAAGTGGACCCAGCTGGGAGGCGACTGGGGTACGGTGGGTGTGGGCTTGCTAGGCATGCCAGTCTGGCAGCCACGCCCATGCCAGTTCAGGGAGGTGGTTGCACCCAGCCCCTGCCCTCCATTTGGCTTTGGGGTTGCCTCTAAGAGGCTTGCTCTTCACCCCCACCCCAGATAGCCTGTTTCAGGCAGCCATCACCAGAGGAAGAGGAATTCCTGGAGAATAAAGGGAGGGAGGGAGGGAGGGAGGGAGGGAGGGAGGGAGGGAGGGAGGCAGGCAGGCAGGCAGGCAAGCAGGCAGGGGGTCAAAGCCCAGCCTGCCTTGGCACATACCTCTGCTCGCCAGTGCTGTTGCCAAGGCAGGTGAGAAGAAAGAAAGAAGGAGAGAGAGAAGCATCAGGGAGAGATGGAGAGAGAAATCGGGATGGAGAAATGCCCACAGAAAGCACCTCACAAATGGGGGTCCTGCAACCAGCCCCCAGGCTTCCCCCATCAGCCCAACTGGTGGCACTTCCAACTGCTGTGCCTGGGCAGCATGAGGTAGAGCTCCCAAAGCAGAGGAAAGCAGCCAGTGGTGGGTTCTATAGAACTGGTAGTAAAACCGGAGGGAGGCTCCACTCAATGACCCCGACGTCATCAGAACGCTTCTGCGCATGCACAGATGATCACGCGCACGGCCCCGTTGCGAACCGGTAGTAAAGGTAAGTAGAACCCACCCCTGAAAGCAGCCCCCAAGAGACGGCTGCCCTTCTGGGCTCCTGCTGCAGTTCCCCAGGGCAACCCCTCTCCATCACCCAGAGCCCTTCCCCAGAAATCCCACCCCATCTGCAGGCACAGCTCCGGGGCTCTCAGCCCGAGCCCAGATCCATGATGTGGGGAACACAAAGACTCTGTGCCCCCAGAAACTGGGTCAGGGACCAGGAAGAGGGTCTCCTTCAGGGAAAGGAAAGGAAGAAGGAAAAGACGTTGAAGCCAGTTATGTCCCCAATGGTGCCTAGAAAATGGTGGGTGGGTGGGACGGATGGCGGCTGCACTGTTGTGGCCCTCCTGCACACAATCCACTGCTCACAGCCACATCCCTGGGAAAGCTCAAGGCCCCCAGAACTGGCATCCTTTCTGCCTGGCTCAGATCCAGGCAGGGAGGTTGACACTCGTTCTCCAGAAGCTGCCCGAGACCACCCAGCTCCCCCCCCCCAGGGAAAGGGGGGCTTACCTTGAAGAGGTGCTTGTTGACCCATTTGGTGAAGGTTTTCTTCTGGACCCGGTCCCGCTCATCTGCAAGAGAGGACGTGTGTGTGTATGTGTTAAGTGGGGCCTATGGAAGAAGGGAGTAAACCGAGCAGAGAGGATGGGAAGGAAACCCGCACTAGGAACCTCCACCTCTCCAGAGGCTGGCCAGGGACAGGCGAAGACCCCTCAGTGGGCTCACACTCTCTTGCCAACCCCCCGTCCCCCCCCCGGGCTCCTCTGGAGGCCTGGGCAAAGGAGGGGCTCTGCCATATCCCAGCACAGCCTCACCTCCTCCACCAGCAGCAAGGAGAGGCCTTGTGGGATGGGGTCGCTCCCCCTTGCACAGATCTCCAAAGGGTGCCTTGGGCTAACTGGGCCATCAGCCCCCCTGCATTCAGGTCTCAGCTGCTCTCTCGTACCCCCAACCGATGCAGCGAGACTCTTTTGTCCCGGTCACTCACTCTGGCACAACACAGACCTCCTGTTGATTCACCACTCATCCTTCCCCACTGCAACCCACGTTCCTTTGAGTCCCCCCTTGTGACGGCTCTGGGCTTTCAACCTAGGCTTGCCTGATGCACCAATTCCAGATCACACCCTGGGCAGAAACAGACTTTTCTCCCTTCCCACTATTGCTTCCTCTTACCCCTACAACCCTTGCAATACAGGACATTATATCTGTTTTCTTTCTGCCGCATTTGGACAACTTAACAAATTTTCACCCAAAATCCTTTTGACAGGTTACTTTTCAGATTTGTACCACAGACGCCACCGAGCCAGTTTTGGCTCTGAACGGCACAGAAAGCCAGCCAGCCACAGTAACCTCTGCATGAGACATTCGGGCCTCCCCCTTCCCCCTTCAGGACTTTGAACGGCCAACCCGCCCGGATCCCAACATTCCACTTATTCTCAAGATGCTGGGCTTCCATCAAACCTTCTTCTGACCACAATCAACCACCGTCCTCTAACCCCAGAGCATTCCCCACCTCAGCCCTGTTCACTAAACCAACATTCATATCGTTCTCACGGAGCTGCTTAGCAGAGAAAAAGTAGCCTGCACACCACTTGCAGACAAAGCCACCCCTCCACTGCCAGCTCCCAGGCCCTTCCCATGGGAACCTGCCTTCCTGGGGCCCCTCGTGTCTCCACACACAGCCTGCACAGCCACACCAAACCCAAGCCACGTCCGTGTCTCAACCTTTCTCCCCAACCCCATCTCCACCCGGAACCTGACCAGTTTTCAAAATTCTCAGAGCAATTATAACTTCTTTTTTCATCATTTTTGCTTGGATGTTGGTTCCAACTCCACACTTTAATATATTCTTATCATTTCAGTGCAAACCCTAAAATTCTTTCCCCACTCCTTCTCTCCGGTTTTCACTCCAAATAATGTTCTTATTTATAATTCCACTCACTCTGCAGAAGCCTTCTTGTTTAGTCCTCTTCGTTTAATCCCCAAACAATTAATTTCCATTAGAACTATTCTGCATTTTCTCTGCCTCTTTTAATCATTCTCTTGCACCTCACTCACGAGGTCTCCTATTTCATCATTTGTCCAGCATCCTTTTTATATTTCCTGTTACTGTAACTCCGGCACTTCTGTGGGCCCCTGTGAGAATTCCGCTAAGTATTTTCAAAGCAGATTCTGCATCTTCTTTTCTCATATCAACTTTTCATTCATTCTCTTGGGGAGAATAATCAGTTTTTCCAGCAGCACATTCGTTTTTCTTTTACTTTTCCTTGCAATTCTTCTCATTCCTTTTTCCCCATGATCCACTCCTGACCTCCAACTCACGTACAACGTTAGGCCTACTTGCAATGACACCAGATCCTACTTTCCAGCATATATTTTGGTTCCATCATTCATAACAAAGCCAACCCACCCCAGGTGCTCCTCTGCTGCAGAAGATCTGCTCACCCTTGCCGCTTGTACTGGCGTCATGGACCTTATGCGTTTTTCTTTCCCCGTTGATTCACTTGGGCTCTTTTCCACTTACACAAACCCCCTCCCCCTTACACTATAAACTGCAATCTTTAATACCCCGTCCTCTCACCAGATGGGCCCATCTCTGCTGCGGATCATGGTTTGGTCAAGGGAGGCTCTCACGTGACAGACAGACAGACACAGACACATCAAATAGAACAGGCCAAAGTCCCACCCTGCCCCAGGCTACATTCCCTGTGGACGGGGTGTCTATCTGGCCAGGATGCCACCAGCACAAAAGAGACCAGGTTTTACTCAAGAGTAAATCAAGCACCCCCTCATTTTTCAAGCCAAGCCGCTTTTGGGAAGGACCAAACTCTCGCCTGCATCCCAACAGTTGGCAGGAGCACAAGCAGCCTGGCTCTTGGCCAGAATCCTGGCAAAACAGCCTTTCTTCACAAAGCTGCTGGCAGCTGTGCGCCTGATGCTTTGGTCGGCTTTATTTATGATGGGATGCTCTGGATGGTAGAATGAGAAAGGTCCCTCAAGGGCTAAGGCAATATTATCGATCACAATCCACTCGAGGTCTGGACGTAAAAGATCATTACTCCATATGGTGAGCGAGCGGAAGGCCCGGGAGGAGGGTGGCCAATGGAGGAAGAGCAAGCGCCGGGGGTGTGGGGGGACCAGCCAAGGTCGGATCAGGCCCGGCACAAGCGCCCACCAGCCTCCCCGGCAGCGCTGCTGCCCTTCCCCTCGAGCCTCCTGCCAGCCAACCCCCTTCGGGCCAGGTGGGGCCGCGGCTTCGCTGAGGCAGCAGCCTGGCGTCCCAGCGCCCTCCCCCAGGTGTGCTCCCCCCGTCCGCCCCGGCTCAGCAATCGCCGACGGGACCTTCGGGCGCTTCCCTTCTTCCTGCAGGACTTGCCTGGGATCAGCAGCAGCGGCCGCCGCCGCCGGCCCGCCCCCTCCGGCAGGGTCCACGCGGGTCGAGGAAAAGCTCCCCCCCGCGGGAACGCTCGGCAGGGCCCGGGCCGTTCCCTCCGCCCGACGAGCCTTTGCTCCCCACGCCGCGCACCAGGAAATGGCCCGGAGGCAGAGCGGGGAGGCTCGGCGGCGCCGGGGAAGGCGACCTTCGAGCGCGGCAAAGGCGGCAGGGTAAGCGGACTCCGGAGGACCCGCAGCCGCGGCCCCCACCCCGTACCTTTCTTGCCCTCGGAGGCGCGCAGGACGGCCTTGTACAGGTTCTCCTCGGAGCTGCCGGGTTGCATCAGCCCCCCTGGGGAGGGACCCCCGCCCCCCGCCCGGCTGCGCCCCCTCGGCCGCGACATGGGCGCCCCTGACGCCGCTCGGCTCCTCACAGACACTTCCCCACTCCACGCGGACGCTCCCGGCCGAGGCTGCTACTGAGCGGAACAAGGTTGGCGCAAGCAGGCCAGGACGCTCGGCCCCCCGCCCGCCCGCCCTCCCTCCCTCGGAGCCGCTGGGCTGGGCGGGCCCTGGGCTTCCCTTGCCCCCCCCCCCTCTGCCTGCCTCGCCCGCCTCTTGCACAGGCAGGAAACCGCTCCCGGGCCATTTAACTGCTTCCCGGCCGGCCATCCCCGCAACGCCCAGATGAAAGACAAGAGAGAAAGACCCAGAGGGGCTCGAGCCCTATACTGGGGCTGGGGGAGGGGGATAACAAGCCCTGAGCCCCAGTGCTCTTCGCCTGCCCTCCGATGGGGAGGGGGGCTCCTGAGCAATCCCAGGGAAGAGGAGGGGGCGCCTCTTCCCTGGCACAGCAGCCTTGCCCACAGAGAGCACAAAAGGGGCTTCCAGTGTCGCTCCCTTCAGGCTTGCCCACCTCTCAAAGTGGGTCTCTTGGGCCGCCATCAGGGCTACTCTGGGTGGCTGTTGCCCACAGGGCAAGGGCAGCCCACCCCCTCCGCCCCCCCCATCCAGGCTGCCTTGATTCTGAGCGGCAGCCAGAGGCACATGAGATCAACTGCTCTGGGTTTCTGCTGTTCTGGGGGCTCCCCCCCCCATTCTAAAAGGGAGGGTGCATCCGGCCCTCTTCAGTCTGGACACGGGCAGAGCAGAGCACATAGGTAGAGCTGACGGTGGATCTGCCTCCGCCCAAGAAAACATCCATGTTCTGGGAGCAAAGGTTGCTAACTGTCAGGGCTGCACATCCCCAGGCAGCACATTCCAGGCTGGCCAGGCCCAGCCCCACCCAGCTCCGCTGAGGCAGACCTGGGCTGGGCCCAGACACAGGAATGCACGGCAACACAAGGGCTTCAAAGCCTCCCAGCAGCCCCCACTGCCACCGCCCATGCGTCTGGGGTGCCAAAGCACGTCAGAAAGGTGGGGCTGGGCGCTCATCCTGCCAGGGAAGCCGCCTGGAGCCAAACTCCCCACCCGCCTGAGTCACATCCCATGGAGGAAGCCAGTGGCCGCAGGGCACCACTCTGGAAGCAGGAGGGGATGGGAAGGGAGAGGGAGGGAGGGAGGGAAGGGCTCCCTCATTCTCCCCACTGCAGGAGCCAGGCAGAAGAGATGCATGTGCCTTGCCTTCCATCTGGAGACAATCTTATCCTGGCCTTCAGCTCACAAAACAGCGGTCAAAGGGGGCCTGCTTGATCACAAAATAGCTGTACCAAGCCAGGGGGTGAGCCCCTCCCCACTAGGACCCAGCTCTAGAACGTAAGGCAGCCCACAGGCCTGGATGGATGAGATCCTCCAGATCCAAACTTCTGCACAGGAGCAAAGGAAAGGAAGGGTTTTCCAGAAACTGGAAGTCATGAATGTGAAAGGACCTCATGCTGTACGTGAATCAGCAGCGCGAACCATCTGATAAAAAAAATGAATGGCGAAGATTTCAGCATTTTTAAAAGATTGTTCACAAGAGACTTATGAATGGGAATGGAAAAAGTGGATAGATTATGTTCAGAACAAATATCAAATTAGGAAGTATCAAATAGCTTTTATTTGAAAATGATATTTTAAGATAGAAATATTTCAATGTAATGAAGGTGAAAAAAATTATGAGGGGGAGGGAGGGGTTCAAGTTTTATATAAGTTTTATACTAAGGGTTTTTTTTACCTGATATGAGTATATTGTGTGGAAGTCCGGGGGGAGGGCTAGGGAGGTTGGGAAGTTTGGGGTGGGCTGAGGGGAGGGGAAAGGGGTGAAAATGTAATTGTAAAACTTTTGCAATAAAAAAAAATGAATGCAATTTTTACAACAGACGTGTTTTCTGAATCATAGGAAATAACTTTCCGCCCGACTCCACCCATGATGGAAGAAGGGCTGCTACGCTGTCTTTGCTCTGCTCTTTGGCTCAAAGGTCCTCCTTTATTCCTGTGCCCCTCAAGCCTCCCTCAAAATTGCAATGATGACACAGAGTGACATCACCAAGAGATGGGGAGTCCGCAGTGGCTGTCCGGGACCAACCCCTCCCTCCCCTCCTCTGCCTCGCAGTTCAGTTGCTTCCCAAGCAAAGCTTACAATACCCTCTCCTCTCCCTCCCCCCGCCCCCCCGCATCCAACTCATGGCACACTTCCCAAAAGGGTTCCTGAGGGCCAGAGACAAGATATCCCGAGGGGTGGGCACAGTAGGGGCCTTCAAAGCCATGAATCCCCCCCCCTTGTGTAAGGCCAGATCTTACACAAGTCCTTTCAGGATGACCTCGGAAGGCAGGGGCGGGGAAGGACAACAAGACATTTGCTAAATTACGCCCATATGAACCAGAAATGACTTTAAAGATCACAACTGGCACCAAAATAGACGAAATAGATGTTATTTTTGAAAGGGCAGCTGATTCGGTACCAGCTGTACCTTTGAGACCACCTTCAAAGGCGGCCCTGCCTAGAACACCTGGCTGCAATCCTACAGAGCTGGGCCACAGGCAGCGGAGTTTGGCTGCTCTTCAAGAGTTGCTGGTTTGTAAAGGTAGGAAGTTCTATCTCCTGCCCTTTCTGGGCTAAAGAGCCATTTAATTCTGAGGAACAAGCCTTACTCCTGAGCTACGCATGGTCCTATGGCAATGTGAAACTCGGATGGGGGCGAGGGGAGGCTATTTATTTCTGGAGTCAAGGATCCACTCAGTTAACAGACTGAACACTTCAACAGGTGAGACTGGTTGTGTTTAAGCCCTGAGCACCCTGCCCAGGAGGACAGCCTAGCTGGATCCAGCCGCACGTTCTCCGACTGGCCATCCAGAGGAACATCTGCCACCATTAGTCCCCTGCAGTCTAGATTTGGAGGGGTGCTATCCTCTACTTGTAGGTCAGGTGGGGTCTTCCAGGCCAATAGCCTTTGAGAGACTAGCCCTGCTTGACTGCACCCAATCCCTTTCAAAGCCATCCAAGTTAATGGTTATCACCCCACTTATGTCAGGTACACAGAGGAGCCTTCTCATCTGGAGGATTGCTTGCTGGAGGATGTGAGGAGGACAGGGAAGAAGTGAGGCAGCCCCGCTCCAGCAGCCCAGCTTGCTGGATTGGCACTGGAGCCAGTGACGCACCAACTCTGGCCTCTGTAGGCCCAGCAACTTCCCACGGCTCCCCATTCATACATGCTGATAGTTTTTCACTCAGAGATTTGGCCTAAAGGGCAGGAGAGCAGATTCTGCAGATCCTGAGCACGAGGGGGAGGCGCTGTGTGGTTGAATTGGTCTTTTCAAAACAAAAGTCACCTGGAAGTGGCTTTGTTGTGTATTGGACACAATTTGCTTCTCCTCCAGATTGTTTGTTTACCCATCTCAGTCCATGCCTGACCAGCCTCAAGGTAGGACTTCCTCAGAAAGAGTTCTCACTAACTGCAACAACTCCAATTACAGCTCTGGCTGGGACAGAGGCACACCTTTGTTTACATTCTGGCTGCCAGCCTAGCCAGAAAAAGGAACGACCCCCAAAAGGAGGAGAGAAAAGTTCCCTTGTCCAAGTTTGGGTCCCTGCTGCCTTTTTCCAAGCTAAAGAGTCCCAAATGTTCCAGCCTTTCCTTCAGATCTTTTTGGAGCGTTTTCCCCATTGTATCCCTCCAGAAATCTGGCAAGCAGAACTTTCCAGAGGCTGCCTAATTGCCAGTTTCCAGGGCCTCCTCCCTGGGTAGGACACAGGCTGAGAAGAGCCTCGGCGAGGGGGGCGAATGGCTTGTCCCCCTCCTTCCTCCTCCCCTTTGCACACTCTGCACCCGTGGCAGTTCTGCCTGCAGCCTAAGAGGGGGCAGCTCCCCCGGCTCCCCCAGACAGCTGGCTAGGACAGAAAAAAGGGAGAGGCAAGTTCCCGAGAACCGCAGCCAGACTCTCTCCAGGGGAAGGAGGCGGCGGCGCAGAGTGAGGACTCGGAGCATTTCCCATCCCTCAGGCACAAGGGGCTCTTCCCCCTCCCCACATCAAGCTTCCAGCCCCATCCAAGGGGATTCCCACCCACGCGCCCACCCCCTTGCCAACTTGGCCCACTTTTGGTGCGGCGATTGCGCCATCCCAACTCTGCCATTTCTGGAGGAGGAGGAGGAGGAGGAGGAGGAGGAGGGCTTCTTGCCTTCCTGCAGGCCGCGCGTTCCCTGCCTTCGCCCCTGGCCCGGGGGGGAGGAGGGGGCGTCGCTCGGGGCCGTTCCATTCTCAGGCGCCGTCGAGCTCGCCCCTCTCCGCCAGCCCTTCGCTTGGGAGGCGGAGCTCCGCGCCAGACGCGCCAGCTGGCCGGGCCCCTCCCCGCCTTTTCCGGCTGGCGCTCGCCCAGAACGAAGGGCTTGCAGGGGGAAGCGGCGGCGCCAGGGAACCCAGACCGGCGAGCGCTGGGAACGGCAGTGCTGGAGGCGCCCGGCTCCCTCGGCCGCTCTGCTGCAGGTCCCGGGACGGCCGCGGGGACGAAGGAGGGCCGGCCAGGCCGTTGTTCGGGAGACGGGGGAGGGCCGGCCAGGCTCCGCCCCGCGGCCCACGGCCAGCCCGGCGCTCCCGCGAGCCCCGCTTCGCGACTCTCGGCCACTCACCCAGGCAGCAGAGCCGGCTGCGCAGGAGGCGCTGCCGGTGTCGTTCGGGCGCGCTCAGCCACTCCGAGCCGCCCAGCAGCATCGCCCGCTTGTAGGCGAAATACGCGGATACCGAGGGCTCGGCCATCCCGCCGCCGCCGCCAGCCATGGCAACCCTCCCGCCGCCGCCGCCGCCTCCTGCCGCCCGAGAAGCGGCAGAGGGAAGCTCCGCCCTGCCGCGCTGCGCCCGCCCCTCGCCGCGCCCGCCCCGGGCAGCCACCGCAGGAACCACGCGCCCCGCTCCGGCCTTTTTGCGGTGGCCGCGTCCGACGCTGCACAGCAGCCCTCGGAGCCCGTGCAGGCGCCCTTCGACAGACAGCGCCCTGCGCCGTCTCGGAGCCAAAGGGCCGCCTCGGAGCCTCCGCGAGGCCCAGGCCCGCCGGCGAGCAGCTACTCCCGAGGTTTCGTCCTGCAACCGCGCGGAGCGCCGGGCGAAGGCGCGCCAGACTCGGCAGCCGCCCTGGTGGGGAGAGCGCGGGGTCCGAGCCCCCTTAGCTTCCGCCCCGTCGCCGGTTCCTTCCGCTTGCAGGATCGAGGGAAGCCGCCTTTCTTTCGGCCTTTGCGCCCACAGAGCCGTCAACGCAGGCCGGCTCCAAGAGCCATGAGGCATTCTCACGACCAGCTGAGCCACACATTGACCCACATTTCAGTCGCGGTGCTTGTGGGAACCGCGCTTGTCTCAAACCTCCGAAAACGGGAAATCGCGAACAAGGCAGCCACAGTAGTTGTGGCACTCAACCAAAGTCCCGCTCCGCCTGCAATTACCGGCTGGGCCGATAGAGGCGCTCTGGCTGCAGGCCCTGTCAGTCGTTAAGGGAGGCACGAAGCAGGAGCCTTTGTTCCGGGCACAGCGGCGGGCACAGCTCTGTCCTACTCCTGCCTGCCCCCAAGTCCAGCAGCAGCCGGGAGGGAAGCCCCGTCCAATAGCTGCCCCTGCAGCTGCTGGGCTTCTCTTCCTTTCTGGCCTGGGTCTTGAGGGAAGGCACAACTGAGGGGACCCACATGGGCCCAGGGTCACATCCTGCAATGTGGCAGCTGGCTGGTTGGGATTCTCCTCCCTGACATGGAAAGGGGGGGGGGGAAACACTGAGCAAGCCTGCAAGAGCTCTTAGTCACTGTGGGTGGGGCGAAAAGAGTCCTTCACCCAGGTCCAGAGCAGTTGGCAGCCCTGTCCGGACACCAAACTCCAGGCCTGTTACCCTGGGGCTGCAGAGGGGGCCCGTCTCCCTAGAGCTCTAGTGGTGCAGTGGTTAGAGTGCAGTGTTGCAGGCTAACTGCCCACAGTCTGGAGTTTGATCTTGATGAAGCTCAAGGTTGACTCAGCCTTCCATCCTTCTGAGGTCAGTAAAATGAGGACCCAGATTGTTGGGGGCAATATGCAAATAATGATTTGACATAGTAAACCCCCCCCCCCAAAGTGCTGTAAAGTGCTATGGGGCAGTATATAAGTCCAAGTGCTATTGCTAGTGCAACTGCTCCCTCCACGCACGGCTCCCTCCCACGTGCCAGCCTGCACAACAGAGATAAGGTGGGGAAGGGAAACGAAGGCAGCTATCACATCAGCCAAAGCCTTTGCTACAAGGGGGGTCTTGGAGGGCGAACCCGCAGCCGGGTGCCCAAAAGGTTTTTTGACCCCAGCTTCCCTGAGCGTCTTCCTGACCCCTGGCAACCAGTGAACCGAAAGGGAGCTCCCCGGGGTTCGCCCAGGGCAAGCTGAGGAACAAGGGAGCCGCTTGGCACCGCTTCCAGGAAGACCAGGGGTCCCCTCCTTGGGTCAGCAAGGGAAGAATGAGTTTAGGAGTGCCTTCCTGCACTCCACCCCTAGCCATCGATGATTACCCAAGTGGGAAGCAGTGGAATTAAGGACTCGGAGCCCCCAAACTCAGGTGGTTGACCCATGGAAAGAGGGCCAACATTTTCACAGTATGTTCAGGATGCCCTTTTCTTGGAGATTCACAACAAGCTCTGGATTAGTTAACGCTTGCCTCCAGGGAAGGACTGAGGGACAGCGCAGAGGACCAACTCCTGAAAGTGGCCAGTGGAATTTGCATTTTCCATAAGCAAGGAAGGCTGAATGCCCCCCACTCCCCTACTCTGGCAAGGCTGAGAGCTCTGGGGCTGTCAATCCTCAATGCTGCCACTGGGGGCACCAGCATCCCCCCCACAGCTTCTCCCTCCAGGACGGGGTGGGTGGGGGAGGGGGCCAGGCCTTTTATTGGGGTATTTTCCAACTTCCCCCCACTTGCTGCAGACCTGGATCCCATAGCAGTTTCACAAACAAGCATTCTCCAGGGAGTATTTGTTGCTCCAGATTAGGGTTTTCTGTGATTCTCCCAGCGCATGAGTGATGCTGGACTGGAAAGACTCAGATTCATGTCCACCTTCACGGGCATCAAAGATGTGCTCCCTGAAGCCCTGGGCAGAGCTTGGGGGAGACAGGCATCTTCTGCACACAGCTCAGTCCCCCCCTCCCCCCCCCCGAGGCCCTGCCATTTGGATCCAGACAGACGGCACCTCCTCTAAGCCAGAATTAGGCTAAACGGTGCCCGGCTCCTCCCTGGACAGGCAACACGGTGGGGTGGGCTCTGCATAGTGAGATGTGTGGCGTGTAAATTTAATAACAAATAATAAATAAAATAAAACAAAAGGATCAAGATTGGACCTGGGGACGGGGGAGGCCCGGGCCCTAACCTGAGGACAGAGGTGACCTCCATGCCCATCAACCATCCGGATGTGCCCTGATGCCTAAGAGCAGGTGTGACCTTGGAATGCAGCAGCCCAGCCAGAGCCAGACTGGCAGAGCACCAGGGTCAGGAGCTGGCGGAGCTGCCTTCCCTGGGAACAGGCAAAGGTCCAAGTGGATTAGCAGGAGGAGGACAGAGGGGTTCAGTTGCACCGTAAACTGAAATTAGCCAAGGCCCCCTTTTCTCTTTTCCCACCCCCAATGACTCCCGGGTCTCTTCCTCCAACAGAGCTGCTGGGAAGCAGCAAGCAGAGGGCTACCGGTGCCCCTCTGCCCGAGCTCTGCTCCAGCCTGGGGCCTCCATCCTTACTAGAGACCTCTTGCTTTGGGGCAAGGTGGCCATAATGATAGCTGTAACTGGAGAAATATATCTCCAGCTCCCCTTTCCCCACCCCCAACAGAAAGAGGTTAGCACAAAACCAACAGACCAGGGCCAAAGGCGGCCAGGTCCTCCATTGGGGGTGGGGGATGGACAGGGACAGGAGTGAGCTACCTTGGCTGGAAGGGAGACTGAGGAAAGGGCCCTCTGAGCAGGACCTAAGGGGCAAAAGCAGTCAAGTAGGTAGGGAAAAGCCCACTCTACTCCTGATGGGCCTTGTGCTGGGCAACTAACCGGAAAAAGCATTTTTGTGGCTTGCACACTTCAGCAGAGGGAAACCAGAAGACTCCCCCCCCCTCCTTTCCTGCAGCTTTCGTCAGCAGCATCAGAATCAGACCGAGGAGGCTTCCCCAGCGTCATTGCCACCGGCTGGCCACAGGCTGGGTGGAGGCCCAGCAGCCTCTCTCCTGAGGGGAAGCCCCAACAGCCTGAGGCTGGGTGGGCGGCAGTGATTCAGAGAAACCAGCAGTGATTCAGAGAAAGCGAGAAACCGCAGGGCCAACTGCCCGGGAGCAGCAGCAGGATGGAAGCTCTCTGGACATCACCTGCCCAGAGCCACCAGAGAGCTCGGCTTCAGCTGCCCCTCCAGGCTGCAATCAGTTCAGCCACTGAGGATGGAGCCTCACTCGCTGAAGGGGAGGAGGAGGAGGAAGGGGCCCTGCGTGACTGAATGCGAATTGGGGAAACTGACAGGCACGTTGGAGGCTACCCTCTGCACATTCTCAGCAACTCAGCCCAGCCCTCAGCCACCAGCAGGCCTCAGCTGAAGCCATTCTGAGCTATCCTGAGGCCCAGTCAGGAAGCAGAGGCAGCACAGAGCAAAAGGAACAGGCCTCAAAGCTACACATCAGAAGCAGCTGGTAGGGGAAGGGGTGGGGCTCCCAGTGTGGGTTCCTGTGTACCAGGCGGCTGCCACCTAGCTGGGAGAGGGGCAGCCCACGCAGTGCTCTTCTGCTGCCTTCAGCTGAGGCCTCTGCCCCAAACCATAAGGATGGCAGAGAGGCACCACTCCAACATCCCACAAGCTTTAGGCCACAAGCCTGCCTTCCTCTGGCTGCGGGGCACCTTAACAACTGCAGGGAGCATCTGAGCTTGCTACTTCCCTCACAACCAGCAGCCAGCCTCGGGATGGGCCCTGGAACTCCCAAGGCACAGTGGGCACAATTCCCGTCCCTTTTGTGGGAGGGGAGAGTCGCGTCCCAGGCCTCTCCTCCACAGACAGGGAAGAAAATCCCGCAAAGAAGAGGCTCCAGCCCATCATCTCGAAAGTGGAGGCCCCCTCTGCTAATGTAAAGCCCTCCAGGAAGCGTAATTTGGGGGTGGGCTAAATAGATGGTGGCCTGATGCCCAACAGCAACTTCTCTGGGGGATCATTCTGACTGCCAGGTAGTGCAGACATAAAAATGCAGCTCCTCCACCTAGAAGGGCAAACGACGCTCGGCTGGAGTTCTCAATGCTGCTGCCTTATGCAGAAAAGGTCACTGGGCGAAGGAAGGATCCCCGCCCTGAAATCCCTGGATTTTAATGCCTGCAAAGCTCAGCACTTGACCAGGAAGGAGGTTGCGCTCTCTCTCTCTCTCTCTCTCTCTCTCTCTCTCTCTCTCTCTCACACACACACACACACCCCTATACAGGGGGAGGGGGGAGAGTGAACAGGACAGAGGGAGAAATTGTTGAAGGCCTCTCCAAACAGAAAGTCCCCCCCGTCCCCTGGAATAAAAGTAGAGGCTGCCACATCCACGCCCGGGCTGGCCTCTTGCTCGGTCAGGCCCACAACGGGGGGCGTCCCATGGGGGACTGGCAAGAGGGGCGTCCAACTCCAGAATCTACAAAGAACCAGGCGAGCTTTGTAGGGTCTCGCCGGCCGGCCGCCGGGTCGCGTCACTAACGCATCTGACCGGCACCGCGGGCTAACCCGCTGGCCCGCCCCCGCCTTTGGGGAACCTAGCCGTGAATTTGCAGCCGCATCCCTGTCGGGAGACTCGAGCCGGGCCCGGGAACCCACCCCCAGTCTCCGCGCCCTTCCTCCTGCAACCCCGGAGACGGCTGGCCGCGGCCGAAAGCTCCGGCCAAGGTCAACGAGCAACTGGCTGAGGTTGCCTGGGGTAAGAACGGAGCTGCTGGCAAAGCCCCGAAGACGGGCAGGAGGCGGCGGGGACAGGACAGCCCCCCCAAAGCTCCGGCCAAGCCAGGCTCGCCCCGCACGGGCGTCCCGTCCCCCCCACGTGTCTGTGTTTGCTACAGCTCGTGCCAGGGAGGGAGGGAGGGAGGGCGGAGAAAGCACCCCGCCCGCCTGCCCCGCGGGGCCCCAGCGCCGTCGCACCGCTCGCTCTCACCGTCGTCGGCCGCGCGGTCGGGGCTCCCTGCGCGCCGCCAGTACCAGACCAGCGCCAGCGTCAGCGCGTGGCCGGCCACCACCAGCGACGGGAAGAGGCTGCCCCCTCCGGGATCCATAGCGGCCGGGCAGGGCAGGAGGCGCTCCGAGGACGCAGCCGCTGGGCCGAATGACGGGGCCGAGTGAGCAGCGGCCCCTCCCGGCCGCCGCGGCGGTCTCCTCCGCCTCCTCCAGGGCTGTCCGCAAGTCCGGCCCCCTCGGCCCGCCGCCCGCAATGCGGAGCCGTCCTGGCCGAGCCCGAAGCCGCGCACCTTCCCGCAGGCTGAAGCCCCGCTGACGGGCAGCGCTCAAGGTTACCCGCCCCGCGCGCGCTCCTGCCGCGGCCGAGCCTGGCACTTCGGACCCGCCTCCCCGCGGGAGGTCCCGCGCCTGGCAGGCCCAAGAGCGCCGCGGGCTCAGCTGCGCCCGCTCCACGGTGGCGGGGTAGCGGCCCGGTGGCGCGGAGCCGACGGTCGCCCCCAGCCCATCCATCGCGGCGGGTGCCACACAAACGTCCCCCTCCCGTCGGGAACTGGCGCCCAGTGCCCCGGCCTTCCCGGGACAGGAGTCGTCGCCTACCCGGCACGATCTTCATGGTGAGGCCCCGTCCCGGAGAGCAGCCCCCGACTGAGGATCCGAAGCGTCTCTCGGTCGAACCCCGACTGCCCCCCCCTCGCCGCGATACCCCGTGGCAGGGGAGATGGGCTATAAATAGCTGTTTCGTTGCCGCCGGGCCGCGGCCCAGCTCGTCACGGCTCCAAGTTAGAACATTACGCGGAGCGGGGGAGGGCGCCCCTTCAAGCAGGGCGCCCCTGCCACACCTGTTGGGGCTGCAGCTGCGTCTCCGTCCCCCGCGGGGTGAGGGGTCGGGATGGGGAACCAGGGCTGGGCAGCAGGACATAAATCCGGCACCATCCATGCCACGAATGAGCCTGGGGGGCATTTGCAACATTTACCATGGCCTATGTCCAAAGAGGGAGTTGGAGCCAATTCTGCTTTCAGTCTAAACCACCAGAGAAAGGAAGGAGGTTGCCCCACTAGATAGGGGGCATTGCAAGGGGTGATAGAGGCCTCTGTCCACCTGGGAGTCCCTTGATGGGGAGTCAAGGGAAATCCGCAGGTAGCCCTCTGAAGAAGCCCTTGGGGTTTAACCCCGAGTAGGGGAGCAGAGCGGGCTCCACTGCTTGCACCCCCACCTGCTACCTCTGCTCTCTGATGCCAGGCCGCTCACTTCTCTGGAGGATCCTGAGGTGCCCCCTTGAGCTGTTTGCCAAGAGCCTCTGGCCCAACCAGGGGTCACTTGCTGTGTGAATGCATCCCCCGGCTACTTGCGCAGAAGACAGAAATGTGGAGATACGTACACCTGCTTGGACGTAAATCTGAAGGAATGTCAAACTCCTAGTCAACGCAGGCAGAAGAGCCTCGCTGGCACTGGAGAGGCCCCTTGCCACTTGGTCCCACCTCTGAGGTCTCTGGGAGAGAGGGGGCTCTTCTCCAGAGGGACCCCCTCCAGGCCCAGAAGTCAAGGCGGATCAGGCACTGACCGGCAAGACCATGTCCAAGCAGAGAGAGAAGCAGCTCTGGATCATCAGCCAGCGTGAAACCTGCCCCAGGTACAAGTGGGGCCCTGAGGGAAGCTGCCCCATCATGGTGCATGCTCCAGAAAGCCCAGCCCGCCCCTCCGGCACCAGGGCCAGCCCAGGCCAGCCTTTTGGGGCTCCCAAGGAAAGTCTCTTCCCCACCCCCACCCCCAGACAGATGGGCAGCAGCCACAATCCTTGCTGAGTCTGTAGGAGCCCTTTTCACCTCTCAAAGTTCCTGAATCGGACCCAGCCTCTCCGCAGGCCACAACGGGGCTCTGTGCTGCCTCCAGCCCGCAGAAGTGACCTTCACTGCTCGGTTCCAGCAGAATCAATGCCCCACAGTGGAACAGTCTGCCCATGACACCTCAAGCCCTCTGTGGGCTCAGGGCACCCTCCAAAGGGCCTTGTGGAGGGTATCCCAAGCTTCCGGGGGGAGGGGGGGCTTTTAGCGCATCCAGCTAGCTCCCTCTCAGGCAGGGACTGGATTTGAGACAAACTGGACAGTCGGGGGCTGCCTCTTAGGACAGAGGGGGCATCTTCCCACAAGAGACGGCCAGCTGTTCTCTTGGCCTCAGCTCCACCTGCTGCTGCTCCAGCAGGAGGGAAATCTATATGGGTGAGCAGAGACCCAGCTTAGCCTGACCAGCAGCCAGGCTGGAAAGGAGGTTTGCCTGGGGGAGAAGGGCAAGATGGCAGCTATTGTGCCAAGCAAGAGAAGTTCTCCGGAAGCCCACAGAAAATATGGGCCCTTCAACCCCAAACTTCTCTGGCCAGATTGTCCCAGAGGCTTCATCTGACTCATCTAGGAGAGGGGGGTTCAGGCCAGAGAAGATCCCCACATCTGGGTCATCTCTCATTAAACTCCAGACGGGGAGCAAACTCTGTGAAGCTGGAGTCAAGAGAGTCACCGAGCACACTTCCAGCCCCCACACCAGCTAGAGCAGAAGGCCAGCCTCCTGCTCAGTATGGGGGAGGATCTGGCCAAACCTCACTCCGGGGGGGGGGGGAGGCTGGTACACCCCTCTTGCTTTGCTTGCTCTAGGGCAACCGCTGGAATGAAAGGGGAGGAGGAGGCAGGCACCTCAGTTTTCAGAGCCACCTTTGGGGCTCAGTGTAACCTCACAGCAGGCTGCGTCCTATGCCTCCCCAGAGGGGAGGCATGGGGGGGGATGGGGCTCCTGGGTGAACCTGCTCAGCATTTCCCTGGAGAAAGGCCCATCTACTACTCCCCTCTGCACTGAATTAAACCTCTTAATTCCAAAGACGGGGGTGGGGGGCTCAAGCGGAAGGAGCTACCTCAGGATGACACTAAACACGAGCTGCCCTACAAGCCTCTCCTTCACCAAGCAGAGACTGAGCTTGTGTCACACAGTTGGGACAGAACTCATGGCCTCATGGAGCTCCCGGATTCTACCTTCCCTTTAAGGACACCATCCCTGCAGGGGGGAGAAGGGGCCCTCCCTTCGGCTTCAGATCTGAACCTTCAGGCAGGAAGACCAAGAGCTTCCCAGGAACTGGCAATGGGGTGTGGGACGCAAGCTGCCCTTTGCAGGGGCCAAAGGTGTTGGGGGTAGAGCAAGGGAGAGTGCCCTGCCAAGCCCCCCTCCTCACCTTCATCTCCCACCACAACCGCTGAGTTCTGCCTGTCCTGAGAGGGCTCCCTCCCCGCGGGGTCTGAGCGCAGCCTCCCTCTGTGCTTCCTGCCTGTCATCCTCAGGGGAGTCCCCTGCCCCGTGGTACCTTGCCCCTGCTGGATAAGGTCCTCCATGAAGTAACGGCCGTCCTCCCAGTCGGAGGCTGCAGCAGCCGCCATTCTGGCCCTGGTGAGTGAGGAGGCGCGAGTGGGCGAGAGCAGCCACCTTCCTTCCTCTCCCGCCAGATCGCACCCCGATACTCCGCCAGCCAGACAAGCCCGTGCAGAGCGCGGAAGCCAGGCCCCCCTCCAGCTGCTGCCACTGCCACACCCAGAGACGGCCTCTGGGCTCCCTTGCCTCCCCCCCCCAGCCTCTCCTCCAACAGCCCCAAATTCGCTGCAGCTGCCATCTGGGTGCAGACGGGACGCCTACGGCGCTCTTCCCGCTTCCTGCAGAAATGAGTGTTGGGGGGGAGGGGGAGTAGGTTCTCTCCTGTACAGCCTCCCCTTGCAGGGATGGAGGGCAGGGCTCACCACCTAGCCTTCCCCCCAGCTGACCCGAATGCCCTGCCTCCCCAGCCAGAAGTCAAAGAGGGACACCCCCTCCCAACATTGCTGTGCTACTTGAGTCATTCACATGGCTCTCCCAGCAGTGCCAATTGCCAGGCTGGGTCTCTGGCAACCACGGAAAGAGACCCAGCCTGTGGCCACCTCAGCCCTTTTCCCTAGTGATTCTCCAGGATTGCGCCCCCCTCCATCCCCGTTCTCCAGGATCCCCCCCTCAAGGCTGCCAGATGGCAGTCAAGGCGCCCAACAGCAGCCCAATTGCAAGGCGCCCGGGAAACAGCTGCTGGCGCAGTACAGGGTGTGGCTCTCCAACTCCAGCAAGGCAGCCCTCCCTCTCCCAGAAGAGGGGGGTCAGCCAGCTCATAGCACGGGGAGGGGCCTTAGCTGACTCAGAGCCTGGGTCTACCCACACACACACTTCCTTTCCCACATGACCAGCTGCCAGAGCAACCGACCAGCCTATCCTGCCCCCCCCTGTGCCTGGCTGGCCCTCCCACACACACAACCATCCTGGCACTCGGAAAGGCGGCGTCCCATCGGTGGCAACAGACAGAGAGAGCTCCTTCCCAGGCACCACAATAACCCCTCTCCCCATTAAGGAACCCCACCTGAAGCATCCAGGAGCCACTCCTCAATGGACCAGCTCTCAACCAGCCCCAATGGCTGGGAGGAGTGCCTGAGATGCCCACCAATCTCCCTCCAACTACGATCCACCAGCTGCCCACTCATGCCCCACCTTCTTCACCCAGGAGCAAAGAAGTGGCTGCAGAAGCCCCCAAGCTGAAGTCCCCCCCAAGCAAGGGGACAGGCAACAAGCAACCCCCCCCGATACCTTCACCCAGCTGCCCCCCCCTTCGCCTGCGCTCCCTGCGCCGTCGCTGCCGCCTCTTCTGCAGCTCTCCCCCAGAGAGAGCGGGCCTTCCAGCAGGCTCCATGGGCACCAGCTGCCTCTGACCTTGGCAGGCGGGAGAAGCGGCGGGGCTCCCAGCGACAGGCAAGGAGCTGCTAAGGATAGCAGCACAGCAGCTGCTGCCCACCTGTCAGCAGCAGCCCCCCCCCCAGCATGCCATCACCAGCACAGAGGCTCCTACAGGGCACCTAAGGCAGAGCACAACCCCCCCCCGCCCTCCAGCTCCTCCCCCAGGATCTTTATGGCACAAATGAGATTTCCTGCCCTCCTTCTGGAGCACCATCTCTCCCCCACCACCCGTCAGCACCAGAAGGAAAGAGAAGGTAAAAACCTTGCCAGTCACTGCACCCCGACCGAAGATGTCCCCAAGTCAAAAGGAGGCCTAGGGGTCCCTCCCCCACACGGCCAGCGCTCCCCACAAAGGGAGGTGGTCTGACCTTCATCCGAGGAAGATGCCGGCGGCAGCACCGCCCTCCTGCTGGCCGACTCCACAGGTCCGGCGGCATCCTTCCGGCGGTACTCCTGTCGCCAGCCCTCCTGGGGCTTGATGGGCTGGGAGAGTGGGCCCCGCACGGCTTGCATGCCAGGGGCGCGCGAGGCAGGCCGGGCCATGGGGAGGGGGCGGCGGGTACGCTGCAGAGTGGTGGGCACGATCTCTGGCGGCAAACGCAAGTAGTGACGGAGGTGGGCGATGCCCTCGTCTGTCAGGTACCAGTAGCAGTGGCGCCAGGCAAAGTTCTGGCGGACCAGCCCCCGAGAGTGCAGGGAGCCCATCGCCCGCCAGACCTGCAGGTGGCTGACCCCGGGCAACTCTGGGTGGAAGCTGTGTGGGCGGGGGTCTTTCTGCCCCACCAGCACGCCATCCCGAAACAGCAGCTCGTAGATGCTACGCAGCTGCCCGAGCGGCATCAGCATGCCGGCTACCATGTTGCCGGAGGGCAGGGGGGCCGGCCGGCTTCTGAAAGGGGGCAGAGGAGCAGCCGCCGCCTTCGCCAACGGGTAGCCGGGACAGGAAGGAAGGCTCTGCTGGGTTGGACCGCCCACCCTCCCTCTGCCCAGCCCCAAGGAGCCTCTCCCACTCGAGCCCCCCTTCCCCCTCCCCCCTGCCCGACAGCAGGGAGTGGGAGGGGGAGGCCAGGGGAAGCACATGTTCCTCCACCACCAGCCTCCCTCTCTCCGGCGGTTGCTGTGCCTGAGTCAGCAGGGAGGGGAGGGGCGTCCCGCTCAGAGTTTCCTTCCACAAACTTCTGGGCAGCTGTAGGGAGGGAGGGGAAGGGCAGGATGGAGAAATCTGCGGAAACTCATGCTTGCCCAGAAGCTGGGCTGCCGGAGACCTGTTTTAAGGGCACCCAGGTCAGAGTCAGAATACTCCCTATTCCCTACTGGAAAACTGAGGCACAGAAGGGGAGCTACTGCCAGTCTTTGTAAAGGCAGGAATCGATTTCCAGATGTGGGTGGCTGCTGGAGGAGGCTGAGACACTCCCCTTCCCGAAGATGGAGGGGCTCTGCTGGCCTTTTGCATGGCTTGTTCCAGGGGCTTCCCCAAGCATGGAGCCTCCAAGTAGGCAGGCCGGGAGCAAGGAGAGGGAAAGCAGCTGCTTGCTTGCCTGCCCCCTCCCAAATCCCTCAGACCCACAGGCACCCCACCACTCCTCTGCTCCGGGCTATTCCTGGGTGGAGGCTTTGCCAGGTATTTGGGGCCAGATGGGGCTGCTTACTCCCCTCCAATTATAGCATCAGCCCCAATGCCGGCAGCTGGTCTCTTAGGGGCACACCCAGATCTGTGTGCTGGGGGAATGCCTGGTTCCTTGCAAGCCTTCCCTGAGTTCAAAACGGCTGCCCAGGCATGGGGGTGGGGGGAGGGGGTGGGGGGGACAGAGACAAATAGGATTGGAAGGACAAGGACAGGTGGCGAGGCTGGTATCACCCAGCCCCAGGCAGCATCGGGGCCTCCCTCTTTCCATTGCTCGAAAGCCCTGGCACAGGCCCTGCCCACCTGACAAGTCTCCGCCCAGCAGACACCCTCCACTTCCATGGACACAAAGGGCAGCTAATGCCCAGGGTACAAGCAGCACCCCCGGCTGAGTCTGGCCTGAGGGTCCTTGGGCAGCCCTGGACTGCCTCCACAGGCACTGACAACCAGCCAGCCTCTCTCGCACTCAGGACTCTGCACCTGCCAGCAACCACTCCTCAGTCCCCACTGGGCACGGTGCCCACTTGGCAGGAAGAGACTCTTCAAACCGGCTGGGCAGTTTCCCCAGCGCTCGGCCAGAGTCAACAGGATTTGTGCAGGATTTGCCTTTGGTGGTTGCTCTGCTGGTCCAGCCCCACCTTAAGTACACATGCCCCCCCCCCCCAGCTGCACTCACAGCAGCCGCTTTCCCTAGGAAAAAGCCCCGGGCACTCTTGCCCAGGGCAGTTGGCACATGCCGAGGGGACCCTGGAGGCCATCACTGCAGAGAGGAACCTCTGGCTGCTTCCTTGCCCCTCTCTTGTCCCCCAAAGAGGGCAGACATTCAGTGCCACAGGGGGCACACAGATAATGGGGAGACTGGACAGCAATGGGGGCTTAAAGCCGAGCCAGTGAGACATGGCTGCTATCAGAAAGCCCTCAATTTCTACCCACTCCCGTCTGCGACACATGAGACGTGTGGTGACTGACAGCAATGGCAGCACCCATCAGCAGGGGCCCTGGCAGCTCATCCTGGGCCCCGGGAGGCCTCTGCCCTGCCCCTCCCTTTGGCTGGCACCTAGCAGGAAAAGCCATTATTCAGAGCAGCTGATCATTAGCCCCGAATCTTCGGGGCTGGTCTGGGACATACCTCAGGTGGAGCAAACGAGGGGGTGAGCGAGAGGGAAGCCGGGCCTGGAGACAAATGTTACACACCAAAAGGACGACACGGAGCAAAGGAAACCATGCCAGTCTTCTGGGCAGGAGGACTGACACACCAGACAGGAGCAGCCACACCCACAACCTGCTCTATGCCAAGCAGAAGTGATCCCCCTTCTGACAACTCTTTGGGAGATTCCCACAGCACCAGGGCCCCGTAGGAGGGTCACATCAAGGGCCGGGGGTAGAATTTCCTGGAACAGCTGAGAAACGCCAAGGCTCCAAGGAAACCTGCTCAACTGGCAGCAATCCCAGCACAAGCCACGCAAAAGGCGGGCCCAGCCCCTCCACCTTTGGGGAGGGGGAGAGGCTTAATCCCCTCCAGCAGCCACCCACATCTGGAAAGCAGGAGGCAGCACTCTGTCCACCCAAGCCTTTGCCAAAGGTTGCCCGTTCCTTGCAGAGAAGCCTAGGCTGGCCAGGGCTGCAGCAAGGCCCTCCTGATGAGAAAGAGCCAGCTTGGGAGCTGCAACTGCCCACCCCAGACCCCAGCCAGAAGGATACGTCCTTCTGCCCCCTGGGCTACTTGGATCTTGCAGAGGGAGGCTGCTCCACAGGAAGAGAGGGCCATTCGCACTATGGGCTCTCTGCAGGGGGGGGGGCTTTGGGTGCAGGGGGACTGCTGTCCCTCCTGGGGAGCCCAGCCTCTCGGTCAGGAAAGACCGTGAGGCAGAGAGAGAACCCCACTTCCTTCACCCACTCCAAAGACTGCCCCGCTTCTAGTCTGATGCTTAACTGGCTCTTTGCACATCTGCTGCCACTTTAAGTGCCCTTCTAAGCCCCTCCCCCAGTCCTCCCCAAGCCCTCCTCTCCCCCAGCAGGAATCAAGCCTGTCCCAGCCAATGGAGAGAAATGGATTCTCCAGGGAAGGAGAGGCATCCTTGTTGCCACCAGCAGTGGGGGGCAAAGGGTCCAGGATGGAGGCCTCAAGGCTGTGGCTGCCTTCCCCAAAGGCAGCCAATGCCAGCTGGGAATGAGCCAGGAGGCCCAGAGGGAGCCAACCCCCTTTATAGGCCTCTGAGAATTGGGGGAGGTAACGTTCTCAAGGGGCCCTCATCCATACATGAACTGGGGGCCCTCATCTTCCCTGGCACCTTCCACTGACTTTCGCCATGTAAGATGCAACCTCCCTCCCCAGATTCACAACCGGGTGGGTGCAGTCTTCACCCTCCCTCTCTCGCCCATTTGCCCACAGGGCGAGACACCTCTAAATGTCCAGTTGGACAGCGGATGTTCACCCCTAGGAAGGCCGGAGGGGACTGCCCTGCATGGATTTGAAGGGAAGAAGGGGCTGCTGAGCCTCAGGGCCTTGATTGCCTCCCCATATTTTATGGGCCCAGCCCAAGCGACCCGCAGGCTCTCCAGCAACCCCGCCTTCCAGCAGTGGCTGCTAGAGACTGAGCTGCCGGCCTTCCTCAGCTCCAGGGTCTGGGCAGAAAAGCTTCTCCCCCCACAAGACACGCCCAGCCCTTTGCCCAACCAGGCGCATCACACACCAGAATCGGCCACTGCAGCAGACGCAGGGAAGTGCAGCGTCAGCGCAGCAGAGAGGCGGACTGTGACTGGCAGGCAGGCTTCCAGGTCTGCACCAGCTCTGCCAGCCAGCCAGGCACCAGGCATCTTGGTCAGCTGAAGAAGGGGGCCCAGATGGGCAAGGGGAGCACAGTCCCCTAACAGCCGAGCCCCCTTGCCAGACCCGCCCTCGTTCCCCAAAGAAAACAGCTTGGCAACGCTGACTCTCTGCTCTCCACCAGAACCCTCTTCATAGAACCACACACGCACATCCCGAAGCCGGGGTCAGGGAGGCAGCCCCTCCTCTTCCAGGCCCAGCTTGCCAACCAGCCAGGAGTGCCCCAGGGCGTGGCAGGAATGGGGGGGGGGAGGCTGGCTCCAGAGGCACTTTTTTGGCTTAATGCGGAAGCGGCTGGCCACTCCCTGACTTGGCAGCCGTTTCTTGAACTCCAGTTTACACCACAGCTGTGTGGGGCCTTGGCACCAACTGGGCCAGCTTTCATTCAGCTGGATCTCAAGAAGGGCAAGAGCCAGGTAGCTCTGGAGGAAAGTGCATGAAGCAGTGGACAGTCCAGCCCCGGGGAGGGCTGCTCCTTGGCTCTCTGGCCACTCAGTGGGGAACCTATAAGGGTCCTTTCAGGAGAAGCCAAGGCCAAGGGTTCCGAGGGAGAAGGCTGGCGGGGCCAATGCAGGCTGCCTGAAGGGGGCACTGCCACCCAAGCCAGAGGATGGAGATGCCAGACCAAACCTCCTCTCCTGATACATCAGCCAGGCACAAAAGCCCGCCTTAGGTCAAAGCACACACATACACACCCACGCACATACCCTGCTTCACAGCACAAAACCCCGGGTAAAACCCCTGACCCTTTGCAGGGTCTTTCGCCTCAAGGATCTTATAAACTTGCACATCTGAGGGGCTGTGAATGGGAGAGGGGGTGATGGAGCCCCCCCCCCAAAGGTTAAGATTTTCCTGGAGGGGGCAGTCAGTCAGATGTGGTATACACACAGCCAGTGCAGGTTTAGGCTACCCCTCTCAGGAGCAGCCCTTCCCCATTAGCCCAGTTCCTATCCCAGGTTAAAGTCCTGCATTCACACACACGGGTGCCCCCCCCCCCACATGGATTGGCAGGAGCAGAAAAAGTGCTTCAGAGGGAGAGAGGTAGCCCAGACCATCAGTGAAGCCACCCCAGAGATGGAAAGGGGGCCAGAAGAGACCATGGGGGTGGGGTATTCAGACAACACACCAGGGACACTTCCCCCCCCTTCATCCAGCCAATCCTCTTTCTCAGGTGCTTTACCTCGGATTCCTGCCAGTGAGCAGGAGTTGGACACCCCAGGCCCTCTTGTCCCGTGGAGCCTCTCAGTTCTCCCCCTCAGGGCCACTGATGCCACCAGGCTGAGAAAGGATGTCTGTGGAGAGGACCAGCCTCCCTGTCCGGCCCCTTTACTCATCCTCAAGGCACTTCCAAGAAGAACAAGGCTCCACTGGAGCTGGGTGGCTAATAAAGAGGGAGGGAGGGAGGGAGGGAGGGAGGGCTGCATACTTCAGATCCGGACCAGACAAGAGCAGGGTCCAGGGAGAGCCAAGGAGCCTGTCCAGATTGGGGGGAGGAGAGACATGGCAAGTGCTTCACCTTAGAAATCTTGGGACTGGCAGGAGAAGAGCCCCCCCACCCCCGCCTTCTGCCAGAGGCCTGTGCAGGAATTAAACCCCACCCACCCACTCACCCACCCACCCCGAGCAGTGTGGTCTGGCTAGAGAAAAGGCTGTCTCTGGCACTTCACTCTTTTCATTCAACAAGCCCCAAGAGCTGCTCAGAAATACCTATGGAGCTTCTCCATCATCGAGGCCCTGGTTGTCCCAAAGGTGCTTTTTCAAGAGGCAACTGGACTTTCTGGTTTTTATTTTAAGATATTTTGCTTCTTATCCAAGAAGCTTCTTCAGCTCCATTCCCCACCATCCAGTCAGAGCTGAAGAAGCTTCTTGAATGAGAAGCGAAACATCTTCAAAGAAAAACCAGAAAGTCCAGTTTCTTCTTGAAAAAGCACCTTTGGGACAGCCGCTCAGAAAGCACTGCTGATTGGTGCATTGCAAATAAAAGGAGCCACTTGACCAGCCAATAGGGTGGGAGGAGGGACTGTTAGTCCAGCCAGGGTCCTTTGGTGGAGCAGGTGCTCCTGGAGCAGAACCTGCTGCCCCGCAACCCACTGCGGGGTTTCCAAACGCTGCAGTTCCCTGGAGCAGCCGGGATGCCTCTGCACCCCTCCTCCCACGCTGCCTTTTCTTGCACAAGGACCCCCTCCCACCATCAACTACACCTGCAGCCAGCAAGCCCCCTTTGCTTCCAACCCGGAGATTCAGGACATTGGCGGGCCAGCCGCCCCACAGAAAGCCTCCTCCGTCAGCAGCCCTGCCCGCCTCCAGCTCCAGCCCCCGTTTCCTGGATCAAGCACGGGAGGGGCCCCGTCATCTGCAGCCAAACACGGAGGGGGGTCTGCCGAGGAACGCAGGTTTGGCCAAGCAACTGCTACCGGCTTCATCTCTGCTCCCCTCGCACCAAGGAGCGTCCCAGCCTTTGCCCGCCCGCCCACGCGCCGCAGCCTCATCTCTGCCCCCCTTGCACCAAACCCAAAGTCCCTCTGCGGCCCCAGCCCGGGCTACCTTTCAGCGAGCTGATCTCGTGCTGGATGGAGCGCGTCAAGTCCATGGCGCGAGGATGCGGAGCAACGGCGCCGGCGGTGCGCGCTCCTCTTCCTCCTCCGGCTGACCGCGTCCCCCGCCCTGTCGGCCGTCGGTGGGCGGGGCGGGTGGGGGAGCTCCGCCCCGGGCAGAGCCGCCGCCAATCAGCGCCAGGGGCTCCGGCAGGCCTCCTTCCCCGGCGGCTCGGCCACTGCGGCACTGCGCTTTGGCCGGGAAGGAGGGGGGCAGGGCTGCCCTGCACACCCCACGCGTGGACCGCGCGTCAGCCGCGCCGCGGCGCCCTTGCTAGCCCTACTTAGCCTGCCGTGCCCCGCGGGCGGAACCTCCCCTACGCGGCTTTTCCGAGCTGGCGGCGGGCCCTGGGCGCTCCTGGGCCCACGAGAACCGTCCGGCCGGGGCCAAACGCTCCCGCGCGACCCCCCGGCTGAGGCGAGCGCCGACTCCTCGCACCCGCCAGCGCGACCCGAGGGGGCCAGGCGAGGCTCAAAGCTGCGGGTCTTGCCAAGCAACGGCGGCTGCGGAGACCCCTGCAAGAGTCCTCCCTTACGAGCCAGCAAGAGGAGCGGCCGGCCTGGGAAAGGTGCGTCGGGGGTCCCCGGCCTGCACCGCTAAAAGGACGCCCGCTCGGCTGCCCCCTGCCCGCTTCCCCCCAAGGCGAGGAAAGGAGTCTCGGAGCCGGATGCCGGAGCCCTCCGGGCAGCGGCTGGTCGCTGAGGTCGCCGCCTGCAGCTAAAGGATCCTCGCTTGTCCTCCACAACCGCGGGAGGCGTGTGAGCTCCCCCGAACGGCTGCCCCGCGTCCCTCTCAATGCCGGAGAGAGAGGCGAACAAGGCGGCCAACACTGCAGGGGTGTAGTGCAATACAATACAACCCTCCCGGCTATGAACATAAACCGGCTAAGCTCAGGGAAGAGGTGCCCCGCTTTCAAGTTCTCCCTTCGGGGTGCCTCTGGTCCCCACGTGGCTGAAATGTGCCAAGCCTGAACTGGAGCTGAGCAAGGAAAAAGTCCCAAAGCAGAACCAAGGGTCCCCCTCTGCCCCGCAAGACTGGGCCCCAACAGAGCTATGCCCGGTGGCATGGGTGCCTTGCAAGGGAGGGATTCTCCTCGCCAGGCTGGCATTCTGTAGATCTTGAAAACAGAAGGTGCCAGGATCATTGCGCACTGGGGCTCCCTGAAGGGAGGGTGAAAATGGGGGGCAGGGAACTTGTGGGTGTTGAGGGCATCACCTGCTATAATGCTGGGAAGACGTGCTTCTCCGGGGGATGCCATCATTTGGTTCCATAAACAAGCCCAGGAATGGGCAAGTGGCTGTGCCATCTAACCTGGCAAGATGTTATATGGCCACAGAGAGCAGGGTGGGGGGTTTGGCCACCACAATACTAACCTCTTTTTCTTCCCCAAAGCCCCTCCCTCCTACTGGATCACTCAGGCTCCTGGCAGGAGAGCGGTGAGCTGCAGTTCTCCACAGCCAATCTTTGGAACTGTTGCACACTGGCACCCCTCCCACTTCATGCGGCCAACATAGAGGGACCCTCACCCTTTTTAGAGCCTCCAGATCAACTGGCCCTCCTCTAACAGCTCCAGTGGGACTCCTCCCCCTGCTGGAGGAGGGTCACTGGCCAGCCCCCTGGATTGAGGCAGCAACTCACCACGCCCACCTCTTGGGCCACACAAACAGCCACAGGCATACAGTCCACAAACCTCAAAGTGGGAAATGAGGCAACAAAGCTGAGCTAGATGGGAGCCAGCTCAGTGCTCTCTTCACTTCAGGGCAAGGAAGAGTTCCTGCCTGTCAGAGAAGAACCATCTCCTCACAGTGGCTGTGGGTTCTCCCCACTGGAGGCCTTTAAGAAGACCCCCAAGGATAAATGGCAAAGGGTGGGATTGGATGACCCTATTTGCGCCTCCCAATGCCACGGTTCTGACACTGGGATGTGCAGCAACAGCTGCATTTAAGTAAAGCATTTTACCTTCAAGGTGCCCTCCAGACCTGCCAGAATCCTGAAGCTAATCGCGTTTTCCAGCAGAGAGGATAATCATCTCCCCAGCAACACAGGAAACTATGCCAGGAAGCTCTCTGACGATGCCACCAAGGCAGCACCGCTGCCAGGCAGCCATCCGCCTTTTGCTGTTCCCCCCCCCACACACACACATTCTGGCCGTGCCAGGCCAGCTTCCTCATAGGAAGCTCTCCCGAGGGAGTCATGCCACCTGTGCCCGGCGTGCTGTGTGTACAGGCACTCCAGGGGCCTGAAGCCACTCCATGCCAGGGACTTCAGACCCCAGGCCACATTCCCTCCCCATTGGCTGCCCAGGAATTCTCCAATCTGACTCATGTAGACCACTTGCCCCAGGGCCTCTGACGGCCACCATTCTGGTTAGTCACCCTTTTCTCTGCACAGTGCTCACCCCGGCATCACAGAATTAGAAGGGCACCGCCATTGAAATTGGGGAAGGGGAAACGGGCTCCCTTTGTCAGACTGCCCCTCTCCAAGCTGCTCTCTCTACCTGCTCACCCAGATCAGCCATGGCACTCCCTCCCTCCTGCCAACCAAGCGGGACCAGCCTGCACCCACGTTTGTCAAAGGAGCCCCGGTTCCCACAGCAGGGACCTCAACCGCTACCGGCTCCCAGCCCGCTAGGAAGTTGATCTGTGTTCTGCCTGCCCTTCTAAGGGCGCTGAGGGAGATCCATCGCGGGAGGCCGGGCTGGAGCATAATCCTGCAGGCGCCAGCACCAATGCCCAGCTAGGGCAGGGCAGGCAGGGGAACCAGGCCTGGGGGAGGGCAGGCTGGGGAAGAGGCAGCTGATTCACTGCCTGTTGGCATTCGCAGACAACGTGCCCCTAGGCCAAGCAGCAATGGCACCGAGTCCTTGGGAGCCATAAATACTCAGCATGCACAGAGCACCTTCCCAAAGGGGCTGCCACACACACACACACACACCATATTCTGGCATAGCAGGTGCACCTCTCCCTGCAAGATTCCCCCTCCCGTTCTGCAAGGGCAAAGCCCACCCTTGGAAGCCCACCAATCCCTGCCCCTTCTCTGCCTTCCCTGGCTGAGCAGAGGTAGGGGCTGCTTCCCTCCAGCTCTGGGGCAGGGGAAAAAGGCAAGCAGAGCAAGGCCCGAACTGAAGCCCCAAAGGAGACTTTAAGGAACTACAAAACAACCATCCGGGAATCCCTCCCCCCAAGCTCCCCACCCCCTGCCAAGTCAAAATCCAAAGCAGACCAGCCTTGTCACCCAGCCTGTCCAAGCCCCCTCCAGAGGAGCCAGGCTGGGGCTTTTCCCGCCCCCCTCCAGAGGACCAAAAAGTCGGACCCTCGAGATAAAAGGCTGGCCCTGCTTCGGCCCCGAGGGCAGAAAGGCCTCCGCGGCCCCAGGGCGCTTCGCTAGGGCTGAGCGCAGGGGCGGAAGGCGGCCCCCTCGCAGACAGACTCCAGCGAGGCTCTTGTCCCGCCACGGCCGCCTCCCTTTGCCCTATTAAGGGCAAGCGCGGCGGAGCAGCCCGCGCGGCCCCCCGGCCGGTGCGCACCTTTGTACTTCTCCCGCACCTCCTCGTAGGCCTGCACGAAGTCCTTCTCCTCGGGGTTGGGGGGCAGCAGGCTGAGGTTGAAGGTGGCCATGGCGCGGCCCGGGCAGACTGGGCTGGGTCGGGGGCCGCGCCGGCGGAGGGGGGCGAGGCCAGGCGGCCCGGCCGGCCAAACCCTGCGGCGGCATTCCGGCGGCGGGCCTGGCCCTACCCCTTAAAGGCACCGCCGCCAGGGTCCCCTCCCCTCCCCTCCCCGGGCCGCACCTCCCCTCCGCGCCGGCCGCTTGGAGGGCGGAGAGCGCTCGCCATGCCCGGCGCAACCCGGTCTGCTCCAGCAGGTGCGCCCGGGATCTTCTGGCCCCACAGCCGTCTCTGCGGGGCTCCTCCTCCGCCGGCCTGCCCCGGCCTCCCAGCGGCGGAGCCTCCCGCGCCGGGCACGAGGAGCGCCGGACTGAGATGCGCGGGTGGCAGCCGCTGCGCTCCTCCAGAGCCCGGCCAGGCAGGGACCGGAGGATGCGTGGCTCCACGCCGGGCGAGCCTCGGCTGCCGCTCGCGCGGGGAAATCGGCGCCGACACCAACTGCAGGAAGCCGCAGCTTCTGCTCCCAAAGCAGCCCCCAGGAGAGCGGGGCACGGCCTCCGGGCAGGAGGAAGTGAGGAGGGGCCCAGCCCCGGGTCTTCGCTTCCCCACCGGTCCGGAGGCCCATTGGCAGGTGCCCAGAAGCTGCCCTCTTCGCCAGCGCTGCTGTCCGGGCCTTAGCCCAGGGCACAAGAGGGAGGAGCCACATGGCAGAGATTCATTCACCTGCCTTCCCACAGCGCTTCTGAGGCCAGAGCTGGCACTGAGGACATTCGGGACTCAGACCCAAACCTAGGGGGGAGGGGGGCGGAAGGCGGCTTGAGGGGCCTCTTCTGCCTGCAGGGAGCCATGCTGAGCCACACTCAAGGGACCAGCCCCCTCCCGACCCTGCTTGGTCTCCCATGGGCACCGTGGGCTGGGAGGGGCGGTCCAAAAGGGACCCCCCCACACACACCTCCTCTCTCCCAATCCAGCAGTGCACTGGCCCTCCCCCATCCCAGCCAGCATCCCAGCCCCAGCACAAATCTAACCTGAGTGGAAGGGGAGTGGCAGATTTTCTCCTCCCACAAGAATGACAGCCATTCCCAAGAAGCTTGAAGGGGAATTTTGTGGGGGGTTTTACTGTCTCAATGAATAAGGAGAGCAGGCATTCACACAGGACACTTGCTCTCTGGTTGGTGGGGGGGCAAAAAAGGGCTCCTCCCACCCATAGTCCTGGCCAGAGCTGTGCTGCTCCTACCCCTTCCTCTTAAGAAGCCTTTTGCAGCCCATCCTCCGCAGACGGGCCTGGCAATGCCGAGGGGTGTTCAAGGGCTAATTGGAGATTTTGCTCCAGAGGCGTGGGGTGGGTGGGCAAGGTCAGAGGTCAGCCTCACACAGCAGCAGCCGGAGCTTCCGTGATTGCAATTGATGGAACTTCCCAAGGTTTTCTTGGCTATGCAAGCAGGCATATGCCTCCTGCCGTGCCTCCCAGCTCCCCCCACCCCCCCTTCACTCAGGGCTGGCCTTTGTGTGTCCCGCTAGATGGGACTCAGAGTCCCAAACAAGTTGCTGCCAGGGACAAGCTGCGGGTGAGCTGGGAGCCCCAACAAAGGCCCTTCTCAAGCTCTCCCCGCCAGACGGCGCCTCGGACTTGGCTGCCTCTCAGAGTCCCAGTTCCGGCTGCAGGAGGGATCTGGGGGGGACTTAGGGGGCAGCCCAGCTCTGCCCCTCATAAAAGGATGTTCTGCGTGGGATCTGGCAAATGCTGTGTGGTTTTGTTCTTCCACCCAGATTCCTTTCAGCAGTGGGTTGATTTTTTTAAAAGATAAAGCAAAGCACTGGGGCAGATGCAGCCCCTCCCCTGCTGGAAGAGAGGACTGGCAACCAGCACAAAGGCCCTCCTTCCCTCCTCACTCAGGGAGGTGATGCTTGGGGCTCTGGAGGGCCCCTTCCATACCCCCCCCCCCGGCATACAGGAGCTCCCCAAGGAAGCTTCCAGCTGTCTGGACCGTCAGCTGGGATTACAAGTCCCCACATTCCCAGATAAAGCAGCCATTTGAGGGGCTGCCCCAAAGAAGAGGGGATCAACTTATTTTTCAAAGCACTCGAAGGCAGGACAACAAACAATGAATGGAAACTAAACAAGGAGAGAAGCTTCCCAACAGGGAGAACAATTAACCAGTGGAACTGCTTGCCAGCAGAAGTTGTGGAGGTTTTTAAGAAGAGACTGGACAGCCGTTTGTCTCAAATGGTATAGGGTCTCCTGCCTGAGCAGCGGGTTGGACTAGAAGACCTCCAAGGTCCCTTCCAGCTCTATTCTGATTGATTGATTGTTGATTGATTGATTGATTGAAGGAAGAAAGAAACCGAGGGGCTAATTCTGGCTGCATAAGACCAAGCCTTAAGAACAGATACAAACCAAGCCAGAATTGAGAAGGCAGCAACAGACAGCATTAAACGCCACTCATGCCAAGAAGCTGAAGAAACAGTGAACTCCCCGGTTAGCTGCTGCAAGAAGATCACACAAACTAACTACAAACAACGGCGTGTTGAAGTAGCAACAATGCTGCATTGGAAGATCTGCAAGAAATAGCATTTGCCTGCAAGCAAGAACCGGTCAGACCATAAAATAGACAAGATAATAGAAAACGAAGAAGCTAAAGTGCTCTGGGACTTTAGAATTCAAACAAACAAGCTCTGTCACACAACACCCCAGACTTAACAAATGTTGATAAGAAAGACAAAAAAGTCTGAATGGTAGACGTGGCAATAACTGTAGACAACAAAATAGGAGAGAAAGAACTGGAGAAGATCACAAAATAAACAACTGTGGCAAAAGAAAGCAGAGAGAGAGAGTACCAACAGGGTTAGGCATCGTCGGGGCAATCCCAAAACCTCTGGAGCAGCCCTTGGCATTGACCAAATCCCCATCAGTCTATTGCAAAAGGCAGCTTGACTTGGAATAATTTATATCCTACAACAGCACCAGCAAACATCAGCCTATCCCGGATAGGTGGAAAAAAGAATGGAACAGAATACAATGTTCTTTTATTTTTTCTTGGCCAAATGTGATTTTGTCTCACACAAGGAATTGGTCTCCAGTGCAGAAGCTCTCGGGGTACATTCCAGCAACAAAGTGATAAAAAAATCATAAGACAGAACCCACAAAGGGAGAGACATAGATACCAATGGGAGGAGGAGGTAATAGGAAAGAGCAGGGTAAGAAATACAGGTAGTCCTTGACCTATGACCACAATTGAGCCCAAAATTTCTGTTGTTAAGTGAGACAGTTTTTAAATGAGTTTTGCCCCATTTTACAACATTTCCCGCTGCAGTTGTTAAGTGAATCATTGCAGTTGATAAGTTAATAACACAGTCATTATGTGAATCTGGCTTCCCCATTGAGTTTGCTCGTCAGAAGATCTCAAAAAAGGGATCACGTGACCCTGGGACCCTTCATCGGTCATAAATATGAACCAGTTGCCATGCATTTGGATTTTGATCACGTGACCATGGGGATGCTGCAGTGGTCATAAGTATGAAAATCCATCATAAGTCATTTTTTTGCGCATCATTGTAACTTTGAACGGTCACTAAGCGACCTGTTGTAAATTGAGGATTACCCGTAATACAGCCCTACTCCAGGGTAAGATGTCCTTAGGCCTAGAGGGAGCTGCGGGAATTCTGTGTTTAGCAGAGTGATGGTGGCACTGGGAGGAGGGGGGGAGGGGGGGGAGGCTGTCTTTGTAGGAAATGCCCTGGACCAGCGTCCTGAGGTTGAAGCTCTTCTATGTCCAGGATCTGAGGGGTCTGCAGATCTGAGGGGCCTGGATGCCAAATCCAGCCTAAACATCTCTCTTGCCTTACAGCCAATCACCATCATCATCACGGTAGCCCTCGACAACTGAGCCCATAGCGAGATAGTTCTTAAGTGAGGTTTGCCCCATTTTGTGACCTTTCTTGCTACAGTTCTTAAATGAATCTGGCTTCCCCCTTGACTCTGCTTGTCAGAAGTTTGCAAAAAGTGATCATGTGACCCCAGGACACTGCAGCTGTCATAAATATAAGTCAGTTGCCAAGAATTTTGATCATGTGACCCCAGGGATGCTGCTGCAACCGTTGTAAAGGTGAAAAACGGTCACTTTTTTCATTGCTCCTGTAAGTTTGAATGGTCACTAAACATCACAGGTCAAGGACTACCTGAAGGGCACTGCACCTGTTTGCTGCCTGAACCTCGGAAGGTAGCTTTGCCTTGGCTGGGCACCCACTGGAAATGGGAGACGGTCCGATCAGCTTCCTCAGCAGAGCCCCCCGCTAAACCCCTTTGGGTGGGGGACAGCAGCCAGGGTCTAGGACTTCTCAGGGCTCACCGGCAACGACATAGTTAGTTAGTTAGTTTATTAAATTTCTATACCGTCCTTCTCCCAAAGGACTCAGGGCGGTGTACAGCCATGTTAAAACACACATAAACTCACAAAATTTAAAAACAATTTAAAACGAATATATTAAATTTGGCTCACAAAGTTAAAATTTGACAAACCACCCAATTTAAAATTCATATTCTAAGCCAGCCCGGCCTGTTGGAACAACAGGGTCTTAAGGGCACGGCGAAAGGTACAAAGGGCGGGGATCATACGAACCTCCAGGGGCAGCTCATTCCAGAGGGCAGGTGCCCCCACAGAGAAGGCTCTCCCCCTGGGTGTCGCCAGTCGGCATTGTTTGGCCGACGGCACCCTGAGGAGTCCCTCTCTGTGGGAGCATATTGGCCGGTGGGAGGCTACCGGTGGCAGAAGGCGATCTCGTACATACCCAGGTCCTAAGCCATGGAGCGCTTTAAAGATGGCAACCAGCACCTTGAATCGCACACGGAAGACCACCGGGAGCCAGTGCAGCTCACGCAGGAGAGGTGTTACATGGGTGCGCCGTGTCACACCCATAATTATCCGCGCGGCCGCATTCTGGACCAGTTGGAGCCTCTGGGTGCTCTTCAAGGGGAGCCCCATGTAGAGAGCATTACAGTAGTCCAGAGGGGACATAACGAGGGTGTGAGTGACCGTGCACAAGGCGTCCCGGTCCAGAAAGGGACACAACTGGTAAATCAGGCAAACCTGATATAAAGCTCCCCTGGTGAAAGCCGTCATATGGTCTTCTAAACACAGCAGTACATCCAGAAGAACACCCAAGTTGCAAGCCCTCTCTGAGGGGGTCAGGATCTCGCCCCCAATAGTCAGCGATGGAGCTAGCTGGCTATATCGGGACGCCGGAAACCACAGCCACTCTGGTCTTGGAAGGGTTGAGTCTCAGCTTGTTTTTCCCCATCCAGACCCGCACGGCCTCCAGGCACCGGGACATTACGTCAAGGGCATCATTGGGGTGGTCAGGGGTGGAGATGTACAGCTGAGTATCATCAGCGTACTGATGGCACTTCACCCCAAAACCACAGATGATCTCACCCAGCGGCTTCACATAAAGGTTGAACCGGAGGGGCGAGAGGATCGACCCTTGCGGCACCCCACAAACAAGGCGCCTCGAGGTCGACCTCTGACCCCGCCAACACAAACTGCGTACAGTCAGAGAGGAAGGAGGAGAACCACCACAACACGGTGCCCCCCACTCCCAACCCCTCCAATCGACGCAGCATGATACCATGGTCGATGGTATCAAAAGCCGCTGAGAGGTCTAATAGGACCAGGTCAGAGGAACAGCCCCTAACAGGCAACCCAGAGAATCAGGGGACGGACACCCAGTTGGCTCAACGGCCAGGCGGTGGCCGAAGGGATGGGAAAGCCAGGGCTAATTTTGGGACCATGCAGGCAGCCCTATAAGGTGTGTGAGAAGAGGGAGGACCCCACAGATGAATCCCATCTCTTTCTCTTGGCTCCGGTCTCTCAGCCGCTTCTATAGATAAGCAGCTTTGCAAGGACCCAGGCCACGGAGAACTTCCTTCTCCAAAGCTCCGTGGAAATCCCACGCCAGGACCCAGGTGGGCCGGATGGGAGGGGAGGGAGCAGCTGAGACCAGGGCAGGGGTGGCTCCGGAGGTGGGGGCAATAGGAACAGAGCCCCTGCCCACCCGGACCCCCTGCCTCTCCCGCATTCCAGCAGCTCCAACCTTTGGCCCAGGAATGGGGGAGGTGGGAGAGAGCTAAAGGTGGGGCCTCCCGTGCTCCTCAGGCTCCTTCCTCCGCCTGGCCTAGAGATTCCAGAGCTCTCCAGCTGATCACCTGAACTCCACTGGGATCTGGCTTGGCTCCTGCTCAACCTTTGGCCTGCTGCCTTTCAGCCAATCATATGCAGAGGCTCCCCTGCCTCTTTTCCCTGGAAGAGCCAAAGGAAGGACCCTGGGCAGGATCCGGGTGCTGCTGTCTAAAGGCACGGATGGCATTTGTGCTGTAGCAGCCCACCTGACCACTCTCCAAAGGCCCCCAAAGGCAGCCCAGGGCAGCCTCTTGTGAAGATGCGGCCCTGTCGTCCCTGGCCTGATCCAGAGAGCGGAGTGAGGGGAGCCCCCCTCAAGGCTCCAGGATTGGCCAGACGGGGGGAGGGTGTCTCCCCAGGAGCTGGGATGGGCTGAGGAAGGCAAAGAGGGAGGAAGTTCGGAGCCTTTATTTATGTATTTATTTATAATTAATAGTTATGAATTATTAATTATTATTTAATAGTTATTAAAACACCGCCCCCCTCCCGAAGGACTCAGGGCGGTGTACAGCCAATTAAAAACACAAAATACAACAACAGTTTTAAAATAGTTAAAAGTATTAAACAATTTCGGCCAGAATTTAAAACCCAAAATTAAAACACCAATTTAACAATCATTTACATAGACAGCCCTGCCTGGCGGAACAGCAGGGTTTTAAGGGCACTGCGAAACACCCGGAGGTCGGAGATCTTGCGTATTTCCGGGGGCAGTTCGTTCCACAGGGCAGGAGCTCCCACAGAGAAGACCCTTCTCCTGGGTGTCGCCAGCCGGCATAACTTGGCCGATGGCACCCTGGGGAGTCCCTCTCTGTGGGAGCGAATTGGCCGGTGGGGGCCAATTGCTAGAGGGGCAGCTGCGTGCATTGCAACAGGACACGTGTGTCCAAGATGCCACACCAGAAAGTCTGGGGCGTGTGTGCGTGTGCGTGTGTGTGTGCTGCTCCCATCGTTTTTGGTTCATGTGCACTGGAGTCTGGAACCCCCCTCCCCCACACATTGTCCTATTCCAAAAACAACAGTCTCCATCAATCAGATGCTCTTCCTGGAGTGCAAACCACCTGCAATGCAAGATCCAGCCCTAGGCAGCAGGTCAAGTGGCAGAATGAGCCTGCCTGGCAGATGGACTCACCAGGCAGAAACTCGTTCTGAGAACTTGGGCTCTGCGGCTGACAGGGTGTCTCTGCAGAGCTGGGGGTCTGGCCAGTGGGCAGCTGGTCCTTGTAAATAAGAGCCCACCTTCTGGAAGGCACCAAAACTCCCACTGACCCCCTTTTGGGGGGAGTGAAGGAAGGGCTGCATCCTCAGGGCTTCTCCTCACTCAGAGAAGGGAAGCCACAAACACAGTCATGGAGGGCAAGAATATTCATGCCGACTGCTTGATTTGGGCTTAGCATGTTCCTGAATCCAATGTATTGTGTCTTGGGATCATGGCTGGTAGCCAGTCAACTGCGGTTTATCCAATGAGTCCATCATGGTTGAACAATCCACAACCCCATGCAGTGCATGAAGCAAGCCAAATGGAGGCTCTCTGTTTTGCCTACCAAACTCTCACCATGGCGGGGATGACTTCAACATGCCAAGGGTGCAGGGCCACCCAGGCAGGAAGGCCATCCCGGCTGCCCAGCTACAGGAAGCAGGCACAGCCTCTGTCGGGCTGCAATGGCACAGAAGATGCTGGAAGACCCCGAAGGCAGCCTGCCTGCTGTGTGAGAGAGGCAGTAGGAAACACCCCTGACATCTGACGAAGAAAAAGAAAAGCTCAGGGACAGGCGAGAGGCAAGCGATGGATGGCAGAGTGCCAGATGGTGGGCCCTCAGGGCGGAGGGCACTCAAGAGCTTCTGGGGGAGAGCTGAGGGTCTTTGGAGACACTAAGGCTGCCTGATGGAAGCCTTTCAACCCCCTAGTGGCAACTGCTGCATCCAGGAAAGGAGAAATCTGACACGGCAAAGAGAGAACCGCAGCAGAAGGTAAGGCGCGTCAACATGGAGAGGCCCAACCCAGAGAAAGGCAAAATGCGAGAGGGCAGCTTGACATCTAAGGCCTGAAGGAGTTGAAATGTCCCATTTTATGATATTTCTTGCTGTAGTTGTTAAACGAATCACTGCAATTGTTAAGTTAGTAACACGGTTGTTAAGCGAACCTGGCTTCCCCATCGACTTTGCTCGTCAGAAGGACACAAAAGGGGGTCATATGACCCCAGGATGCTGCAACCATCACACATATGAACCAGTTACCAAGCATCAGAATTTGGGTCACGTGACCATGGGAATGCTGCAATGATCATAAGTGTGAAAAACGGTCGTTAGTTGCTTTTTTCAATGCTGTTGTAACTTCGAACAGTCATTAAATGAACCGTTGTAAGTCGAGGATTACCTGTACAGGAAGTCCTCAAGTTGAAACGGTAACTGGGACTGGAATGTCCACCGCTAAACAATGCGGTCATAAAACGTGAGGTCACGTGGCCACACGGCCAGCCCCCACCACAACCCCGCTGACTTTCGCCATCTTCTTCCCACTGCTAGCAAGGCCCACCTGGCCTGCCCCACAAGAGTCAGCTGATGGCCAGGCCAGGCGTTCTTCCTCCGTCGTGCCGCTCTCCAAATAGCACATGCCATTCTTGCGACACTCTGGAAGGCTTCCGAGGCCTCCAAAGCCACAAAGCTCATGCCGTTCTCGTGAGGCCTGGCAAAGCCTCGTGAGGAGGCCGCACCCACCATTCCCCGAGTCCCACAGGCCGTTCTCCAGATGCTCTGGAAAGTTTCTGGAAAGCTCCCGAGGCCTTCAAAGCATTGCGAGGACGACACGTGTGACTGGGAGAATGGCAGGCCTGGCTTTCTCTTGCAAAGCGGCGGACGCTGTCTGGGGAATGGGGAGCTTCAGGAAGAAGGAATGGTAGGCAGTTTTTTAGGTTTCTGTGTGGACAAAAAGAGATTTGCAATTGAGAAACATGCCACAGACCAGCACTGGAGAGGATAGCCATGAAAGCTCTGGAAAAGATATTTAAATATCATGATGTGTATTTGTAGTTATAAAAGTTAGAATGGTGCGGGCCAATGTTTCTCGGCTGTGGCAACTTTAAAATGGGTGGACTTCAACTCCCAGAATTCAAGGCTGGCTGGGGAATTCTGGGAGTTGAAGTCCACCCATCTTAATGTTGCCACAGCTGAGAAGCACTGGTGCAGGCAATGTGTCAGGACTGCCTCCGATCAATCCCTAGGAAAGAAAACCCTTGACTCCATAGATTCAGAGAAAAGGTACTTTTACTAGGGAGGAACTGATTGCAGCAAAAGTCATGCATCGTCTGAAGCAAAACACACGCGAAGAGACAAATTGAAACTAACCCTAGAGGCCCCACCCACCCCCCACCCACCCCAGTAGCCAGGCAACCAGAATTCAATCATCGGCCAGGAAGATGTTTTGGGAACATCTCTGGTCCAGGTGCTCCATCTTCATGCATGTTGATCCAAGGACGGTTGGCCTTGAAGATATTAAGCAACCCAAACTAGCCTCTCTGAGTCCAGGCCTCCCGATCACGTCTCAGAAATTCTACTTTCACCTCTGTACGCTTCCCCTCCCAAATACCCATTGCTTCCCTACACGCACACTGTTTCCGTGGTAGCTGGCAGCAAAGCTTGAAAGAAAGCAAAGATGCAGGCTGACATAATGGCTTTCTGTGACACTCTGTGGCTGTGAAGAAGAAGTAGGATGAAAAACCACATTTGCTCCTGAATTTTGGAATTGGAGTGTTTGAAAAATCAGGAAAACATAACTATGGGTCATGAAACAAATCAGTTCAGTTCTCACATGAAGCACAAATGACCTAATTATGGGAAGACCCAAGTTTCCCTAATGCTGGGAAAGGTGGAAGGGAAGAGAAGAGGAGGAAGGGAGAGGGACTCGGTTCCAGCAGCAACGGGGGCATCATCAGAAGGTCTGAAGCATCAGGTTGGGCACTGCAGAAGATCGGCTTATGCAGTCACTGGGGGTTTACCCTGACTTATCTGATCATTCATTCCAGGATTAAGTGGGAAGATATAGAATAGAATTTTTTTTTAGAACAGAATTCTTTATATTTTATATTCATATATAAATCATATTTATAAATTCTTTATATTTCCTGGCTGCAAAAGCTGATAGGCAGTGGGACAGTTTTTGAGAAACAGAGGGACAGCCATTTGTCCTGGATGGCCTGGGAATTCCTGTCCTGGGCTGGGGGCTGGACCACTTCCCACCCTGTGATTCTGCATTCAGGATCCTCTCCAGCCCCCCTGCCTGCTTTGGCCCCTGTTCCCAGCAGCTCCTCCCTGGCCACAGCTCCCTTGGAGGATGACAAAGGCAGCAGCAGAAGCAGCAGAGTTGTGATGGTTTTCTTCATTCTCAGCCTGGAAAGGCCATCTAGCTTGGCTCCTGACCCCTCCTTCCGGCTCCCCAAGACTTGACACCCCCCCCACTGACCACCAACCCACGACCACCATTGGACATCAGCAAAAATTACCCAAGGCAGAAGATGCTCTTCTGAAGGACCACAAGGACACTCGGAGATGCCATGGTATTGCTGGACAGAGCATTTGGTCAGTGGACAGAGCAACACTCTCCATGAAGAGGACAAAAATGGGCCTTGGAAACAGCTGGAGCTGGAGAACTGAGCAAGCCAATTGGCTGCAGGACACACAGCCAGACTGAAGTCTTCCACTGCTAAGACCAACCTCCGACCATGGGCACAGCCCTTGCTGACCACAGAGAACCTGCCCAGCTGCTGCCCAGGAGCTAAAACTCTGGCACACGACTCGGCTGAAGATCTGGTGGCTGCCTGGGATAGGACAGCCGCCGGTGCTCTGGACCGAGTCGTGCCTTTGCGGCCTCTGACCCGACGCCGAACCTGCCCGGCCCCTTGGTTTTCCGAGGAGCTGAGGGAGATGAAGCGCCGGAAAAGACGCCTAGAGAGTGGTTGGAGGGCGAGTCGCTCCGAATCCGACCGAACACTAGTTAGGTCTCATATTAAGACCTATCTAGTGGCGATAAAAGCGGCAAAGCGTAACCACTTTTCCGCTCTTATTGCATCGGCAGATAACCGCCCAGCCGCCTTGTTTAGGGTGACCCGCTCCCTCCTACATCAGGGAGCACGGGAGGACCCCTTGCAAGGGCAGGCTGAGGATTTTGCACAGTATCTGCACGATAAAATCGCTCAGATTCGGGAAGGCTTGGACTCTGACTGGGTAGATCCCGGCGGGGTGACTGAGGCTGGTCTTGAGAATGTTACCTGGGATGAGTTCGACCCTGTGACTCCTGAGGACGTGGACAGGATCCTGGGGAGATTAAACGCAACCACATGTTTATTGGACCCGTGCCCCTCCTGGCTGGTACTGGCCACCCGGGAGGTAACACGAGGCTGGCTCCAGAGGATCATAAATGCTTCTCTGAGAGAGGGTTTCTTGCCTCCCGCCTTGAAAGAGGCGGTGGTGAGGCCCCTCCTCAAGAAGCCTTCTCTGGACCCGGCCGTTTTGGCAAACTATCGTCCGGTCTCCAACCTTCACTTTGTTGCGAAGGTTGTGGAGAGTGTGGTTGCGCAACAGCTCCCACAGTTCCTGGATGAAACCATCTATCTAGATCCGTGCCAGTCCGGCTTCAGGCCTGGGTACAGCACGGAGACGGCATTGGTCGCATTGGTGGATGATCTCTGGAGGGCTCGGGACAGGGGTTGCTCCTCTGTTCTGGTCCTGTTAGACCTCTCAGCGGCTTTTGATACCATCGACCATGGTATCATGCTGCGCCGGCTGGAGGGACTGGGGGTGGGAGGCACCGTGTTGCGGTGGTTCTCCTCCTATCTCTCTGACCGGTCGCAGTCTGTGTTGGCAGGGGGGCAGAGGTCGACCTCGAGGCGCCTTGCTTGCGGGGTGCCGCAAGGGTTGGTCCTCTCACCGCTCCTGTTCAACATTTATGTGAAGCCGCTGGGTGAGATCATCCGTGGTTTTGGGGTGCGATGCCATCTGTACGCTGATGATACTCAGCTGTACATTTCCACCCCAGACCACCCCAATGATGCCCTCGAAGTGATGTCCCAGTGTCTGGAGGCCGTGCGGGTCTGGATGGGGAGGAACAGGCTTCGGCTCAACCCTTCCAAGACCGAGTGGCTGTGGATGCCGGCGTCCCGGTATAGCCAGCTGGTGCCATTGCTGGCTATTGGGGGCGAGTCACTGACCCCCACAGAGGGGGCTCGCAACTTGGGCGTCCTCCTGGACACACGGCTGTCTTTAGAAGAGCATATGACGGCCGTGGCCAGGGGGGCTTTTTATCAGGTTCGCCTGATACGCCAGTTGCGCCCCTTTCTGGATCGGGACTCCTTGTGCACAGTCACTCATGCCTTGGTTACGTCACGCCTGGACTACTGTAACGCTCTCTACATGGGGCTCCCCCTGAGGAGCACCCGGAGGCTCCAGCTGGTGCAGAATGCGGCCGCGCGGGTGATTATGGGAGCGACGTGGCGCTCCCACGTAACACCTCTCCTGCGCGAGCTGCATTGGCTCCCGGTGGTCTTCCGGGTGCGCTTTAAGGTGTTGGTTCTCATCTTTAAAGCGCTCCATGGCTTAGGGCCAGGGTATTTGCGAGACCGCCTGCTGCTACCGATAACCTCCCACCGGCCAATACGCTCTCACAGAGAGGGCCTCCTCGGGGTGCCGTCGGTCAGGCAATGTCGGCTGGCGGCCCCCAGGGGAAGAGCCTTCTCTGTGGGGGCACCCGCCCTGTGGAATGAGCTGCCTCCTGGAATACGATTGATCCCGGACCTCCGGACCTTCCGTAAAGCCCTGAAGACGTTTTTATTTCATCAAGCCGGCCTAGCCTAAATGGTTTTTAATTGGGATTTTAAATTTTATGGATTTGGGGTTTTAAATTTGGGTAGCCAATGATTTAATTCTTTTAATTATCTTAACTTTTGCATTTGTATGTTTTTTAATTTTGGCTGTTCACCGCCCTGAGTCCCTTCTGGGAGAAGGGCGGTATACAAATTAAATAAATAAATAAATAAATAAATAAATAAAAAAAAGTCCCTGCTTGGAGAATTAGGAGCAGAAGTAAGAGGTGGGGGGGGGGGGGGGAATGGAAGATGCCTGGAAGGAAGAACCCCAGATTCCCTGTGGACTCTGCTTCAAATGCAGCCCAGGGGTGAGGGAGGGGCTGAGAAGGCGGAGGGATCGCCTGGCCTGATCTGCCCCATGGAGAACTGTAGAAAATCACCAGAGCTGATCTGCAGGAGACACCCAGGCTGCTGGCCAAAGCAACCCTCTGCTTCCTCCCATCCGGTGGGTCAGTCAATGGTCTGAGCAATGGCCGATGGTTCCAAATCCCTCTAGACCCAGATGGCCCTTCTCTACCCAGCTTCGGGCAACTAGATAAGGGAAGCTGGGCTCATTAGCCGGAGCGGGGGATGCTGCGGCAGAGCACACAGCCTCTCCCAGCCCAATGCCCCCCCCCACCAAGGCCCAATAGGAGGGGAGTTGCTGCCTCGCCCACTGCACAGGCCACCAGCCAAAGGAGACCAGGCCAGATTAGCAACCCTAGCAGGCTCTGAAGAATGAGAGGACTGGAGCGGGCACTGGTTGCGTACGGATCAAACGCCCTGACTGACGGGGGAAGTCTTCACTGGCCAAGGGCCAGCTGGGCTGCAGAGGGGCCCACGTGGGACCTTCACAATACATGCAAGGTTGCAACTCAGAATGCAAACGGAGGAATGGCAAAGAGCAGGAGTGACCAGGTGTGGGCTCCTTGGTGCTGCTCTCTAAGTTTAGTCGTTTTCTTGCTGACGTTTCATTATCCAATTAGGTTACCTCTTCAGTACGCCAAGGATGTGACCTAATCGGATACTGAAACGCCTGCAAGGAAACCACCCAGTTCAGAGAGCACCAAGAACCCCTCCTTTCAACCCTGAGCTACTAAGATTCTCCTCTATTAATGACCAATTGAAACGAACGAAAGAAAAACGGGTGAGCTGCCGGCTGGGAAAATCACTGTGCTGTATTGAAAGCCAAGGGGGTTATGTAGAGCAGGGAAAGGAGGACATGATTCCAAAATGCGCACAAATGGGGGAAAACAGAAGTTGGGGAATTTGTGTTCCATGTTACAATGCACTGAAGGCGGAAGCAAAGAAATCCCAGCAGATTCTGCTGCTGCCAGGGAAGGGCTGGGCCGAAGGGAAGCCTTGGCCCCCTACTGGACGCTTTGCTCACTACAGAGGACAACCAGCGCCTCCCACCCCCACCCCCACCCCAGTCAGTGTCAGATCCCTGCCCGTTCAGCCTGGCAGGGGTGGGTCCAGCTTCTCCACTAGGGTCGCCAGCAGCTTCCCACACAACTTGCTTGCTGGAGTATTTGATCTGGCTGTTTCCCAGGGAAGCCTCAGCAGACACAGCACAAGACAGAGCCCAAGGGGGGAGGGGGAGAGAGAGGAGGAGGAGGAGGAGGAGGAGGAATGCAAGCCAGTTGCCTGCCTGCCTGCCCTCCAGAGATCATTCCCAGCCCCTTAGCCCAGGAGCCTGGGAAGGCTGCCGGTGATGAAATGGTGACATGCTCACAATAACAGTTCCTTACCTGTGGGCATACAAGGGCACTCACAAAGACGGGCAGAGCAGCTTGGGGAAGGAGGACAATATCTATCCTGCTGCTCCCTGAGTACCTGAGCCCCCGAAGGGTGCCTGGTGCCGCCTGCCTTTCCTAGCCGGGGGCCACTTAACGGTGGTCGGCCCAGATCAGCTCTTCCATTTGCCAAGCCTCCCCATGTTTTCGTCTCTTCCTGCAGCTAATCCTGCTCTAATTTCTTTTGCTAAATCTCAGCCTCCCTTCTAGATTAACGCAGTCAAAGAGGGGGATGGGTTATTTTTAGCTATGGTATGTAAAAGAGGCAGCGTAAGGGCACCATCCACACAGATGCCCCACCACGGTTCCTCTGACGGGTCCCTTGAGGGCTGAGCCCCCACTACCTCAGAGGCTCCCTGGTGGGCAGTGAACTCCCACGAGACCCCAACCAGTCTTCCCCCCCTATGGGCTCATCATCCTGAATGCCAAGCCACCCTTGCAGAGAAAAGCCTGCAGGGGTCTCTGCCTCGAAGGCTTCAGAGATCCTGTCCGCATCCATCCTATGCCAACTTCCTGGTCCTTCTTTATCTGCAACAGTATTGGCCGAGGATGGTTTCTGCTAGGAAATCCCTACCTAAAGCCCAAAAACATTGCAATCACGACATAAACCCAAGACTGAAAATCAAGCTTGTCAGATGTTACATCTTTCCTATCCTGCTCTACGGAGTGGAGAGTTGGTCTCTGACAGAAAACCACTTGAAGAGACTAGAAGCATTTGAAATGTGGATTTACAGGCGGCTGTTACGTATAACTGTAAATTTGTATTACGTAAATTCCCTGGGGGAAACCAGGCTTAATAGCAGTGACTGTGAGAGGGATCTTGGAGTCTTAGTGGACAACCAGTTAAATATGAGCCAGCAGTGTGCAGCGGCAGCTAAAAAAGCCAATGCAATCCTAAATTGCATTAACAGAGGGATACAATCAAGATCAAGTGAGGTACTAATACCACTCTATAAATCCCTAGTAAGACCACACCTAGAGTACCGCATCCAGTTTTGGTCACACCACTATAAAAAGATATTGAGACTCTAGAAAAAGTGCAGAGGAGATCAACCAGGATGATTAGGGGACTGGAGGCTAAAACATACAAAGAACGGTTGCAGGAACTGGGCCTGGCTAGTCTAGTGAAGAGAAGGACCAGGGGAGACATGATAGCCGTCTTCCAATACCTGTTTTCCAAAGCACCTGAAGGCTAGACAAGGAATAACAGGGAGATTCAACCTAGAAATAAGGAGGAATTTTCTGACAGTGAGAACAATCAACCCGTGGAACAGAAGTTGCCTTCGGAAGTTGTGGGAGCTTCATTACTTGAGACTTTAAAGAAAAGATTGGACTGCCATTTGTCAGAAAGGATGTAGGGTCTCCTGCTTGAGCAGGGGGTTGGACTAGATGACCTATAAGGTCCCTTCCAACTCTGTTAATCTGTTAAAATCTGTTAAAATAAGATGGGTTGACAAAATCAGAAATGAGGAGGTGATAAGTCACCTGGGAAAGCAAAGGGAAATCATCAAAACCGTCAAAAAGCATAAATTGGAATATTTTGGACATCTGATGCGACACCTGGAGAAATACGGCATCCTTCACTCAATCCTCCAGGGAAAGACTGAAGGCAAAGGAGGCCCAGGCAGAAGAAGAACATCATGGCTTCAAAATCTGAGGTACTGTTTGGACAAAACTCAGCAGCACTTTTTTGTGCGGCTGTTGATAAAAATAGGATCACCAACATAATCGCCAACGTCCGATGACGGACATGGCACAAGAAGTAGAAGAAGACCCGGCTCCAGTCGGGCCCTGCTCAGCTGCCTGGCCCAGGCTTTGGACAGGCTCTCGGAGGCAAGAGATGGATGAAGAGGCATTCATGTCGAGCTCATGGCAACCACACCGCATCCTCTGAGGCCTCCGTAGTACTGAGGTTTCTGCAGACATAAAACAGCGTTGCTCAACCTTGGCCACTTTAAGATGTGTAGACTTCAACTCCCAGAATTCCCTGGCTGAGGAATTCTGGGAGTTGAAGTTGATGCATCTTAAAGTGGCCAAGGTTGAGCAACACTGACATATCGTAGAGGCAGGACCCATCAACAAGGCGTGAGAAATGCTGAGTGCAGTAAATTAAAACGGGAGACAGAAACGCTGCAAAACCGGCTTCCTCCCCTTTCAGAGCCGCCCCAGAGGGTGGGCGCTCCCTTTGCTGGTGACTCTGGGCTTCCGGGTGCCCTTCCGGGTGCTGGAGGTGAGCTTTAATCCTGGCAGGGCCCCCTTCTCCCATTCCCATCTGCTGCATCCCATCCCAGGGACTGCCACCTGCTGTGCTTTCCATCCCGGCCTCTCCCTCCGGAGGTTCAAAGGTCTCTTTTTTCCAGCCTGTTAAGCCTCAGGGACACACATAGCATTGGGGGGCGTGGGGGTGGGGGGGTAGAGAGAAAGGATGTGTTTTTCCTGGCAGCAGAATTTCATTTTTAACTGCGTCTGGGCTCAGGGAGTTTTGTTCTCAGGATTTCGACTATGTGGTTTTTATGGGTCTGTGGTTTTCTTTTGTATGCTTTGTACTTTGCTATGTCTTTTAATCTGAGTTACCGGGGGGGGGGGGGGGGGAAGAGAGGGTTTTTTTTTCCATTGCTCAACTGGAAGAGCTGAAAGCTTTGGAAACAAGTGAGCAAACCTTCGGCCTCTTTACCCATCCTGTTTTTGTTCTTCAGCCTTTCCCTCTGTCTCCTTCCCAGGCTCTGATCAGCTGCTGCTGGCACTTCTTAAATCTCTCTCCCAGCTGGCTCTGATCTTTCTACAGGCCTCCCCTCCGCTCACTTCCAAGTGACCAAGTGGGCAGAAGCGCATTCTTACACACAGCCATATTCGCCTCTTGCAATAAACATGTGTTCCTCAGGACATTGTCCCATTGTCCACTGGAGCCTAAACCCACAGAAAACGGCTCTCTGGCAGCCTCCTCCCGAGGAGCAGCCCGTCTCCTCCCTGGTTCCTTGGTCTTTGCCAGAGTTGTTGGCTGCACTCTCATGGACAGGCCTTCAATTCCCCATCCCTTCCCACCCCACAGTCCAAAACCATGTTCTGAAGCTGAGCCTTTTCACAGCAGACACTCCCCTCTCCACACCATCCTGGGTCCCAAGGGACCCCTCACTTTTCTTCCCCATCTGACCCATCTCTTCCTGCTGCCTAAGAGCATGTATGTTAGAATATTAACGACTGGGAAGACATAGTAACAAGGTCAGCCAATGAATAGGCATAGCAACTAAGTCAGCCAATTGGGAGCTGAGACAGATTGGAGCTAGGGCGTGTCTTAGTCTGCAGCTTCTGATTCTGTGCAGAGAATTGAAACTGAAACCAAACAGTCTGTGCATGCCGTTTGCTCTGCTAAAAATGAAACTAACTGTTCTCTCCTGCCTTGTGTTGTAACTGCTACTACGTTGAAAAAGAACCGATATTGGTATTGTAAATACTTCCATCTATTATTGTGAATATAAAGAAGTTAATGAATCCTGCTGCATCAGTTTATCTGTGTGTGCTTCTGGATTTGAATTTTTGCAAGAAACACTGTCACAGTATTAATTATCTTCTTCCCCTGCATCGCTTGCTTTCAGAATGCAAACTCCCAAACTCCTCTCTGCTTCTTTCATGGAAAGTAGTAAGGATCACTAACAATTCCTCTTTTTACAAGGATCCTCAACAGATGACAATCCTTCCACCCCTGTAACACAAACACCAGCCATTCCTTTGTAATTCATTGTACTCCACAATCTTCACTATCCTTCCTGCCTAGGTCTCCCTCCAGTGCATTGAGCCCACTTCAATCAAGCTAATCTACTTCTTTCTGCAGGAAACTCACTCTGGAGACAGCCAGTGTCCAGATGAACAGTGCCGTGTTTGGGCTCAACCTCGGTCTGCTCTTAAAGCCTCCAGCCTCTGGGTCAAGACTGCTGCCTTAACTCCTGACTGCTCAAGGGAGAGAGTGATACAACCTGGGATGAAGGATGCACCTCAAATCCAGATGCCCCCTCCCAGGGTCTCTGGTCATCTCGGTAGTGGATCCTTATAAAAAGAGGAATTGTTCGGTTAATGATCCTTACTACCTTCCATGAAAGAAGGGACCTGGCTGGGGTGGGGTGGGGTGGGGGGAGGTGGCAGAAGGGATGTGGGGGGGATATGGTACATACTGATAGAAGAGAATATTTGTAGCTCAGGGCTGAACCGTGGGGTCCCTGTTCCTCTCTGAGCATGGTGGTTTTCTTGCAGACGTTTCACTGCTAGCACCTAGTTGGGTAACGAAACATTTGCAAGAAAACCACCCCGCTCAGAGAGCACCCAGGACCCCACAGCCTTCCAAGCCTGCATTGATTCAGCACTGGGCCACTAGAATGAAGAAATAAGCCCTTGAAGGGAAATAAGCTGTCATTCGGGGAAATATGACAAGAAACCAGGTGCTTAAAGAAGAAGGAAACAGATTTCATTCGGACATCAGGAAAAATCGGCCCATGGTAAGAGGCTGCCTTGGGAAATCCTTTCCAGATTTATTCTGATTATAGGGAGGTGGGAAGAAGCCTCATGACATTTTGACACAGGACATTTTGCACCTGCGCAGGAAGGTAAACAGAGATGACTGAAGGATCATGTAGGAGTCCTCTATTTATTTATCAATTTAAATGGTCGCCCATCTCATATACTGTACCCAACTCTGGGTGACTGACAATTAAAACAATAAAAACACTGTCATGAATTATAAACATAAATAACATAAAAAGAGCAGCTGAGAAACTCAGTGACTTTGCCTTTAGACTGCAGTGCACGGAGGAAAAATTCCCCATTCCACTGAGGAAAAGATTAGCTTTTAAAAGTAAATATGATTTAAGCAGCATTTGGGTTGATGTAGAAACCCCCCCCCCGCCGCCCCCCCCCCCCCGGTAGATCACCTCTGGCAATGAAAGGGTTTAAAGGTTGATCTTGTTGACCCCTCTCCATGTCCACTCTGACCCAGGAATGAAGACATTAACCCTTGACCTCTGGGCCAGTTTGGGGAGCAAATGTCACCCTCCAGGTGTCATTGCCCCCTGACCTACAACGGCAGGAATCAGCACTGCCTCTCCAAGCCCCCCCCCCCCATCCACACATCTTAAAGCTGCGGAGGTCGAGAAACTCTGTTCTACACTAAAGGCACCAGCAGTCAAGAAATACATTGCAGACCAGCCCTTGGTTCAATGTTAGCAAAATTACTGAAATCTTGGATCCCTGGAGGAGATATTCCGATGCCTGAACCTATGGGAGCCAGAAGTGTGGAGGCCAGTGGTTTTTCCTGGGACGCTCTAAAGTTGGACTACTAGAGAGGACAACTAGCAGCAAGGTGGATGGACTTCACCCCAGCAGCAGTGGCCGCATCCCTGGGAGGCCTACGGGAGACAGACCCCGCTGGAAAGGGTTCATTGCTGGGTCTGACAAAAGTCACCACTAATTAGCCAATCAAATTCAGAGAAGAAAGTCTCCTAATTAACACTACTAGCACGCAAGTCCTGGGACCAAAACTCTGGGACGCCAACTGCAGCCAAGAGGCTCCCGGTTGGGAACACATCACCTGTCCTTCAGGAAAAGCCACCTTATGCTCTGCTCTGGCCCTCCCAGATCAGCAGGTAAGAGAATAGCAATGGCCCCCTTTGCAAGGGGAGGGTCGCAAAGCCCACCCCCTGCCCAGTTCCACCAACTTTCATCAACCAGGGCACAGCAGGGCATCTCCCCAGAAACTCAAGATGGCGCTTGTGACCTCACAGGGGAAGAGTCAGGGACAAGGCTCGGAAGGTCTTTTACTGCAGGCAGAAGAAGCCCAGAGGAGCGGCAGCAACTCAGCTGGCTCCCTGCCCAGCCCCAAGGCCTTAACCCGCCATTTGGGCCAATGGACTTTCCCAACAGCACCCTACGGTTTGCTTTCAGCCACAATTTTGGTTCAAGTGGGAAGCTTCTGAGTAGGACTCAGGTGCAGAACACAGCAAAGCTTGGAAAGTCAGCCGAGAACATTGCCGTTATATCCAGGACTTGCACCAGAACAGCTGAGACCCTGGGCACTGCCAAATCCTCCAGCCTGTGCCATGGAGGAAGCTCCTTTGCAGGCCAGAGCAAGCAGCCATCAGCCTCTGGCTTAGAATCGCAACTGGTGACCTGACTCTGCCAAACACCAATTTCCAGAAGCCGCATCCCAGCAGGGCCTCCAGAGGACGAGGGCAAACATCTCTGCCAAGAACGCCCTAGGAAACTAAGGCTTCCCTGGCACACACCATCCTCACTTAGTAGGGCAGGGCATTGGCACTGCAGCACACGGCGCCCAGTCCAATCCATGCCCACTTCGACAAAGCCTGCTGGGTCGATGCAACACAAAACCTGAGCCCAACCAGCAATACCAACATGGGTGCTCAGAACTGGACGTGCAAGGTGGCAACCGGAGCTGGCACCCCGACCCCACTTTCCCGTGGGCGCTTGCCAGCCCTCGCCTACCTGCGATGCGGAGGACTGCCCTCTCTGCGGGGTCCAGCACAGAGCCGTTGCCGCCCGCGGCTGCCTTGGTTCGCTTGGTGCGCTGGTGCTTGGGCAGGTTCCACGGCAGGGTGTCTCCCGGGGTGGGGGAGCCGCTGCTGCCGCTGGAGTTGTCTTCAGCCATCGGTGGCTTCTCTTTCCATCGGCCAGACATCACCTCCTGCAAAGGGGGGACAGTGTCAGAGTTGGGGGCCTCCCCAGGAATCTGCCCTCCATCTGCAGCAAAGGGTCTAGTCGCTGTTGCCCATTAGTCACCGCCAGGCCTTCACTTCGCCCTGGGCAGCCTGAGTTCTCCGAGCAGTTGTCCCCCATTCCAAGGGGGGGGGCAGAAATGGGGGAGACTGGCTCCCCCCAGACTGCTCCACCTCCGTTCATCCTCCCGTCCTGATTGGATCTGTTTACGCAGCAGATGAGACCCAAAGGGCTCCAAGATGCCAAGGCTTTAAGGCCGGAGGCAAAGCAGCGCAAGACCTTCCCCCCATCCCACGGGCCCACGCTCCCCCCCAGCTCTGTGTAGGAAAGGCCCCCAGGCGGTCCTCCACGGGTGAGGCCTGGGGCCCCAGAAAAGCCGCCGGCTCTTCTCCGTTGCCATGGTTGCCGCTTCCCCGGCGCCAGCGGGAGGGAGGCACGTGCGCGCTGCTGCCCCCCCTCGAGACGAGTCCCCGCCCGCCCCCGCCGCCCAGCGCCGCGACGTCTCCCGCTGCCCCGCTCCGGACGGCTCCTCCGCCGGTCTCCGCCTGGCCACCGGGCGCTGTGGAGCAGCCCAGTCGGAGGCGCTCGTGCCAGCCGCGCCCGTCGCTCTCGGGACGCTTCTCCTCCGCCCGGGGCCCCCGCCGCCCCGAGGCCGCCTCTGCAGGCCGGGAGAGGGACCCGAGCGGGATGGCCGGGCGACGCAGCGGCCCCTTGCCACTCCCGCCACGCCACCCACTCACCGAGGGCGGGGGCGGCGGGCGGGCTCAGCCGGGCGGCATCATGGCCGAGCAGGGCAACCTGCGGCGGCGTTTGGCAGAGGCGCCGCCCCGCGCGGCTCCGGCAGGGCGTGTGCGCGAGGGCTGGTGCGCGGCAGCCGCGCGGCCCTATCTCGGAGCCCCACGCGCGCGGCTCCAGGCGGCCGGCCGGATTAGGCGTCGCGCTCCGGAGGGAGCTCGGAGGCGGCGGCCTGGCCGGCTTCCCTCGCCCGCCGGAGGAGGAGCTGCCCCGGGCTACCAATGGGGGCGTCGGCCGAGGAGCCCCGGTGCCGGCTCTGGCCGAGGGCCCGCCGGGAACCACCTCCCCGTCGGGCAGGCAGGAGCGCCTCGGGGCAGGAAGGTCGTCTTCGCCCCGCGCCTCCCGCCTCGCCTGCGGAGACCCCGAACGTCGCTGCCAGCGGAGCAAAGCCCGGGACGATCAGGCGGAGGTCGGGACCCTTTGCAGGACCTTCGTGGGGGGGGGGGAGTCACCCTGGGACGCGCAAGAGTCGCCGCTCCCGGGCGCGGGTTAGTCGTCGGGGGGCAGGCGGGACGTGGCGGGTCCAGATCCAGTGCCCTTACCGTGCTGGGCCCCTCGCCGCCCCCTGCCTCCGAAGACCCCGACAGCTGCTCCTTGAGACGGGGCGAGCGCGAGCTCCTTCCCGAGGGAGGCAGCCTTCAAGTGGCTGCTTGCACCGCAGCGGAACTCCTGCCGGAGCCCGTCGGGGCTACGCCGCTCGCCTCCATTCACCGCTGCCCTCCGTGCCGGGGGGCGGGGGCGGGGATGGTGAGGCTCGACTCGGCCTGCCCAGGACCTGCCTGAAGCCACGGACCAGGCGGGACGCGGCTCGGCGCCTGCCTGCCCGCCCGCCCGCCTGCCAGCTGTTCCTCTTTCCCTCGGGCCGCCCTCGCGTTACCTGTCCGCTGCCCCCTCCCGCCGGTGGAGGCGCTCACCTGGGGCCTGAGCTGGGCCGCCCCTCCCCGGTGGCCCGGCCTCCCGCCCCGCCCTCGGACCGCGGCTCGCCATTGGCCGGCGTGTGCGGCTGCCCGACCTGCTTCGGCCGCTGCAGGTCCCCGCCGGCCGCGGCCTTCCGGCGCTGGGAGCGGGAGACGAGGACTACGGAGCTACCGTCTCCCCCACCACATCCCCGGCCGGCGAAACCTACCGGACTCCTGAAGCAGCAGGAGCTGCAGAGCTGCAGAGCGAAGCGCCGAGGGGGCGGCTGCATCCGGAAACCGGGGAAACTCGGGGGCCGAGGAGAGCCGGTGAAGCGGGTCGATGCAGGCGGAGGACTGGGAGGCGCGGGAGCCGGGCTGCCTGAGACGCCGGGCGGGAGAGGCGGAGGAGGGTCCAGGCGGGCCGAGAACAAGGCTCCTCTGTCCGACCCGCGTCCCGCAGCCCCACCCCGGCCCCGAGGCAGTCGCTTGGCAAGGGCTCCGGTCGTAGTCCGGCTCTGCCAAGGCCGGCCAGCCTAGGCTAAAGCGAGCTGAGAGGCCCAGCCGAAGTAGCCGGACTTGTGGGATAGGGGCAGCAGGGGATGGATGGGGGATACCGGCCCTAGTGAGCTTCTCCCTGAGAATCTCCTGGTTAACCAAGGAAGCCAGGGATGCAATGACAGGTGAGGCCAAGGGCAAGAACAGGTACACCATCGGGGGCATACCGGGGATCTCCAGAACATTCTAGCTTTGAAGGTGCCTCTGTGGGCAAGGGGGCTGTGCCCACCAGCACTTTGGGCTCTCCAGCTGACCTGCAGGGATTAGCCCAGAATGGAGGGGGGGAGGCCCAGGCAGTCAAGTAGGAAGCTCAGGAAGCTTCCTGGGATCCAGGAATGCAGGTGCTCAGAGGCTCCCAGTTGGTGCCGGCAGAATCTTCTCTCAAGGCACAGAGAAATCTTCCCTGGGCCTCAGCTCAAGCCTTGTGCCCCCCCCCACCATCCTGTACCAGGCTGCAGGTGCAGTTGTGGCTGGAGGAAGCCTTCAGCTCATCTGGCTAAGCTGCCCACAGTTGTGCCCCCAGCTGGAGTCCGCTTACCTGCTCCTTGGCAGCTGGAGAGAGAGCCACCCCTGTGGCAGAATTCCCAGCCTGCTCCCTGCGTGGCTTGGCTTTGGCGGCCTTTTTCCGGCGCTTCTAATGATGCAAAGAGGGGAAGGGTAGTCAGTCCTGCAGCCCCTCAGGGTGTGCCCAGCTCTCCTGATCCCTCCTCGCTGCCCCCCTGCCTTCCTGCCTGAGAGGTGGGAAATGCCCAGGGATGGCTGTGTGCCAGTCACTGGCGGAGGCCCTTTCCCCCACCAAGAGCCTTCTGTGCTCTCTGCAGTTGTGGGCAGAACTCCCCCCCTTGCCAGGGGGTTGCACAATAAAGGCTTTGAGGGCGCTTGCCCTGCTCGTGGCAGGGAAGGGCAAAAGCCCAGTGTTTGCAGCCCCTTGCCACGGGCACGGCGTCGTGCTCCAGAGTTCTTCAAGGAAGCCTTTAGTGCATGGGTACTTGAGCGCAAAGCTTACCTCTGAGGGGCCCAAGGACCTGGCTGCTCCCAGCTGCGATCCTGACAGACAGAAGAGGAGTGTGTTAGGGGTGCAAGGCTGGAGGTCGGGGGATGGGAGCTTTCTCTGTACCTGGCTTCTGTGGTGGGGCTTTCTTCTCCAACCTTCGACAGAAAGTGCAAATCCTCCCCACGGCTGGGCCACAGGCCAGCAGGCACAAGGGCCCACGCAGGCCCATTTTCCAAGCTCCTACGGCTGTCCACCCAGGGAGGCTGCCCGGCTGCAGTTGCACCCTCAAAATGGGCCCAAGGGGATGTCTGCCTCGGGATGGACCCCTCTGCTCCAGCGGCTTGTCTGTTTGCGTCCCACGGGCCCCTCAGCGGGCACAAGGTCTCTACCTGGGCCAAAGTGAGCCCAGATGCCTGAGCAGAGGGTTGGATGCAGAGGGGCCCCAGCTGGCCTTCTGCCCCTCTGCTCTGGTGTGAGCCATCTGGCATCCTGGGAGGCTCCTGAGTGAAGGTCCGGGGGAGAAAGGGCAGCACTCAGCTTCAGGCATTCCCCGATTACATGAGGGGCTCCCCCCTCGCATGACTCTTCTTCTGGACTCTGGATGCCCAGTGCAGAGGGAGGGGGCAGAAAATGATGCAGGCCATCTGTGCTCCACAGAAGCATTTAGGCCTCTTTAGGCCTCCTTCCTCAATGCCTCCCCCCTTGCCTCCTCTGGGCCTTGGATTTGCAGACGCCAGCATGTCCTGGATGTTGGCTGGTCCACCAATGAGTCTTACTCAGCCAAGTCCCTGTCAAGTGGCCCAGTTTTGCCTCTGCAGTGGGCAGCCCCCCCTCCAGCCCTCCAAATTGTAGAAACTCTGCAAGTCCCCTGCCAGCAAGATGGGGAAAAACTCTGCCCCCTTGGAAGGAAAGCATTAACCGTCTTCCTCTGCTGGCCGGGCATTAATCTGGGCAAAGGCACAGCAACAGGAGATGGGAGGAGGGGATAAATGCGCTCCTACACACACACACACACACACACCCCTCCGGAGCCCAGAGAGGAGGGAGGCGGAGAGTGTTGCTGCTGGCTCTTCTCCCCAATCCTAAGCATCGCCAGCTGGTCTGCCCAGAAAGGGCTGCGCCCGGCCTAGCACCCACTTATTTACCTACCTACCTACCTGACCAGAGGCTGGGTGGCGGGCGTCCCTGCCAGGAGCAGACCAGGAAGAGGGCCCACACCCCGAGAGAACACAGCACCAGGCCGGCTACCCAAGCAACGCGGAGCCAGGCAGGATCAGTCGGTGTCCACGGGTTCAAGGAGGCCATGCTCAGCTCTGCTGTGCCACGCGAGCCACGCCACGCCACTGCACCCAGCAGCAAGGGGGGAGGGGGAGGGCAGTGGGTGTGCCGGCCTCATTAACCCTCACTGGCTTCCTTGTCTGCTGCCGGCCCAGATGGGTTCCAGATGTTTGTAGCCCCTCCTTTTCCTCCCTCCCCCCCCAAGCAGGCCGCTCCCTCTGAGTCAGCCAGGCGGCCCAGGGCTTTAACCCCTCCAGCAGTTTGGCCAGAGCTGTGGGGCAGAGAATAGAGCTGTGGGGCAGGAGGGAACCGGACTTTGAGCTCTTATACAGACTGAGCAGTGATGGGCGCCCGTTTAGCCTGTTCAAAAGGGGTGGTGGGAGGAAGTCTGCCCATCACCGGTTCTTCACTGTCATTTACTCTTCCAGAGTCAGAGAGGAGTTGATGTCTCCGTCGGGCTCTTCCGAAGTTCTCTCGCTAAATGTTGGACGGGATAATCTAGTCCAATCCCTCACCTGAGATCCAGGATCCAAACAGAGCCAGTTTCTCAACCTCAGGCCTTTCCAGGCACATGGACTTCCCTCCCAGAATTCCCTAGCCAGCCACAGGGATGGCTGGCTGGGGAATTCTGGGAGCATCTGCTGTGTTTGACGTTTTCCAATGAAAAATGGGAGTTTGTTTATTTTATAATCTCAGTTTCTATAGCCACCACTTGGACTTGACTCTGGACAGCTGACAAAGTTTAAGACCATGTGACAAAAATGCTATTTCCCATGAGCAGGACGAATTGTTCGATGAACTGACAAAGCTGAAGCTGGGTTTTTCCCAGTCATGTCATGCTACCAGTTGATGTTCAGTTAGCACCCGGTTTGTTCTACATGTTTTTCTTGGGTACTATCGTCAACCAGACATCATCCAATCTTCTATATCTCTGAATTTAATTTCAGTTTTCTAAATAAAGCACTGTGCACTTATCGCTGCTAAATTTCACTGTTATGGTCAGTCCACTTATTTAGCTTCTAAATTTTATTTGCACTTTTTAGAATTATTATTTATCATGTCCAATTTTGTATCACTTGGTAACCATTCCTTGTACATCATCATCTATATTATGAAGGAAAGTATTAAAGAATTATAGAATCCAAAAGTGATCTTTGCAAAGCCTGAATTGAAGAAACATTTATGTATCCAATTAATTGTGATGCCCTCTAAGCCATACCTAAAAGGATTACTAATTAAAATATTATGAGTTACACACCTTTGTCAAATATGGTACAAAACCCGAGTTATGTGTATATCATTCCCATAGTCTACTTAGGAAATTATCCAATTGAAATATAAGATCAATAATATTTTTTTGTGGACTCCGTTGTTTTCAGTCTGTTTACAGATTCATTGCTTAAATAGATCAACAGATGATGCTGTTAATATGGCTCTGCACTACATCCTACAACATCTTGAATCTCCAAAGGCCTACGCAAGGGTCCTCTTTATAGACCTTAGTTCACCATTCAATACCATCATTCCAGACACACTTCTAACTAAGCTAAACCAGCTACCCGAACACACTTGTAAGTGGATCATAAGCTTCCTAACAGACAGGAAGCAGCAGGTGAAGCTAAGCAGAATCACATCAGATACCTGTACAATTAGCACAGGGCCCCCCAAGGCTGTGTGCTCTCCCCACTTCTCTCTGTATACCAATGACTGCATCTCTAATGATCCATCTGTTAAACTGCTGAAGTTTGCAGATGACACAACAGTGATCAGTCTCATTCACAATGATGAATCCGCATACAGACGGGAGGTTGAACAACTAGCCTCGTGATACGACCGGAACAATCTGGAACTGAACACACTCAAAACCGTACAAATGGTGGTAGACTTTAGGAGAAACCCTTCCATACTTCCACCTCTCACAATACTAGACAACACAGTATCAACAGTAGAGACCTTCAAATTTCTAGGTTCTACCATATCTCACGACCTAAAATGGACACCCAACATCAAAAATGTCATCAAAAAAGCACAACAAAGAATGTTCTTTCTGCGCCAACTCAGAAAGCTCAAACTGCCCAAGGAGCTGCTGATCCAGTTCTACAGAGGAATTATTGAGTCTGTCATCTGCAACTATATAACTGGTTTGGTTTGGTTCTGCAACCCAACAAGACAGACACAGACTTCAGAGGATAATTAGAACTGCAGAAAAAACAATGGCTACCAACCTGCCTTCCATTGAGGACTTGTATACTGCACAAATCAAAAAGAGGGCTGTGAAAATATTTAGACCCCTCACATCCTGCACATAAACTCTTTCAATTCCTATCCTCAAAACGACACTATAGAGGACTGCACACCAGAACAACTAGACACAAGAACAGTTTTTTCCCAAATGCCATCACTCTGCTAAACTAAATAATTCCCTCAACACTGTCAAACTATTTACTAAGTCTGCACTACTATTAATCTTCTCATCATTACCACCCATCTCCTTCCACTAATGACTGTTATGACTAACTTTGTTGCTTGCATCCTTACGATTCATACTGTTTCCTAATATGATTTGATTATTTGTACCCTATGACTATCATTAAATGTTGTACCTTATGAGTCTTGACGAAAGTATCTTTTCTTTTATGTACACTGAGAGCATATGCACCAAGACAAATTCCTTGTGTGTCCAATCACACTTGGCCAATAAAATTCTATTAAAAGATTTTTCATTCTTCTCAGGTTTATAGTTTAACAGATTAACAGAGTTGGAAGGGACCTTGTAGGTCATCTAGTTCAACCCCCTGCCCAAGCAGACCCTGCACCATTTCTGACAGATGACAGTCCAGTCTGTCCTTGAAAGCTTCCAGTGATGAAGCTCCCACAACTTCAAAGGCAACTTCTGTTCCCATTGGTTGACTGTTCTCACTGTCAGAAAATTTCTATTTCTAGGTTGAATCTCTCCTTGATCAGTTTATTTATTTATTTTTATTTTATGCAATTTATATGCCGCCCTATCTCCGAGGACTCAGGGTGGCTCACAACAGTAAAATGCACAATTCCCACCAATATAAAATTAAAATCCCAATTTAAAACAATTTAAAATTCATTTAAAAAAAAAAAAACACCAGTCCAGGCTGCGGAACAACCAGGTCTTCAAATCACAGCGGAACGAGCGAAGGTCAGGGGCCATCCGGAGCTCCAAAGGAAGCTGGTTCCAGAGGGTGGGTGCGCCCACAGAGAAAGCTCTCCCCCTGGGGATCCCCAGCCGACACTGTCTGGCCGACGGCACCCTGAGGAGGCCCTCTCTGTGGGGACACACCTATGGGCGATTGGGAGTTGTCACTGGCTGCAGGGGATCCGACAAGTATCCCAGGCCTAGGCCATGAAGGGCTTTGTAGGTAATAACCAGCACCTTGAACCTCACCCGAAGGGCAACTGGTAACCAATGCAAGTCGCGCAGGAGGGGTGTAACATGGGAGTGTCAGGACGCTCCCATCACAACCCGCGCGGCTGCATTCTGGTTTTCAAGGGCAGCCCTAGGTAGAGAGCTTTGCAGTAGTCAAGACAGGAGGTGACCAGCGCTTGAGTAACAGTGCGTAGTTTCCATCCATTATTCCTTGTCTGGCCTTCGGGTGTTTTGGAGAATAGCTTGACCCCCTCCTCTCTGTGGTAGCCCCTCAAATATTGGAAGACTGCTATCCTATCTCCCCGGTCCTTCTTTTCATTAAGACTAGCCATGCCCAGTTCCTGCAAGTGTTCTTTGTATGTTTTAGCCTCCAGTCCCATCATCATCCTGGTTGCTCTCCTCTGCACTTTTTCTAGAGTCTCCACATCTTTTTTCTTGGACCTTGTCTCCCATTCCTGAAGATCAGGATATTCACACGTCTTGGCTACTTCACCAAAATTTCTGAATTTCTGAAAGAACCGGCAAGATTTAGCCTTGATCTTTTAGCCTCCTGCAGCAAGCTGTTACTCCTGGGGATTTAAACTAATCCACATTAAAGCTGAAGCTTTAACAAACTGAAGCTTCAATGCTGACCCTTTATCCTGCTTTTCAAATTTTTCTGGTGAAAAGCAGTTTTCTGATTTGCTTTAAATCATTAAACTAAAATATAAGCTGAATAGCTCTTGACGTCCAGGACTGTTGGCCTTCTCTACTGAGCAGCTGCTGCACGGGCACTCCGGCCTTCACTGGGCTGCCTCCCTGGGCCCAGACCAGGCCGGGCTCCCTCTCCCTCCCTCCCTCCCTCCGGGTTCCTTCCAGAAAGAAAAGAGGCGAGGGGGCCTCTCTGTCAGTCGGAGGACGCAACAGCCCCCCTCTCCCCCCCCCCGCTTGGCAGAAGCTCGAAAAGGGCAGGCTAAGCTTGGGGATGGGCTGGATGCAGCTGGGGGGCCGGAGAATATCCCCCCACCCCCGCGGGGGGGGCAAGGCTCGGAATCTGCCGACTGCTCCGCTGCCGGCCCCTCCCAGGCAAGGGACGCTGGGCATGCACGTGGCAGGAGGAGCAGCCGACCTCGCCCAAGAGCCACTGCCGACCGAAGGGCCGGGAAGCACCGCAGGAGCGCCTCCAAGCTCCGCAACCGAACCCCCTCGCCGCGCTCCCTCCCGGCCTGAGCTCTGCGCATGCTCTCTGCCTTTGCTCCAGGCGGAGAGGTGCACGCGGTGCTCCTGCCCCCTGCTGGCGGCTCGCCTTCCAGCAGAGAAGGACGCCTGGGACCCCAAAGCCAGAGCGGGGCTCGCGGAGGGGAGGGTGGAGGCTCTGGGCTCCAGGACACACACACTCCGGAAAAGCGGCTCCTTTCATGGAAAGCAGCCGCCGCAGGCCGGATCCGCCCATGGGGAGCCAGGGCCCCTCTGATCTGGCTCTTTGGACGGGGGAGGGGGCACATTATTCCCCCGCCTTTTGTAGGGACAATGGGGGGGGGGTGTTTCCTAAGCTTTCAGTTCCCTGTTGTGCAGCGCGGGGGAGGGGCGAGGGGGAGAGGCCGCAGGAGCGCCGGCCGTCTCTTTGGAGCAGCACAGACTTCCTGGCCAGAGTCCCTTGCCCCCCCCCCGCCCCCAGCCCCATTTGGGAAAGCCCGGGCATCAGTCTCGGGGAGGGCAAAAAGTATCCCTTCACAAGGGAGCCAGCCCCAAAGCCCGGCCAGATGCCCGGGGGGGGGGGGCTCTGCACGAGGTCACAGCAGCGCCCCGCCTCGTTTCCCGTTTCCCACAGTTGTTTTTCTGTTGCTTGGAACTCTTCCCCCCCCCCCGCTCGCCGCCAATTGTTCCGCCAGCAATGAGCAATCCGGGAAGACTGGCCCCCGGGGAAGAGGGCATTTCCTCGCCTGGCACACAAAGCAGCGGAGCTGCCAGCCTCGCCCCCGCCCAGCGCTTGGCTCGGTCCCAGGCAAAGAGCGGAACCGCGTCCGGAGCGGCCCCTCCTGGCCGAGGAGGAGCAAAGCAAGCAGGCGGGCGGGAGAAAGAGCCCGTTGCCTCCCTTCGTCGGTCGCTCAGGAGCAGCGGCGCTTGGCGAAGCCTGGCCCGGGCATCGGCAGCTTCGCCCTGGAGAGCGCGGAGGCCTGAATGTGGGTTCCTGCCCTGGGCAAGGAGTGGGGCCTCAGGGCTATCCGTCTTGTGGTTTCCCCTCCCCGAAGATAGGATCCTCCTTTTCGCTGTTTTGGGACTCCAAGGCTGGGTTTGCTTACTCCGTTTTTATTGCAATCCAGAAGTCCACTGGTGGGGTTCAAAGTTTTTTACTACCGGTTCTATGGGCGTGGCATGGCTTGGTGGGTGTGGCAGGGGAAGGATACAGTAAAAGCTCCATTCCCTCCCCATTCCAGGGGAAGGTTACTGCAAAATCCCCATTTCCTCCCGATCAGCTGGGACTCTGGAGGCAGAGAATAGATGGGGCGGGGCAGTCAGGTGGTATTTACCATTCTCTGAACTACTCAACATTTCCGCTACCGGGGGGTGGGGGGGGTGGGGGGGGAAGCGAAAGTGACTGCTGCCTGGGGAAAACGAGAGCAGTTGTATCACACACACACACCAGACGCTGCTTCAAGGTCACCCTGCTGGGAGAAGGCGGCAGCTGCATACCAACCTAAGCTTGAAGCGCCCATTCTCAAAACATCTTGCTTGAACCTGATTAGTGGGGGAGGGGCACCTAAGGGAAGGAAACGCTGTACTTGGGGATATTGGGGTGCAAGTCTCAGTCCTGGCTATGCAGTACTGCAAGGCACTTGACTTCTAATAAAACTATGCCTTTCTCAATAAATGGAGAGCCAAGGATGGTTTCTATTCAGAGATTTAAGCTGGAGCACGTCTGACAGGAGAACCAATTATTAATCCATCGTCAAGACTGGCCTCTTCTTAAACCTCCAAGACGGAGAACCCACAACTTCCATAAGGAGATGGGTTTGGGTAACTGCAATGTATGCCCATTTTTTCCTCTATTTTTTGTGACCATGGAAAATGTGACTTTTTAATGTATATGAACATCGATATTAGGTGTCCTCTCAATCTTCTCTTTGTCAGGCTAAACATAAAGGTGACACAAGGTTTTTTCTAATGCAGGGATGTCCAACCTTGCCAAATGTTAAGACTTGTGGGCCAACTCCCCGAGTCCCCCAGCCAGCCATCAGAGATTTCTGGGAGTTAAAGTTACCAAGGTTGGACACCCCTTTTCTAAGGCAACCCAGAATTGCTGCTCTGGCTGGCTCATGCTCAGCTTCTTCTCTGATGTAGTTCTCCCAAGTCATGAATCCATCTTGTAGGTCTCCCATACATTCTTCTCAAAGGATACCTTGTTCCTCTCACCTTGTCTTCTTACCTATCCAGGTTGTCCTGCTTGTCTGCTTCCTCTTAGAATTGAATATAGAACAGGGTTGGAAGGGGCCTGGGAGGTCTTCTAGTCCACACCCCCCCCCAGTTCATGACAGGAGATCCTATACCATTCCAGATTTTCTTTGCGCTTGATGGGAGGGACACACGTGATCATAGAAAGAAGAACAGAATAGAAAAATAGAGCTGGAAGGGACTTTGGAGGCCCTCCATTCCAACCCTCCACCCAAGTAGGAGACCCTTCACCAGGGGTGTCAAACTCAAGGCCCAGGGGCCGGATCCAGCCCACAGGGTGCTTAGACCTGGCCCCTGGAAACAGCGAAGGACTGGCCCACAGTGACTCTGCCAGTGAAAACAGAGCTCAGGAGGGCTGCTCTGTCTGCACTGGCAGAAGGGCGCAGGAGGCTGTTGCAGCCAAAGGTGGAGCTCAGGAGCCCATTTTCGCTGGCAGAGTATTCGGGCCACCACAGGCGCCTCCAACACAAGTGATGTCGAGCTGGCCAGGCCCACCGCAGCCACCCAAGGTCAAGCACAGCCCTGATGCGGCCCTCAATGAGGTCGAGTTTGACATCCCTGCCCTACACCATTCTGGACGAATGGCTTCTTCAAGACCTCCCGTGATGGAGCACGCGGAGCTTCTGAAGGCAAGCCGTTCCACTGGCTAATTGTCCTCGGGGTCATTCAGTTTCTTAGTTCTACGTCCAAGACTGCACCCTCGGGCCCATCCCTCAATGGCACCACCACCAGGGGCCTGCCAGCCTGCCCAGTTGCAGAGGGCCCGGTGGGGACCCTGGCAAGGACCTGCTCAGTTGCCAGAGGAATTGTGTGTCTTTCCAGCAGCTGCGGCAGACCCCCACGGGCTCTATGGGGGTAGAAGCCAATCCTGGCCTCAGGGTTTCCCCGAGAAATAGCCGTTCTTTAAAGGTGGAAGGAAAAAACTTGGAACATGGGTGGAAAATGGCAGCTACTCTTCCTTGTTAACTGAGGAGCAAACAATGTTTCTAAGAGTACAGAAAAGACATTATTGGCTATGATGATTAATATTATGGATAGTAGACTAGTGCAGGATCTCACCCTTTCCATCCATTGGCTCTTTTTACCCATTTTAATATGAATTTTAATGTTTTCACTTTCTGGTGTTTTAATATTTTAACCCTGTAATTGTTTTATTCTCTTATTTATGACTTTGTAAGCTGCCCAGAGAAGCAAGATGGGCAGTATTCAAATTTAATAAATAAATGAGACTATTTACTAAAATCAGCCGAGTAGCAACACTTCTGCTTTCCCTGGAAGCCTCAGCAGCTACTGAAAGCTCAAAAACTTTGAATACATGGCAGGATTTTCTGGAAGCATACCAAGAGCCCAGTAATATTAATGATTTAAGAAAAAGTGCTAGAATAAAATTGAATAATACTATCTATCTAAGAGCCCGTTTTGTCCAGTAGAAACCAGGAGACGGTGAGTTCTAGTCCTTAGCATGAAAACTGGCTGGGTGACCTTGGGCCGCGCTCTCTCCGCCATCAATGCCAGGACTGGGCAACAAGCTGGTTCATCAATTCCTGTCACAACCCCATGGATCAACTCTCAGTTGATCTGAAAAAAAGGGGGAATGTGTGCTTGCAGAAAAACGGTAGGAAGAAAAAAATAATATGCTGTTAACGCTATTCAAACATTTAGAATTGAAAACTGGATTGGGGGAGAATTGAATGTTGTTCAATTTATCTCAGCAGCTGGAATTCCCAGTTTACAGGCTGCAATCACGGAAGGGGGGTTTTAAGGGTCGGCTAGGTGGAATTTGCCAACTCTGTCCTTAAATCAGTTCCTTTTTTGACAAAAAATAAAAACTTTTGATTCTGGGTGGTCAAGGCTCAATTTCTTGTTTAAAAACTGAATATAGTCATTTGCATATTAATGGATTATAAAATCCTGCTCTTTTCTCCTGCTCTTTTTGGGTTTAGTATTTTATAGCTAATCTTGTTTAGTCTGATACACAAGTTCTTTATTTATTTTTATTCACATCTGTAGCTTTAAAGGAAACAACCAGTTATTTTAAAAAAGTGGGGAGCACTTGAAGAGCAGGAGGTCCCGGTGTGTGTCTTGCGGAACACAATCACCCCTGGGGCTGCCTGAGGCCCACCTTAGAGGGAGAGGGGGGAGGCGGGTCTGTTGTGGGCACTGCCATGCTTTGCCCCCTGTGAACTGCTCCTACCGCAGTGCCCCATTGCCTTCCCTAGCTCTGCCCCCTGCCGAGCAGCCCTCCTGCGGAAAACCATCTGTCCTTCACCAGGGCGGCAAGGGGGAGACGGGGGGAGGCCTCCCCTTAGGGTCCACCCACCGACAGGTGATGAGGTATTCAGGGTAGGCCTGCGTGTCGTTGAAGATGACGAAGATGGAGGGCTTCCTTGGGTTGTCCACTGTGCTGTCGTACCGCCGGAGGGTGGCATCTCCTTCCCTCAGGGGTGGCGCTCGCATGCTGGCATTGCCCGCTGTGTAGTCCCCAACCAGCGTCCGGGTCACAAAGATGTATTTGTTGCCATCAGGGCTGCGAGGCGAGTACTGATCACGCGCCGAAAGACACGCCTTGACCGCGAAGTAGACGCCGTGGCCATAGTGCGTGGCTGGAAATGGGGGACAGGAGTTATTCAGTCAACGGCTGGCGCACAGCAAGATAAACGTATGTAAACTATGCAAAAGCATCCAGACAGACAGGAATATGGTGAATAACCCACAACAAATATACGGACATTTTACAGACATTGCAAGACTAATCTCTAATGCCTATTAAGGTATGAACATTCAAACAAAAGACAAAGGATCAGCTATCCTGCCAAGTTACAGCTAACGTGGATACTGAAGTGCAAGAAAACAGAGCATGCAAGGTCTAGTACTGAATAATGCGGAGTATCTCACACACATGAAGCTGTAGGGCTCTGCTCCCCCTTCCCCTGGTCCCTTCAGGGAGCGAAGAGGAAGCCAGGCCTGTGCCCGGCTAGCAGCTGATGCGGCCTCCAAGAGCCCCTCTGAGAGGCCAAATGCAAAAAAGCAACCTCAGTGTCATCTTGCCCACTGTCTCAATGACGGGCTGGACACTGACTGGTGCTGGGCACCTCAGTGAGCCTCCTGCCTAAGGCTGGCATTGGCACCCTCGGGTCACAAGGCTGGCAGAGCCACCTATAAGCCTCCTCCTGGCAGCGCAGTGCCCAGAACCCCTCTCCACCAGCCCCTCCCCCCACCCACCAATTCAGCTTCTCCAGCTGCTGCTGGTCCCCCTCCTGCCTCCCCCAAGGGCACGAATGCGGCTGCTGAAGCCCCTCTTGCATCTGGCACGGCTTCTCTGCGGGGTAAGTGTGTGTGAGCACTTCTTGGATATGGGGGCACATCCCCAGGACAGGTCAGACAGCTAGCATAGAGGGTCCCCCCTCGCCCCCCATGGGAACGCCCCCTTAAGAGCCACCAAAGAGAGTCCTTTTGTGCATAGTCACTGACTGACCGTTCTTGCCACAGAAGCTGCGGTTGAAGCCGTGCTGGCAGATCTCGTGGCTGGACTGCTCCGTTGTGCCATGGTACAGGATCCGCTCCACTGCCTGGTGCCCGCAGGCCTTCTCCATGGCAGACTTCTTTAGCTGGTACTGCTGGTAGAGCAGCGGGTGCATCACCTTCTCCAGCTACCAAGCAGGGAGGCAGACGAGTTAGCCCCACATCCAGCTCAATTCCCTCCCTGCCCCACTGGCCACACTTGATCCCAAAGCTGGGGGCTACTTCCAAGCACCCCCCCTTTCTCATTCAGCACCCGCACCCAAGGGAGCCCAGGTGCCATCTCTGCTCTGAACCAGTCCCGAAGAGGGGCAGCTATGAGGAGCCGGGGGGGGGGGAGGGCAGTGGAGGAAATCCCTCCCTCATCCAATTTGGCTCTCAGAGCAAGTGGTGCCAGTGGCAGAATCAGGCTGGCCCAGCTTTCAGGGAGCCTGCCCTAGAGTCCTCTGGCCAATCCCAGACCACTGCCCGTTGCATAGAAAGGGGGAGAGCCCCTGTACCCAAGTTGTGAGATTAGGCAGGGGCCTCTCCACAAGGCCAAGGGGGCTCTACCAGATGAGTGCTGGGAGGGGGCTGGCTCACATCCCTCCCCCAGCGGAGCCCAGCAGGGCTGGCCGGCCGCCAGCAGAGAAAGAAGCGGCACATCTCCAAAGGGCCAGTGGTCTCGGCTTCTGCTTGGCAGCCCTTCCCAGCTCGGTTCTTCCAGAGAAGATTTGTGGGGCAAAGCCAGGGTGCCGACTGAACACATGGCAGGCGGGAGATGCGAAGGAGGGAATCTTGACTGCAGAACTGAGCCCCTCTTCAGGTTTGGAACAAGGGAACAACCCAACATGAAAGCAAGAATTCCAACATAGCAGGTAGAACTCCAATTGACCTGGTTAACGGTTTTCTGCTCCTCAGAGCCCCACAAATCCCCTCCTCTGGACCTTGCTGAGACCCCACCATCCAGTCTCAAGGCCAGAGAGGGCTCGCTCTGCCACCAGGGCTTCAGGATGGGCCCTGCTGCCTGCAAGGGATGCCCCTCCACTGAAAGGGAGCCACCAGCCACCTTGACGATCCAGAGCTTGCCGTGAAGCCCGGCCAGCGTGTCATAGAAGCCTTGGATGGTCCTCTGAAACTCCTCGGAGTCCTCAGCCAGTGGAAGCAGCTTCACTTCGCCCTCAGCTGGGGGGTCTAGCAGGGCTGCAGAGAAGCACAGTCTGTGAAGAAACAGCTGCTGTCATCCCCCCCACAAGGCCAGGCGGGGGCGCTCTGCATGGCCAGGGAGGCCTCTGCTGCCACAACAGGAACACCAGAAACCCGCTGGGTGGGGCACACTGCGCAGGGAATCTACCTGGAGAAGCGAGTGGCAGCTGGAGCTCGGTGCGGCCAATGGGCAGAGTGCGGCCATTGCCAACGTCGTACTCCTCCATCCGCTCAAAGTCCACAGTAAAAGGCCGACCATCAAAGAACACCTCCATGTGCTTGTGGCCACGGCACCATGCTTGCTCCAGCAGGGCACTGGCCTGGGCTGAATAAGGGGTGGGGAAGGCCTGCTCAGAGGGCTCCCAGCGGACCCAGCGGGCATCCCCACAGCCCACGGCCACTTCCACGTGCAGCAGCCGGGCCAGCAGCAGGGCAAGGTCTCGGGTGGCGGCCACAGGGTAGTCCAAGAATCCCGACACAGTGGCTATGGGGCCAGTGAGCGTGATGCTCACTGCATGCTTCCTCTCCAGGTAGGTCAGGTAGTCAAGGCAGAGAGTGGGCAGAGACAAGAGGGCCTCGTTCTGCACCATTTCCTCCCGCAGCTGCGTGCCCAGGGCACGCTCCAGCTCCTGCACCACGGCCTCTGCATCCTCCTCCAAGGTGGTATAGACCTGCAGACGGGTTGCAGCTGCTGCCTCCAGAGAGGCCCTCATGACAGACAGGATGTCAGCATCTGGACTGGACGGCTGCTCCTGCTCGAAGGAGCGCAGAGAGAGCTCAGTGGCACGCGCCAGCTCCTCCACTTCCTGCCGAGCGCTGTCCATGGACTGCTGGATGGCCAGAAGCAGCTGTGCCTCCTCCTCTTCTTCCTCCAATGCCAGGCTTGGAATGGGGCCTGGGACAGGCAAGGGCCCCTCTTCTATTGTGTCGAGGTCAGCCAAGCTGGTCTGCTGCTCAAAGGTGGAGGGAACCTCCGCCAATGGCTCCGCGGCCGTCTCTGCCTGCTCCTCCTCCTCTGCTGCAGGAAGGGCCACCCGGGGAGGTTGGAGGGCAGCCAGCAGGCCCTTGATCTCTTCTGCAATGGGAGGAGGACCCGGTGAGCAGGGAAGCAGCAACGTAAGATGGGCCTGCACAGAAAGGGGGAACCCTGAAGCTACCCCAACCCCACCCCAAGCTCCAACCTCAGACCAGGAAGGGGATGGTGGGTGCCCCTTGATGTCCTTCACCTCCAGGGACAGGTAGCTGGACAGACATTACCCAGGTTAGCTTCGCTTTGCTGTTCAGCCACTCCGACTGGGCTCTTCGGCTGCTGTTTGAGGCCACACAGGGAATCCCGTCGGCACATGAGGGCAATTGGCTCCTGTGAGGTCTCTAACTCGTGCTGGGGGGGGGGAAGAGGCCCTTCAGAGGCAACCCCCACTTTTCAAACTCTTCTCTCCCCTCCAGCTTGGCACACCAGCCTCTGACCCCACTGCACATCCGAGCCCCATCCCCTCCTCCAGGGTACGTACCTGTGTCTCCGGGGAGCGCCATTGGAGGTGCTCCAGCCCAAAGGCACAGCAGAAGCTCCTCTCCAGGCCCTGAAGGATGGCCTGGCCACGCTCCTCCAGCAAGAAGCGGCTCACACCAGGCAGATGCAGCACCACAGTCCGAACACGGATGGCACAGAGCAGACTCTGGAGGAGGTCAGCTGCGGCTTGGCATGCCCAAGAATCACCGTTCAGCTGCACAAAAAGATATCATGCCAGTTTTCTCAGGCTAACGTGTTTTGCTTGAGACAAAAGATTGGCAAAAGCAGGATCTGACATCCCCCCCACCTCTTCTTTGGCCACCGAAGTGGGTCTTTAGCCCAGTTCCCAAGGACACCTGGCAGCTGCCATGAGAGGGGACACTAAAACAGGGCAGAGCTGGCAAGTGCCTGGCACCCTGTGTGTTGCGGGCAGGACATGGAAGGACCCTGCTGCTGCACCCCTTTTACCCGCAAGCCGGTGACCTCGGCTCCCTCCAGGGGCAGCAGTGTGACATCAGCCAAGCCAGCCAGCAGTTCATGGCGATGGAGCTGAAGGTAGTGAAGACGGCCAGGCTCCGTGGTCACCAGCACTTCATCTGGCAGGCAGTCCTGCAGGCCACGCGTCAGCTCGGCCACATTCTCCTCCTCCAGGCCAGGCAAGGTGAGGCCCTCCAGGTGCTCCCCATCCTCAGCCAGACAAACGCAGCAGCAGCGCAGTCCTGCCTGCACTTGGGCCCAGTGTGGGGACGCCAAGGCCAGCAACTGCCGCTCAGACAAGGGCAGGGAGATGGAGCTGAGAAAGGAGCCCAGGAGAGAAGCAGCTAGCTGAGCCACAGAAGGCTTCAGGGCGACGACTAGCACCTCCTCTGCAGTGGGAATGTAGCAGGCGCCCACACTGCGCTCCGCAAGCTGTTCCACCAAGTGCTCCTGCACATCTGCCCGCTGCAGGAACTCAAGAACCCAGGTTGAATAGGGCAGCCGCTCCTGTGTCACCGTATGCAAGGCTGCCTGGATACGCTCCCGCAGCTGCTGCTGAAGAGTCAGATCCCCACCCAAGATGCATAGTCCAGCCTCTTCGCAGCGAAGCACGCATTCGGGAGCAGAGGCCCCCAGCTCCTGCAGGACAGCCTTGGACTGCAGCAGTCGCCTTGTAGCTGCTTCTGCAACAGGAAGGATGGTGGACAGGGCCTTGCCAGCTCCTCCCACCTGCAGCTCTGCCGCTGCCTCTGGGGGTTCCAGGAAGTCGTAGTGAGGGGAGACCTTCAGATTGCCATCCGGGAGCTGATGGGGCTGCTTCAGCACCCGATCCACCACTGTGGGAAACGAAGGCAGCAGGATCAGAGGAGCCTTTTCAGCACCTCTTGGAAGTGGAGCCAGGAGACGCGTCTCGAACAGCCCTCACCTGTGCGGTCCTGAAAGGAGACCACGGCCAACATGCCTCCCGGGAGAAGCCGCACTGCCTGCACACGGCCCCCGCCACTCCGCCTGCTCTCAAAGTAGAGGGTCAGCACCTCAGGCTGCAGCTGGCTGCCACGGTGACTCCGAACCAGGATGCTGTCTGTCTGCTCCACCCAGTCCAGCACCAGGCTGGCCCCGTCCAGCATCCGGCTTTGCACACGACCCGCCAGCACCAAGAACTCTGCCAGGGAAGCCGAGGAACTAAGTCAAGGCAGCCAATGAAGACTTTGCCGTAAGAACTGCCTTCCGTTATGCCCCCTCCCATCCCAAGCAGAATGCTGGGAAAAGACCTCCCGTTCAGCTTCTCTGGAGTTTCCAAGAAGAGGGCAGCCAGCTAACCTTCCTCTTTTGGAAACTGATGACACAACTGGAGGCCAGAGACTGATTTCCAGACCCAGCGAAGCCAGGAATCCCTGGCAGATGATGGCTAACCCTGCCCATAATGCAGGATCCTTCCAGGTGGGGACACGGTCCCAGCTAGCCAAAGGCAGCAGCCTAGGTGATGTACCTCACTGCAGGACTGTAACATTTTCAAGGCGGTGCTTTCTCTGCCCTTTGGGTATCTGCTCCTCCTGGTGTTGGGAGGGGGCAGAGTAAGGGGGCGGGTGCAGAGAAGAGGCTCAAGGCACCCACTGGCAACCATGCTTGGAGGGCAGGAAAGCTCCTCAGGTGCCCCCCTGGGAGGGAGCCTAAGGAGGCTCAGCTGGCTGCGGTTTGAAGGGAAGAGGAGACCCTCCGCAAGTACCTGTGTGGCTGAGCGCCGCCTGCAACTGCACCAGCGCCTGGTCCCCGGCAGGGCTGCGGTGGACGGAGTAAGCATCCCTCTCGCAATCCAGCATGTGCTCCACGTACAGCTCCACAAGCTCCAGGCTGCTTTGGGGGTTCAGGCCCTGGAGGACCACCTTCCCATAATCCCGAGGAGCAGCGGGCTGGACCGTCAGGTGCACCCCTTGCAGGGCATGGTCAGTTTTGGAGAGGACCCTCTGGGCATCTGCAAGGGAGGAGACCAGCAGGTGATCTCCAGAAGGAAAGTCCTCACCCCAGAGGCCAGCCAAGCTACTACCAGGGACAGGCCCAGCCAGACCCCCATCCCCCCCATCAGGGCCTCAAACCCCTCGGAAGCCAAGTCCCAGAAGTGCCCAGCCAGCTGTTTGGGGGAGCCTGTGGGGGCAAAGCTGGAGCACTAAAGACCTCAGCCTCATAGCCATCTGGGTCCCTTGCACAATGGACTATGCTTTCCATCATCCCCAGCCTCCTCAGTCATAGAACACATGGAATCTGTAGGCCAACGTATCTGCTGCTTTTGTAACTCCTGCTAAGCAAAATTGGTGTCAACGTGTAGCCTCTGTGCCTTAGTGTACAGCACAAGCGCACATATTGTGTGACTCCCAAAAACTGGACGGCCCAGTAAGGGTAACCACGTCGTGGGAAGGCAGCCGTTTCGTGAAAGCCCCGGTGGAATGGGGCAAGCCTTGGGCTGCCGGCCTCCGCCCCAGGGCCGGAAGGCCTTTCTCCCCGCCGGCCTGTCCCCAGCCTCCCTCCAGCCGGGGCCCTCACCTTCGGGGCGCTCAAAAGTTAGAGTGGCGCGGCCGCCCCTCCGCCGCCAGCTCTGCACCGGCCCGCCGCCCGAGCGCCGACGGTTCTCGAAGTAAAACACCAGCAGCTCATCGGCCACGTCCGAGGGGACCCCGAGCACCGCCACCACCGCCGCCATCGGAAAAACCCGCAAGCCCGCCCAGGAGGAGTGAGGAAGCCCGGGAGGGCGGAGACAGCGATGCCCGCAGGTGGAGCGCCGCGGGAAACGAAAGCGAAAGGGCCCGCCCGCCCGCGCCGCAGCTGCCTTCCTCTCGCCCCGCCCCCTGCCCGTCTCCGCCCAGCAGGCAGCCTTCGGATCGCGCCCAGGTGTGCCGCTGGACTCCAACCCCCACAGCCCTTTGCGACAACTGAGCTTTCCCAAGGGGGGGGCTACTGTCCGGCAGCTTCTTCACCAGGCTACGGAGCGAACTACAATTCCCAGCACCGCTGCGGCTGGGAGTCCCAGAAGAGGCAAATAGACCCCCGCTGCCCCGCCCCTCGGCCACGAAACCCCGCCCCGATGTGGAGAAGCCGAGTCTTAGCAATATCCCCGACTCGACTGTCGGGCCGTTGCTGTACCCGTTGCCTGGAGGCGGGAGGGGGTCCCTCAGGCGGAGGCTGGGCTGTGGGTCTGGGCTGGCGACCGAGGCACCTGCGCCCCCCAAAATGGGATCAGCGGGGGCACGCGTGGCGTGGGTGGTGGGATCCCCTACCCCCCCACCCCCCACGGCCCCTTCAACAGGGGGGCCCTGGAGCTTTCCCAGCCCGCTCCTGAGGGGAGGGGCGGCTGAGCGCTTCCGAGAACCCCTCAGAGCTCTGTCCTCTGCCGCTCAGAGCCTCCCCAGGCGCGAGGCCGGCCAGGGCTGAATGCTGAAATGGCATCCCCCGGGATTAACCAAAGGTTTCCTTCTTTCTGCTGCCGTCGGTGGGGCCAGGAGGATTACTGATGGGAGGCTGGAGGAGGAAGAGCTTCAGAACCGCCTTTTCTAGGACCAGGGAAATCTGCAGAGCAGCCGAACACATTCAGGTCCTCCGGTGTGAGGGAAGATTGTTTCAGGCCCGCCTTAGCACATCTCCCCCTCGGCCCTTTCAGGTGGGGGCTCCATCTTCCTGTATTCCTGGTGTACATAAAAGCTCCTGAGATGCTGGCAGGGCTGAAATTAATTGCCCAGTGTGGATTCCTCTACTGCAATTTTTACAGAGAGATTTGAGAATTTGACTCAGCACCTGAGTTCAGTAATTCCCAGGGAGAAGAGACGGATTTTTAGTATAAAATTTCTTTTATCATATGCCTGTCTTGATGAGGAGTGCAGTCCACACTACACAACTGCAATTACAAGGCAGTTGCAGTGAAAATGCTGCAACTATTGGCTTTGTTGATCTAATATCCTTACTTTTTACTTTATATGTGTTATTGTGCACTTTCCCAGGTGGACCATGGCATGTTTTCTTTGTTTTTCTGTGCTGCAGTTTTGATGATTATCTGATCTTTGATCATAAAAAAATCAAACTGAACAAATCTAAAGGAGCTGGCAGATGTCATCTCAGAACCATTGCACCACATCTTTCAAAAATCCTGGAACACCGGGGAACTACCAGAGGACTGGAAAAAAGGTGATCACGCAAAAAGTGCGTGCGTGAAGAGAACCGGTTGGAACCCACCACTGAGATGGATCCAAGATGGCGCCGCCGAAGGCTGCCTCAGTGAAATGCTCTCTAATGGTTTCTTTATTTTTAATTATTCTCTGCGACTCACTATGGATTTCTTACTCAGGAGACCATCTGCTAAGAATTAAGCAACATTTCTTTAAGGAGCAGCTTTCTGTGATCTCAAACCCCCACCACCCCACCCCACCCCAACCCGTCTTTACAAATGCGGAGGAGATTCTAACACAGGAAGAAGCAATTTCCCCGGAGCTATGGATTACCAAGAAAACCAAACGGAGGAAACGGAGAAGAGGTAAAAGGGCGGGAATTTTAAACAAGCTAAGGAATAGGGGAAATAGAACTGCTCTGCCTTCGATCTTCCTGACAAATTTACGTTCACTTGCTAACAAGATGGATGAAATACTCCTTTTAAACAGATGCCACTCTGATTTTCACAGCGCAGCTGCCCTATACTTTATTGAAACTTGGTTACATGATGAAATTGCTGACAACAGCATGCAAATTCCAGGGTTTCAGATACACAGAGCAGACAGAATTGCAGAATCATCAGGTAAAAAGAAGGGAGGAGGCTTATACTTATATATCAACAACAGCTGATCTCAGGATATAACTATAATATATAAATTCTGTGATGAAAACTTAGGGTCTTTACTTATCAACTGTAAACCATTTTACTGTCCACGCGAGTTCTTCTCAATTCTACTAATTGCTGTTTATGTCCCCCCACAAGCCTGTGTAAACAAGGCATTACGAACTCTAGCTGACCAGATTATGGAGGCTGAAGCCAAATAGCCCGATTCACTGGCCATTATTTTGGGAGATCTAAACAAAGCAAACTTAAGGAAAGAGCTACCAAAATACTTTCAGCATGTCAATTGTCCCACTAGAGGCAAGAACACTTTAGACCAGGAGTCTGCAACCTTAAACACTCAAAAGAGCCATTTGGATCTGTTTCCCACAGAAAAATAAAAACACTGGGAGCCACAATACCTGGGTGGGCCAACTCCACGTCACTCACTCCCACCCAGTAACATGACCCCCTAGCCATGCCTACCCAGCAGGTCATTAGGGCAGAGAACCGGTTGTTAAAAAACACCACACCAGGAACCACAAAATCCTTCTCTCTCCCTCCTCTCTGTATCTGTCTCCCTCTGTCTCTCTCCCCCCCTCTCTGTGGCTCTCTATGTCTCTCTCTCCCCCTCTCCCTCCCCCTCTGTCTCTCTCCCCACTGTGTGTGTTTCTGTGTGTATCTCTCTATCTCTATGTCTGTGTGTGTGTCTTCTCACTCTCGGAAAGTCCAGCGAGCTCTCCTTGGGGCTCTTTGCTATTCCTTTTCTTTCTTCTTGGCAACTTTCTGGAAATTCAGGCTGGCTGAGGAACAAGCACAAGCCACGGCAGAGGCTTCCCTCCTCCTCCCCCTCCTCCTCCTCTCGCGACCCTCAGTCCAGCTGTGGCGGGGCCGGGAGCATGCACACACGCAGGGAGACCTCAAGCGAGCGCCCGGCTCCCCGCTCGCACCTTTAATGTGCTTTGGCCAAGCCCAGCCGCTCACTTGAGGAGGGTCTCCCTGCTTGTGTGCATGCTCCCGACCCTGCCACAGCTGGCCAGAGGGTTACGAGAGGAGCAGGAGGAGGAGGAGGAGGAGGGAAGCCTCTGCCGTGGCTCGCGCTTGTTCCTCAGCCAGCCCCGATTTCCAAAAAGTTGCCAAGAAGAAAGAAAAGGAGCTTCTCACTCTCTCGGAAAGCCCAGCAAGCTCTCCTTGGGGCTCTTTGCTACTCCTTTTCTTTCTTCTTTTTGGAAATCTGGGCTGGCTGAGAAATGAGCGCAAGCCACGATGGAGGCTTTCCTTCTCCTCTTCCCCTCCTCCTCCTCTCATGCACACCCTCCCAGCCCAGCCACAGCTGGCCAGGAGGTGTTAGATAGGTGGATTGAAGAGACTGGAGACAAGCTTCAGACAACAGCTCTTTATTCAGCAACTATTTACAATCCAGCAGCTAGCCTCTCTGGCAGCCAGCCCTTTTATAGGGAGCTGTCAGGAAACCAGCCAATCACATTTAAGTATTCTTCCCACCTAAACAGCGGACTAGAGGGAAAACCATCCTGTCAATATCTAACACCCCTCCCCTACTAGTTGGAGCAATCCAATTTACATACATAGTTGCACAGGTAGGCGGGGCGTTTGCTACCTCTACTTGACCTGCACGGCTCAGTTGGCGTGGCGGCAGCAGGCTGAGAGGTTGTGCCTGCTGCTGCCTCTTGCTCCGCCCCTGGAAAGTCCTGGAAACTTTCAGGCAGGGCCTTGGATTCTAAGGGAACCGGTTCACTGGAGGAGCGTCGCTGGATTCCCAGTTCTTCAGGTGCATTCTCCAGTTCCATCGGGCTTCAGTCTGCTAGGAAGGGATTAGAGTTAATTTCTAGATTTTTGTTGTTTGGACTGAGGTGGCTACATAGTTGGTCTATGTGCCGCCTCCATTGGCGCCTGTCGTTTAGCCTAACTATATACGACTTGGGCCCTATGATTTTTTCTATTTTGCCAGGTAGCCATAGGGGTCCTTCAGCAAAGTTTTGGGAGTGAACCAGGTCCCCGATGCTAAAGGACCTGGTGCGGTTCTGCATTTCGTTTGTTGTTTCGGGGGCATAGTTTGGGTGCAGACAGTCTAAGACTGATAGAAGCCTGTGACCCATCAGAAGCTCTGCTGGGCTTTTACCTGTGACCACACTGGATGTTATGTGTTGGTACAGGAGGAATTTGTCTACCCTCTCTTGCCAATCACCGGGTGCCCACCTGCCCAAGTCCTCTTTGGCAGACCTAACAGACCTCTCAGCCAGTCCGTTACTGGCTGGATGAAAAGTTGCTATGAGGGCATGGTGTATTCTGAATTCTGCCAGAAACCCCTCAAACTGGGTGGCCGTAAATTGTGTCTCATTGTCCGATACGAGGACATCAGGCAGACCGTGGTTGGTGAATAGTTTGCGGAGCACTTTGATGACTGTGTCCGCCGTAGTGGTGCCCATTAGGATGATCTCCATCCACTTGGAGTAGGCATCCATGACCACTAAAAATGTTTGGCCATGAAAGGGCCAAGCAAAATCGATGAGGATCCTAGACCAGGGGGTTCGAGGGCAATCTTACTCTTGGATGGGTACCTTAGGTGGAGCGGGCCGTAACTCCTGACAAAGTTGGCACTTTGCTACCCATTCCTGTATTTCCTGATCCATGTTGGGCCACCACACAAAACTTCTGGCCAGGGCTTTCATCCGGACAATTCCCGGATGGCTCTCATGCAATGCATTTAGTATAGAATACCTTAGACTTGGCGGTAAAATTACCCGGTCCCTCCATAATAAACACTCCCCTTGTTCTGATATCTCGTGTTGTCAAACCGCAAATGGCTTAAACTCTGCGCCAAATGGGCCCTTTGGCCATCCCTTCCAAACCCAGTTCAAAAGTTTTTTGAATATTGCACTTTTAGCCGAGTGCTGAGCCACAGAGGCAGATGTCACGAGGCCAGAGTCCAGGCAGTCAATAAGGAGAACAGGAATGGCCTTGGTCGGGTCATCCAATAAACCAGGCAGGGGGCATCTACTGAGGGCATTGGCATGTCCCAAAGTCTTTCCGGGCTGGTGCACCAGTTTGTAGCGGTATGCCGACAAGAAGATGGGGTGACAAGGCCACCGGTATAGGGCAGTCACCCGCCAAGAGTCCCAAAAGCAGCTTGTGGTCCATAACCAATTCAAAATAGGCGACCAGGGCCTCGGTCCCATTAGGGAGATGGTGGCTAAGCACAGCCCCCACACCGAAAGGAGAGGCGTCACAAACTAGTACCCATGGTAGAGTGTCATTGTACTGAATTAAAAAACTGTCAGCTGAAAGGAGGCATTTAACTGCAGCAAAAGCAGTAGCTTCTTTGTGCCCCCAGACCCAAAGGCTCTTCTTTGCCAGTAGTTTGTGAAGCGGTTCAGCCACGGTGGCCTTTTTTTTTTCAGAAAAACGCTATAGAAGTTGAGCAAGCCCAGGAAAGCTTGCAATTCAGTCTGGTTCCATGGAGCTGGGGCTTCCTGGATTGCCCTGACCTTGCTTTGGGTAGGATGTATGCCTTCCCCATTTATTCTGTACCCCAGGAACTCTACTTCGGGAACTCCGATCTGGCATTTGCTGCCTTTCCCTCGGAGCCCCGCAGGCCTAAACTTTGACAGCACCTCCATCAAATGGGAGCAAAGTTGCTGCTCGTCACCAGCAGTAATTAGAACATCATCGAAGTATGGCACTACCCCGGGAATTTTCTGCAATAGTCTTTCCATCACACTCTGGAAAAGACCCGGGGCAACGCTAACGCCAAATTGTTAACGGTGACATTTGAATGCCCTTCTGTGCGTTACAATGGTTTGAGCCTTGGCAATAATAATAATAATAATAATAATAATAATAATAATAACAACAACAACAACAACAACAACAACAATAACAATAATAATAATTTTATTTCAATACCGCCCTTCTTCTGAAGGACTCAGGGCGGTGTACAGCCTATTTAAAAACACAAGACAAAACAACGATTAAAATTTAAAATGATTAAATAGATTTGGCTCAATTTAAACCCAGAAATTTAAAATACCCCAATTTAAAATTATTATGTTGATAGCCCGGCCTGGCGGAACAACAGGGTCTTCAGTGCGCAGTGAAACACCCGGAGATCGGAGATCTTAGGTATTTCCAGGGGCAGTTCATTCCACAGGGCTGGGGCTCCCACAGAGAAGGCCCTTCCCCTGGGTGTCGCCAGCCGACATAACTTGGCTGATGGCACCCTGAGGAGACCCTCTCTGTGGGAGCGGACTGGTCGGTGGGAGGCTATTGGTGGCAGAAGACGGTCTCAAAGGTACACGGGTCCTATGCCATGGAGCGCTTTAAAGGTGGTGACCAACACCTTGAATCGCACCCGGAAGACCACTGGGAGCCAGTGCAGCTCGCACAGGAGGGGTGTCACGTGGGCGCAACGAGTTGCGCCCATAACCACCCGCGCAGCCACATTCTGGACCAGTTGGAGCCTCCAAGTGCTCTTCAAGGGGAGCCCCATGTAGAGAGCATTACAATAGTCCAACTGGGAGGTAACAAGGGCGTGAGTGACCGTGCGCAGGGCGTCCTGGTCCAGAAAGGGCTGCAACTGGCGGATCAGGCGAACCTGATAAAAGGCCCCCCTGGCCACGGCCGTCATATGCTCTTCTAAAGACAGCTGTGCGTCCAGGAGGACACCCAGATTGCGAGCCCTCTCTGTGGGGGGCAAAGATTCACCCCCAATAGTCAGCGATGGCACCTGCTGACTGTGTCGGGGTGCCGGAAGCCACAGCCACTCGGTCTTGGAGGGGTTGAGTCTGAGCCTGTTCCTCCCCATCCAGACCCGCACGGCCTCCAGGCAGCGAGACATCACATCAAGAGCATCGTTAGGGTGGTCTGGGGTGGAGATGTACAGCTGAGTATCATCAGCGTACAGATGACACTTCACCCCAAAACCACGGATGATCTCACCCAGCGGCTTCACATAAATGTTGAACAGGAGGGGCGAGAGGACCGACCCTTGTGGCACTCCCCAAGTAGCGCCATCTACAGGCAGCACAAGGTCCAATTTTGCGAAAATCCTTCCGGGGCCCAGGGAATGCAGAAGGTGCTGGACTATGGGTATTGGGTACACACTCTGCTGAAGTGCCTTGTTCAATGTGCACTTATAATCAGCGCAGATGAGCACAGAGCCATCACTCTTTTTTAAAGTTTTTTATTTTTTAAGACAAACATTTAATACATTAATCATCCCTCCCCTGTGACATCTTGGTGTTAACTTCTTCAGTTCTTTTTATTCTTCTTGTTCCAACAGTTTCTTCTATCTTAATCATCATCCAAACCACTAGAAAAGTTCATTCCAGGGGTGAAATGCTCCCGTTCGGACCGGCTCGAGCGTGTAGGTAGCGATAGCGGCGGGCAGTTTGGAGAACTGGTAGCAAAAATCCCTTCCCCCACCCAGCCTCCAGCTTGCTTACCTTCGCTCTTCGGACTGAATCCTGAGCCACTGCTTGCAACGCCTGCCTTGCTTCGCTTGCTGTAATCCCTGCAATCCATTGCATCAGCAAGCAACTGAATCTCCCTGCCTGCAATCAAGCTCGTCGGTGAGCAGCTCTATCTGCCTGCCTGCCTGCCTGCCTGCCTGTAAGTTTTTTCCCCTTTGGGAGCTTTAAAAAAAATAGTTAATTGGGGGTTTTTTTAGTTGTTGTTTTTTTAGACCTAGCCATTTAAAGTTTAGGAAGTTTTAAATTTAGCTGCTTTTATATAAAAATAAAAATAAAAATAAAATAATATTTGTGCAGCTTTCTGAGATTTTGTGTGTTTCTGTAGTGTTTCACTCTAACTACACAAACACACAAAATCTAACAAAGCTGTATGTGGAATTTTGTGTGTGTAAAGTGTGAAAGTTGGTTTTTGGGGCTTTTTGTAGTTGTCTGAGGTTCCTGCTTGTTGCAGGGGCCATTTTGGGTCTAGCACAGCTGCTTTTACATTGTGGGTGAGCCAGTTGTGTTGTGTTGTGTTGTGTAGGTTAAAAAAGGGCAAAGAAGTGATGTCGACTTGGCCACGCCCATCTGACTACCAAGCCACACCCACCAATTAAGCCACGCTCACAGAACCGGTAGCGAAAATTTTTAGATTTCACCCCTGCTGTAATATCATATGTCAGCTTCTGTGAAGACCTATGTGTACCGACCAGGAACTTGCGAATATACAGTAACAACATATCTTAGTTCACAGCTAAACTTAAGCAGCTACGTCGTTCCAAAGAGGAAGCCTACAGAAAAGGTGTTAAAATGCTGTACAATCAGGCCAGAAATGTATTAACAAGGGAGATCAGAGCAGCAAAAAAGAGCTACTCTTAAAAGCTAAAGAATCAGTTCTCAACAAATGAACCAGCAAACATGTGGAAACCTCTTAAAAATATCAGCGGCTACGGCAAACCTCCTTCCCAGGTTGAAGGAAATCAGCAACTGGCAGATGACCTGAACGTGTTTTACTGCAGGTTTGAAAGGAAACTACAGCCACCTATCTCCGTAACCCCCATCTCAGACACACCAACAACAGCCAAGCCTCCTACAACTGACCCCATCCCATTGGGTTCACAACCCCTAGTGATCACAGAAAAGGAAGTGCAAGACCTATTTCACAGACAAAAGCCAGGAAAAGCTCCAGGCCCAGATAACTCCTTCTTGCTTAAAAGTCTGTGCTGACCAATTGGCCCCCATCTTCACCCGTATCTTCAATAAATCGCTAGAGATGTGCTATGTTCCTTCTTGCTTCAAACGCTCTACTATCATCCCAGTGCCGAAGAAGCCCACCATCAAGGAACTGAATGACTACAGACAGTTGCTTTAACATCTGTAGTCATGAAAACCTTTGAAAGGCTAGTGCTGTCCCACTTGAAAACCATCACGGATCCGCTGTTAGACCCCTTGCAATTTGCATACCGAGCAAATAGATCAACAGATGATGCTGTTAATATGGCTCTGCACTACATCCTACAACATCTTGAATCTCCAAAGACCTATGCAAGGGTCCTCTTTGTAGACCTTAGTTCAGCATTCAATACCATCATTCCAGACACACTTCTAACTAAGCTAAACCAGCTACAGGTACCCGAACACACTTGTAAGTGGATCATAACCTTCCTAACAAACAGGAAGCAGCAGGTGAAGCTAAGCAGAATCACATCAGATACCTGTACAATTAGCACAGGGCCCCCCAAGGCTGTGTGCTCTCCCCGCTTCTCTTCTCTCTGTATATCAATGACTGCGTCTCTAACGATCCATCTGTTAAACTGCTGAAGTTCGCAGATGACACAACAGTGATCAGTCTCATTCGAGACAATGATGAATCCGCATACAGACGGGAGGTTGAACAACTAGCCTCGTGATACGACCGGAACAATCTGGAACCGAACACACTCAAAACCGTACAAATGGTGGTAGACTTCAGGAGAAACCCTCCCATACTTCCACCTCTCACAATACTAGACAACACAGTATCAACAGTAGAGACTTCAAATTTCTAGGTTCTACCATATCGCAAGATCTAAAATGGACAGCTAACATCAAAAACGTCATCAAAAAAGCACAACAAAGAATGTCTTTTCTGCGCCAACTCAGAAAGCTCAAACTGCCCAAGGAGCTGCTGATACAGTTCTACAGAGGAATTATTGAGTCTGTCATCTGCACCTCTATAACTGTCTGGTTTGGAGGAAATTTCTCAAGTGAGAACAATCAACCAATGGAACAGAAGTTGCCTTTGGAAGTTGTGGGAACTTCATCCCTTGATATTTTCAAGAAGAGATTGGACTACCATTTGTCAGAAATGGTGCAGGATCTCCTGCTTGAGCAGGGAGGGGGGTTGGACTAGATGACCTTAAGGTCCTTCCAACTCTGTTAATCTAATCTAATAAAACAATCTGTAAATTCATTCAGAATTGGGCATGGCTTAATAACAGGCAGAAATATGGATGAATTCTGGAAAGGAGTCAAACAAAATGGAGCCCACAAGAGAATGCCAGGCTCTTCACGAAGGGGAAGGAAAGCGCGGCCCATCACCCCAACGGTGCTCCTTTCATTGTACCTGTTGCATTCCAGATTCATGTTGGAGTAGTGGATACCCTGGAGGAGTAGTCGCCAAAGTTGTTTGATTGCATACTCTGGTCAATAAAACATTTTTGAACATGCAATCATAATGCACATAGAATAGAACAGAATAGAATTTTTATTGGCCAAGTGTGATTGGACACACAAGGAATTTGTCTTGGTGCATATGCTCTCAGTGTACATAAAATAGAAGATAAGTTCATCAAGAATCATAAGGTACAACACTTAATAATAGTCATAGGTTACAAATAAGCAATCAGGAAACAATATCAATATAAATCGTAAGGATACCAGCAACAAGGTTACAGTCATACAGTCATAAGTGGGAGGACTTGGGTGATGGGAATGATGAGATGATGAGAATATTAATAGTAGTTGTCAGCACGTCAAGATGCATTTATCCTAGTGCTGACATGAGAAGGAGAACGCAAGTGTCTGCAACAGGACAGTTGCCTTTCACATACTTATTTTAGCTGGAGATAATGTCCCCTAGGAGATGGATGGAAGGGGGGAAATTCTTTGAGTTGAAGCAGTAGATTAGGGGTGAATGATTGGGAAGATGGCCAATGAATGCAGAGGAGTGGGGGAAGGAAGAGGAGGGGTTTTGGGTCAGCACCTCAGTGCTGGCTGCATGGAGTCAGTGTAAAAGTTGCCGTGCTAAATAAAATGGAAGTTTGTTTCAAAAAAGACTTTGTTTGAGACGCAATTTATTCGAAGACGGCCTGAAAACCTGACAGTAGTGCAGACTTAGTGAATAGTTTGACAGTGTTGAGGGAATTATTTGTTTAGCAGAGTGATGGCGTTTGGGAAAAAACTCTTCTTGTGTCTAGTTTTGGTGTGCAGTGCTCTATAGTATCGTTTTGAGAGTAGGAGTTGAAACAGTTTGTGTTCAGGATGCGAGGGGTCTGAAAATATTTTCCCAGCCCTCTTTTTGACTCGTGCAGTATACAGGCCCGCAATGGAAGGCAGGTTGGTAGCCATTGTTTTTTCTGCCGTTCTAATGATCCTCTGAAGTAGGACTGTCCTACAGCTGCTGGTGGTGAAGACCGATAAGCATCTTTTAGTGTTGTGTAGCAATGGTGTAAAGTATTCTTGCCTCTAGTGGGACAATTGATGAACGTGTGTTGATCAGAGAGGGGGAAAGAGAAGAGCTCTCTTCCAACACCCAGAGAGCTGCCTGGCTGCTCCGCTCCTTGGGCCCAGAGGGCAGGCCAGATGATTTGAGCACAGGCCACCATTCATTTCCTGGGCACAGCCACCTTGCCCAACAAGAGCTCTTCACACAGGAGGATGTGGCAGGCACCAGCGACCTGGGCCAGGGGGCTACGCTACAAGCGAACTACTTAATATTCTGCCTATAATGCAGGAATCTGCCCAGGGGGATTGCCGTCCCTTGGGAACAGGCAGAAAGGGGGGGGGGGCAATCCTGGGCCTGTTGCGGCTGCGCATGGATTCAGTCGGGGGGGGGGGGAGGCGGGCTCAGTCAGGCCGGGAATCGACCCTGCCCGTCAGTCGCGGCGCTGCTTCCCTGCCGGCCATCTGGACCGAGGCGCGCGCCTGCGTTGGTTCCCGGGCCGCGGCAGTTGGGGAGCCCGCCCGCGTTCCCGGCGCCGGCCGGTGCGGTGGGGGTCGCCGAGTCCGCTCCCAGCAGTCGACGCGGAGCCCGCCAGCGGCCACGGCAGGTGAGGGCGAGGCGGGAGGCGAGGGGGGCAGCTGAGCGCAGCGGGGACGGAGCCTTTGCCGCAGAGCCGAGCCGAGCCGAGCCGTCCTCCGTCGGGAGGCCAGCTTGGCGGGCGAGGCCGGGGGGGGGGGGGCGCAGGAGATGAGGCCGCCGCCCGGCTTGCCTCCGCGCCACACCGCCAACCTCGCCCTGGCAGCGGCGGAGCCCCGTGCGCCAAGCCCGGGCCGCAGCGTCCAGGCCGAGCTCGGCTCCTTCGATCCGCTCCGGGGAAGAGCGCGCAGCGCCCTGCTCGGCAAACGGCCCCTGCCCGCCGGCCCTCCGCCCCGCCTGGGAAAAGCCCCGGGCTCGGGCTCCTCTCTCGGGCAGCTGCGCTTGCGCGGACCCAGCCTCTGCCTCTCCCCCTTGAGTCTCCTCCGACGCCGCCTTTGGGGGGAGGGCGCTGCTCAACCGCCCCGCGGCCTTGGGACTAAGGGGTCCCCGCTTCCGGCAGTAGGCGTGCAACCGGCCCACTTTGGATGGGGCCGTGGGGGAGAGTGGCCCCTGGAGCGTCCTTTCGGGGGTGCTCGGGGGGGGGGCGGGAGACAGATGGCCGGGAAGGGGAGCCCCTCCTTCGGCTTGGACGGCGGACTGTGACCCATTCAAGCCTCTGAGACGGTGATCGCGGGCTAACGGTTGTTAGATTGTGCTCTTCCACGTGGCGTCTGGTGAGAGATGAATACTGGGAATTGAGCAGGGTCATCCATTTTGCTGGCCTTCCTCCTAAGGCGGCTGGTTTGTTCACAGGATGCAGGATTCTTTCAACTGGCTGATGCCCTGGCTGACCTCTGCCCGCAGGGAGTCTCTTCCCTGGCTCAGTTCTGGAAAATGGAGTCTGGCTCTGGGAAACCCACTGAGCCAAGAAGGTCAATATGGGCCACTTGGATCTCTGGGCCTCACCTTCTACATGGGGTCATGTTCCCTGATTGTATTCATTTAAGCACACGCAGAATCCACCTGTCTCGGGAGATGCTGGCCCTGAGCAGGATCAGGCCTGGCTCTTGCGGCATCCCGGAGTTGGAAAGGCCTTAGCAACTCTAACAGAGGACCATCCCGTTGGGAAACTTCCAGCCAGATGAGGAGGAGAGATTAAGCAGGCAGTTAGCCTCCACCAGTCCTTGCACAGCCACAAGAGATCCAGGACTGACCCCCTCCCCCAAGCTTCACAGAGCCTTATCTGTCTCTTCCCAAGGGAAGGCAATCACCCTGGGGAAGATTCCTGTATTATAGGCAGAATACAATGAAGTACTTCATTTGGACTGTACACCTGTGGATCAGGTTGCTTGTACCTGGCACATCTTCCTATGTGAAGAACTCTTATTGAGTGTTCAGCCCACCCACCAGGGCAGGCTTTTTGCAGAATGACTGTCTCTCTCTAGTCCTCTGGCCTGACCCTCTTCTCTCCTGCCCTCCCAGCCCAAGGAGCCGAGCCCATCCCCTTTGCTGCCAGGCAGCTCTCTGGGTGCTTGGAGACAGCTGTTCCCTCTCTGGCCTTCCCCCCTTAATTGCTTTGTTTATAGGCCAAATATACCTGTGTGTTTTTACCACTCTTCCAACAGCTTCCTTTCTGGAGCCCTCTCCATTCCCCTCCCCCCTCCTCTGAACTCCTCCAATCTAGCATGGTCTTTTTTTAATGGGGAAGCCTCCAAAGGTCTCTGGCCAGGGAGGAGCGATTGTGCCAGGCTTCCTGGAATTTGAAGACTGAACCTTCCCAGTTCCTTGACCCTTGACCCTTCTTGTGACTTCTCTAAACAAGGGGTCCTTGGTGCTGTCTGAGCTTGGTTGTTTTCTTGCAGATGTCTCATTACCCAAAGTAGGTAACATCATCAGGGTTAAGTTGGGCGAGTGAAGACACTGGAACAGGCTTCAGACAACAGTTCTTTATTTGACAACTATCTACAATCTGGCAGCTTGCCTCTTATATAGGTAGCTGTCAGGGGCTTCAACCAATCACGTTTGAGTATTTTCCTGCTCAAACACAGGACCTGATAGAAAACCTTCCAGGCTGTCAGTATCTAACAATCAGTGCTTGCAGGGAGGGGGCTTGGAGGAGGAGGAGGAGCACTGTGGGGTCCTTGGTGTTCTCTGAGCTTGGTTGTTTTCTTGCAGACGTTTCATTACACAAACTAGGCAACTTCATCAGTGCTACTAAAGAGAGGGGTTTGCTCTCATTTTATATTCTAGTGACTTGCTCTGAATGCTGATGGGGCTGATCTCGGAGGCTCTTTGGTTGGGCTGTTTACTGTTCGCTTGTTTGGCAGATTGGGATGTTTACTTCTTGATTGTTGGTCTGATGTTAATTTTAGTGTTAAACTATGCTCATCTGGATATCAATAGTGGTGGGGAGGTGTTTGGTCATTTTGTTTCCTTTTTGGTTTGTTGATTGTCCCTTTTGTATGCAGCATGTAGATCAGGGGTGAAATCCAGCAGGTTCTGACAGGTTCTGGAGAACCGGTAGCAGAAATTTCGAATAGTTTGGAGAACTGGCAAATAACATCTCTGGTTTATTTATTTATTTATTAAATTTATGTGCCGCCCCTCTCCGGAGACTCAGGGCGGCTCACAATACATTTAAAAAAAAACCATTCTAAAAACATTTAAAAGATTAAAAAACATTAAAAACCTTAGAACACATTCACACCATTCATGGCCAGATCACAAAGCGAGATCAACAGTCCCAGGCCTGCCAGAAAAGCCAGGTCTTCACCGCTTTTCGGAAGGCCAGTAGGGTGGGGATGGTCCGGACCTCAGGAGGTAACTGGTTCCAGAGAGCTGGGGCAGCCACAGAGAAGGCCCTCCCCCGCGGGCTTGCCAACTGGCATTGTTAAGCTGATGGGACCCGGAGGAGACCAACTCTGTGGGATCTTACCGGTCGCTGGGAGCTATGCGGTAGAAGGCGGTCTCGAAGATAACCTGGCCTGAGCCATGTAGGGCTTTAAAGGTAATAACCAACACCTTGAATTGGGACCGGAGATCAATAGGGAGCCAGTGCAGCTCGCGGAGAATTGGTGTAATGTGGGTGTATCTAGATGCATCCACGACAGCTCGTGCGGCTGCGTTCTGGACCAACTGCAGTCTCCGAACACTTTTCAAGGGTAGCCCCATTTAGAGCGTGTTGCAATAATCTAACCGTGAGGTGACATGGGCATGAGTGACTGTGAGGAGAGCCTCCCGATCCAAGTAGGGTCGCAATTGGTGCACCAGGCGAACCTGTGCAAAGGTCCCCCTAGCCACAGCTGTCAGATGTTGCTCTAATCTAAGCTGTGAGTCTAGGACGACACCCAAATTGCGAACCCGTTCTGAGGGGGACAATTTCTCCCCTCCCAGAACCAAGGATGGACAATCAGCATGGTCTTTAGGAGGCAATACCCACAGCCACTCGGTCTTGTCTGGGTTAAGTCTGAGCCTGTTGACTCCCATCCAGACCCTCACAGCCTCCAGGCACTGGCACATCACATCCACTGCATCACTGAAGTGACGCGGGGTAGAGATATACAGCTGGGTATCATCAGCGTATTGCTGATATCTCACCCTGTATCGTCGGATGATCTCACCCAGCGGTTTCATGTAGATATTAAATAGGAGGGGAGAGAGGACCGAGCCCTGAGGCACCCCGCAAATGAGGGGCCTAGGGGTTGGCCTCTGTCCTCCCACCGACTGTGACCGACCAGAGAGATAGGAGGAGAACCACCGTAACACGGTGCCTCCCACTCCCAACTCCTTTAGTCATCCCAGAAGGATTCCATGGTCACTGGTATCGAAAGCCGCTGAGAGGTCAAGTAGCACCAAGATGGAGGAATGACCCCCATCTCAGGCTCACCAAAGATCATCCATCAGTGTGACCAAAGAAGTTTCCATGCTGTAGCCAGGCCTGAAGCCAGACTGAAAAGGGTTTAGATAATCTGTTTCCTCCAATGACCGCAGGAGCTGAAGTGCCACCACTTTCTCTACAACCTTTCCCACAAAGGCTAGGTTGGAGACTCGACGAAAGTTCTTTAATTCTGCTGGATCCAGGGAAGGCCTCTTGAGGAGGGGCCTTACAACCGCTTCCTTGGTTGGTCCCAGAGTGGGGAGGGAATGGGGATTTTGCAGTATCCTTCCCCTGGAATGGGGTGGGAATGGAGATTTTGCAGTATCCCTCCCCTGCCATGCCCATCAAGCCACGCCCACAGAACCAGTAGTAAAAAAATTGGATTTCACCACTGATGTAGATATTATGTCTATTGATGGCTACTTTGCCAGGCTTCCAGGAATTCTCTTTTTGGACTTGGCTTGGTTTAGGATGGTCTCACAATTTCCCAGTTGAAATTATGGCTAAGTCTGTCCATATGTCGTGAAATGAAAGAGTTTTCATCATGTCTTCTGACTGCTAGTTGATGTTCATGGATGAACTCTGCTGGTCTTCTGCCTGCTTGTTGTAGATGACTCCTGGTTTTTTGTTGTTTTTTTTGGGGGGGGGGGCTGCTGAGTCTTTTGGTTTACTTGGGATGTTTTGGAGGGCTTCTCTTTTTTTCCCCTCTAAACCTCTTGCAGTTTCCTCAAATGCCTCCCCACCAGGATCCCCAGGGCTCAACCCAAACCACGAGGGGGACCTGCCCAGTATAGGAGACGAGGAACAGGGTCTGCCTAATACGGCACCTTCTGGCTCACTTGGGGGGCTCTGAAAGGATGCCACAACCTTCTTCACAAATCCTGTTGCTAACCCTGGGACCCCCTTCTATGCTCACCCTTTTCATCTTTGTTTCCTAAGTAAATAATTTAAAATGCCATTTTCTTACCTTCTCCAGCCTATCTGGGCTGTTCTTGTTGCATTTCTGCCTTCTAGGAAATTAGCTGTCCCATCCTATTTGACCTACGTTCCCTTGACTTCTTCCTCCTCTGGTGGTAAAAGTTACACACACACCCCCCACACACTCACACAGAGATGAGTAGCATTCATATTAAACTTGTGGGATTCCCCCCTCCCACCTTTAAATGCAAACGGCTTGAAGCGCCCTAGTGAGGAAACGTCCAGTGGGAGCTGAATTGGTCCTGAGGGACGACAGGAGGAAGAGCCAGCTGGAAACTGATGGCTGAGCAAACCACCGGCTTGCATGCTGACCTCGGAGGAGGGGATCGAAGGTCACCAGGTGGGCTTATCAGAAACATCCCAAGGCCATCTGGTAATTGCAGGCCCTGCCTCTTTGTCTTGCCTGGCAATGTAGTCGGCTAAAGGTACATTCTGGTTTTGGTTTTGCTCAGGGCTGCCCAACAAAGTGCCACCACTTTGTTGGTATTTGGTTCACACCGTTTGTTGTTTGCATGCTTAACAACTGTGGGGTCCTTGGTGCTCTCTGGGCTGGAGTATTTTCTAGCAGATCTTTTCATTTCCAAACTAGGCAACATTATCAGTGCACAGAGAGCAGCAGGACCCCACAGTTCAACCTTGAATATTACCCTCTATTGATACGCTTCATAGATTTATGTTGTATCTTCAAAACAGTTTGGTTGCTTTAAGCCAGCGATCTCCAAGCCTAGCAACTTTAAGACTTCTGGACTGCAACTTCTTTTGGGAATTAAAGTCCACAAGTCTTAAAGTTGCCAGGTTTCGAAAGCCCTGCTTTAGGCAAAGAAGGTTTTGGCTACAACAACCCAAATCGGTAATGGAGTTGTTGGAGAGGAGAGGAGCCGGGACCAAGCCTGCCGAGCCCCACTCAGTACATCTCTCCAGCTTGATGAAGAACCAATGAAGATGAGGATGATGTAGGAGCCCTGGTGGCGCAGTAGTTAGAGCGCAGGATTGCAGGCTGACTCTGTCCACAACCAGGCGTTTGATCCTGATGGGTTCCAGGTTGATTCATCCTTCCATCCTTCCGAGGTTGGTAAAATGAGGCCCCAGATTGTGGGGGGCCATAGGCTGACGTGTATGGGGCGGTATATAAGCCTAAGTGCTATTGCTATGTATGCTTCGAGTAGAAGTTCCTCACCAGAGATGAACCCACATTGTGGCTATGCCATCCGGCCCACAGTTAACTGGCTTGCTAGCCAGCGTGCCACGGGGGTTCTTTGCCAAATGCTTTGCTTAAATGGAGACAGACTCCGACTACAGTGTTCCCACTGACTGGTAAGGAGCTCTGGTGTGCTTTATCCTTGACCAATTCATAGTGGCTGAAGGGTCAGCCTCTTAAGGGGTGGATGACCCTTTTCGCCTTTTCAAAGGTAAAATAGGAGGGAGGTGTCTTGGATATGCTTGCCACCTTGAGTTATTTGTAAAAAAAATAAAGGGATACAAAATAAATAATAATTAAGCATCCAGTTTTCTTCCTCCATTTGCCTGGCCTGCCAATAATTCACTTCTTTCCAGAGAAACTCGGGGGGGGGGGCATCAGCTGATTCCCCGGAAGGCGGGCCCTCTGGTCTTGGCTCCTGCAGAAGGAGAGTCCAGGCAGAACGTGCAGGTGGCAGCTGAGCTTGGAGAGGGACTGAAGAGTCATCGAGCAGCTCTTTTCCTTTATTTTGAATTTTGCTATTCGGAGCATCCCTGGTTAACCCGCCGACAAGCGCTTTGCAGTTCCGGGCTCCTGCAGGCCGCTTCCATTGTGGCCAGACTCTCCCCAGCCGCTCTGGCTCCCCTTCTTCCTTCTCCTGACTGCCATGGCTTCCAGTGGGCTTTTGGCATTTCCTTTCCTAGGAACTTCCTCCCCACCCGAGTGCCTTTCCTTGCCCTGGGAGCCTTCTTTGCAGGACCCTGAACTGATTCAAGTCCAGTATAAATCGGGCCGTTTTACTTTCCCTTAAAAGCCAAGGACCTCCGCCTTCTGGACTTCCACCATGGAGTCTGCCCTGTGGGCTGCCCAGAGCTTTGCCAGAGCACCCAGCTGTGAGGCCTCAAACCCTTCTGCCTGGCGCTTCCTGGCCTTTGGGATTGGCTTAAGGCCCTCCTGCGTGATCTGTGTAGTTGCTGTGGTGCTTTCCATCAGAGGACGAGCTTCAGGTGGCACAAAGCTCTTCTTCAGGCAGGATGAAGTGGGCAGTGTCTTGGTTGATTTAGGACATCCCCAGGCTGAGGTGTCCGGTTGAGTAATCCTAGGGAATAAAGGGGGGGAAGGGGAACCGGCTTAATTTGTTCATGGGATGTTGTGGCAGTTTCAGTCCAGGGGTCCATTGAATTGAATTGTGAGGAGGGGCTTCAAGTTAGCCAGGGAGCAAAGCCTGTTAGGAGAGAAAGAAGAGAAGGGCCCTGGTATTCGGTCACCTCCCGGGCAGAGTTTGCAGGCCCCCTGAGCAACTCTGGTGCTCCAACACTGGAGATGTTTAAGAACAGGCTGGACAGCCATTTATCTGAAATGCTATAGGATTTCAAGGGGTTGGACTAGAAGACCTCCAAGGTCCCTCCCAACTCTGTTATTCTGTCATTCTACACTTGTTTAAATCTCAAAGTGTACTTTTTGATTCTCCAGATAAGAAATGAGATCTGCCTGTATGCAACAGAATCCATCCATTTTCATTTGTTTGTTTGTTTGTTTGTTTATTTAATCAATCAATTAACACGGCCACCCAAATCACAGTTGAAACTTTGAGCACCTAACAAAATTACAACCAAAAGAAGTCAGAGCAAATAAGAACCACAAATAAAAAACATGATCTGGGTTTACAGATGCAGTGAGCCTCAGCAAAGGTGGGGATGGGATCCCGGGCGTCCCAGTGGCATCGATGCCGCTTCCGCTCCAACCGGTCTGGTTAAGCAGGTTGCCAGTCAGTGTCCAAGACAAATGGGGGCTCTTTTAAAGGGGGGTGGGGGAAGAAGCTGTCAGTCTGAGATTGATTGGGGCTCTGGCTGTTCCCTTTCCAGATCAGATGATTATTCTGAGTCAGCAGCATATATAAATCAGGGAGGAATGGGTTGGTAAAGGGTTATGTCAGAGGAGAAGAGAATGCAGAAGAGATAAGGGCTACTTCTTGGGGGGGGGGCGTTTACAAAAACAGGCTAGGCTTATCTCAGAAGGCCTGGAGGTTTATTTTAGAACTGCTGTAAGCCGCAAAGGCTTCTAAGCTTTGCTCCTGCCCTCCCTTGTCAGTCGCGTTCGCTCAGCTCCCTCTCCCTTTAAGCTGCTTTGTTTTGGGCGGTCACTATAATGACCTACTTACAGGGGAGCGTCTAGCTGCAATAGCCGGCTCTCTCCATCCCTCGGTGGGTCGGTCGGGGTTTGGAGAGAGAGGAGCGGTGGGAGAATCTGCTGCGGCACTCCTGGAATTGGGATTGCAGCTGCTGCCCTGGCAAGTTTGGCAAGGCTCCCCTGTGGCTGGTAATTGGGGGGAGGGGAGGGCCACGGGGCCAAGTGCTTTGTCCCTTGCTGGGATTTTGGCTTCACTCACGTCTGGCCCAGAATCTGGACTGAATCTGCTGTTACCCTGCGCTGCGTTTTGCATCCAAGGGCTCTTGTAGGATAGCTTGTGTGGTCTCTGCCAGAATCTATCCCGTAAATATACCCGAGCATCTCTGCCATTTTGAGCTGGGCTTGGCCGTGGCTGACTGCTTGCAGCTTTGCCGCTGGCTGGCTTCGTTCTCACGGGATCTAGCAACGCGGTGCTGAGGAGCCAGTGGGGACCGCACATTGGGATCTCTGCTGTAGCAGCGTCCGTGATTCAGCCCCTCGGTAGCTTCAGTGACCGGAATCTTTGCATTTGGGCCTCCGTGGGAATGTTTGGCTTTTCCCCAAAGGACCGGAGGAGTAAACCAAATACCAATTTGGTGTTTCGCTTCGGCTGTTGTGCCAACCGTCCTTTGCTGAGAGGAGGAGCTGAGAGACTTGAATTCTTCCCATGGAGATGAGCTTCCGGCCTAATGGGCTGTGATCTCATCAGCTGGCATCTTCCAAGGTGCAGTGCTCTGCTTTTGCTTTATTCTCTTTTGATTTTGTGCAGTTCCACTCCATTTTGGCATATGGCAACTGCTGAACGTCAGTGGTCAGGCTAATCAGTTTTTCCAACCGGATGACCCGTCCACGTGGCCTCTCTGCCCCCCTAATCAGGGATTCTTCTTCGTCACTGGCAAAGCTGGTAGTGTCTTCTGCATAACAAGTGGTAATGAACCCACCTGGGCCAAATTCAGTGGCCATTTATGCTGGTCTCTAAGACTGGGGGACAGGACAGATACCAGGCCTACCCAGGGCAAACTGGAAAGGCCTCAGGTTAGTGGGCGCCATCATCACCTGGGCATGGACTGCTCAGAGCCCCCTTGATCTGGCCAGGCGCCTCATGCCGCTTCCCCAGGAGGGCTGGGAGAGGACAGGCGGCCTGGGATTAGCCAGCCCCCCCCCCTGGGCTGGTGGCCCCTGCCCTTTTAAGACCTCTCCCCCACCAGCTGAGCTGCTTAGCGAAGAGCAGCTATGAAAGCCCTGCAGCAGCGTAGCTGGCCCTGGTGGTGGGGCAGTTGGTGTGGAGGGTTCCTGGAGTGAGAAGGGTTGTGGGTCCTGCACAGGAAACTGGAAGCAACCTGCTGTGAAGGAGAAATATACTTTACTCCTGGTAGTAAGGGGCAGCAGAAGACCCGGGGAGGGTGTGAAAGCAAAGTGGGACTAGGCTCTGCTGGGGTTGGGTTGCCTAAAGGCCAGGGAGGCTGATTTGGGCCCTGGGGGGGGTGGGGGCCCACTGAATTGGGTGTGTGATCAGGGCCCAGTTGTGGGGTGGGTCTTGGCTGGGGATCTAGTAGGTGGGGATCGGCCGTCTCTTCAGGGCTGGAGCGTATGAAGTTGTGAGTGTGGGTGTGTGTTTTATCCAGTCCTGGTGATAGAAGAGGGCTCCGTGGGGTTCTTTTCCTTTGGTCGGCCTTTGCTTGATGGAATGGGGGGGGGGGCAGAAAGAGGATTACAGCACATGGAGGTGCAACCCCACTGTAGCTTCTGGGCCCGCAGAGTGGTTGGAGGGCGCCAGAGGGGATGCTGACAAGGGCAAGACCCTGATGGGGTCTTTGGAGGGAGAGTTGGCTTTGGGGAACGTCTCAGGTGCACAAAGGGCGGTCGGTGCCCCCTCCCCGTAATACACACAGCTAAAAGAGCCCCTGGATCGCGCGGGGGGGGGAGGGGAGGGGGTTGCCAGGCAGCCGTTCCTTCGGGCGCGCAGCTTGCAGGGGGCGCTGTGGGGGGTTCGGCCTGCGCCGTGTCCGAAGATTGGCCCCGGTTCAGCCACAACCGGAACAGGTGCCGCCCGTTAGGATCCGCTCGCCCAGCCCGCAGGGCCCGGCTTGGGGGTCTCCGGCGAGAAAGGTGGCGGGTCGGCTCCAAAGGGGCTTTTTGCGAGGAGGCGGCCGGGCGCTCCCGCTGAGGCCCTGGGCGAGGGGAGCCCCCCTGCTGCAGCGCTCTCCTTGCGCGACCCCCCCCTCCCTCCCTCCCTCGGCTGCCATCTGGAGGGGGAGGGGGCTGCGGGGGGAGCTGAGCCGCTGACGTCACTGGCCCCGCCCCCTCCGTGCCCCGCCGCCGCCGCCGCCGCCGCCGTTCCTGCGCAGCCTGAGCGCTGCGGGCTCCGGGAAGCCGCGGTGAGTCAGCAGCGCCGGGAAGGGCGGCGCGGGAAGTCCCGTCGCCTGGCGGGAGGGGCGGCCTTGCGGGCGAGGGGCTTCGCGGGCAGGGCGGGGGTCCGCCGGGCACTCGCTCGCTCCCCCGGCAGCCGAAGGCCTCGGCCCGGCCTCCCTCTCCGCCGCACGCCCGACGGCGCCTCCCCCGCGAGGGTCCCGTGGGCGGCAGGCCCCCAGGCCAAGGGGGGCGCCGCTTCGGGGGCCTTCCGCGCCGCCCCCGCAGAGGCCAGGCCGCATCCCCGGAGTCGCCGGCTGGCCTGCCCGGCTCTGCCCGGGGCGCGGCTCCCATCCCCCCGCCCGCTCTGGGGGGCTGCGGGGGGGGCTGCGGGGTCTCCGCCGGCTTGGCGCATTGGGCGGCGGGCGCGGGGCGGGAGGCGGTGGCGGGGCGCGGCGGGGCACCCGGCCCTCACCCACCCCGCCGCCGCCGCCATCCCTGGGACCCCGAAGCCAGGCAGGAGGCAGGCCGCCCAGGCGCCCGCCCTCTTCCCGAGCCCAGTCCGGGCCCCCTCCCGGATGTGGGGGCTTGCAGGGCTTCGCCGCGGCTGTGTGGCGGCAGGAAGCCCGGCGCCCCTCGGAGAGCCGCCTTCTCTCTGGCCGAGCGGAGCGGCCCCGCGAGCATCTTGGAAAGGCCTGGAACCTCGCCCGGAGCTTCGAAGCTCTGGTGCGCATTTGGGCCCCGATCTCCTCCGCAGCGCCGTCTTGACCCCGAGCGAGGCCCCCGGAATGTTTATTGGCTTAAAGCATTTATACAGCCGCCCATCTTAAAGCCAACTCTCCGAAAATTAAGAGGCATATAAAGTTGTTGGCCACCAGGTGAAAGGTGAAAGATTAAAACAAAAGAGTGGCCTGGATCGAGGTGAAGGCGCTATCATCCAGTGGCGATGCTTGAGGGAAAAGCCAGTTCTGTGACCCCCACGAAATGGGGACTAAAAGGCTGGGGGGGGCACAGAAAAGGCTCCTTTCTTGGCTCCCTTTAGGTTTGGGGGAGGGAAACGGGAGCCGCCCACTCTCTCTGACCTGGAAAAGGTGATCCTGCAGGCAACCTGGCTCTGTGCCAAGTGCGGCTTTAAGGGGACAAGGCACCTTGAATTGCACCTGGAAAGAAACTGGGAATCGGAGCAACTGGCGCAAGAGAGGGGCTGGCTGGCCCCTATTATTGGTTGGAAGCTGCCGCATTCTGGACTGACTGGAGTTTCTGGGTGGTCTTCAAGACCAGCCCCATGTGGAGATATCACAGCAATCCAGATGGGAGGTGACCAAGGCCTCCTGGCCCAGGAAGGGATTCAATTGGCCCACCAGAGAGATTGATGCAAAGGCCTCCCCGACCATGGCTGCACCCTCAGCAGGAGCCCCTCTCCCAATGGTGCTTCAGCTTAGTCCAGGGAAATGCCACCCACCCAGAGCCAAAGATAAAGCATCACCAGGGCCTATGGGGGGGGGGAGACAAAAGCCCACAGCCACTCTGTCTTGCCAGGACCGAGTTGGAGCCATCTCCTCCCCAGCCAAATCCTCACAAGCTCCAGGCCCTCAGCCAGCACCACTAGGGCTTCCCCTGTCCAGCTGGGGAGGAGATACCCAAATGCGATTCATGGCACACGATGAATACCAGGCCTCACCGGACAGTTCTCTTCCAAGGGTCTCTCATTGGAAAGGAGAGGCCGGAGGCTCGGGCCCCAAGACACCCTATCTTGCATGGCCCCAGGGCCTGACCCTGCCCTCCTACCAACCCTGGCCATGGAGGAAGGAGGAGAACACAGGGCCTCCCCCTTCCCACCCTGAAGCTGGCCCAGAAGGATTGCTGGATTGACAGAGGCTGGGGAAGTCCCTGCTGATTTGGGGGGGGGGGGGATGCAGGGTCACATCTGGGCACAGTGCTAGGATTGCTACCGGGGGGGGGGGCGTGCACAGATTATCTGACCAGGTGGCGCTTCCTGCTTCTGGGATTGGAACCCCTTCTCCCTTCTTTCCAAAGAGCCAGTTGAGCCCCCCCCAACCCGGAAGCCTGTCCAGAGAGAATAACGGTTCCCTGGGCACCATGGCAACGGAGCCCATAATAGAAGCCCACAGTGGTGGCAGCCGTGGGGAGCTGCTCCTGTTAAGCAGGAGGGCACTGGAGGTGTGTCTGGCCTTGGTGGGCCAGGCTGTCTGAATGCATCCTGGGGCCCTGAGGTGGCCTCGACTGGGTGCTCTGGGGAAGGATAGGAGGCTGGCAAAGTGTGCCATGGGGCTGGGTGGGGGCCTGTCTGTCTGCCCAGTTGCAATGGGCCGGGATTTGGGGTGCATTCATGTAATGGGGAACAGCTGGGAACCTTCCAGAGATCGTCCTTCTTGGCACTGAGCCCCTCCAGCCCTTGGCAGCCCCAACTGAGAGTGCCGTGGCTTATGGGCTTAGACCCCCTCGGGGCCAGGTCCCCCCTTCTGATGAAGGGGCGGGGGTCCAGCTCTGCCTCTCCCAAAGATGTCTGTTTTGTAGGGTGGCTCTTTCCACATCCAAGTGGGTCTTTGGGAGCCCCCAGAATTGCTAAATTGCTTTGGCCATCTCAACTGCCCCTTGTACATTTCTCTTTAAAATACCTTTGGTTGCTGTTCTTTTTTGAGGGGGGTGGTTAATATTGGCCACCAGCTGCACTGAAGACCACAGTGGCAGGATAGGAGGGAGGGGGTCACCAGATGGGATCCCATGGGAGGAGGGAATGAAATGCACTCCCCCCCCCCCCCCCCAGGGAAGGATGAGGTGCTCTGGAGGCTTTGGCAGAATAGCCAGCTCCGCCTGGGGGGGGAAGGGGGAGCTTGAAAAGGAATGCTTTTGTGAATGCCCTCAGAAGGGGCGGGGGAGGGTCCTCCCAAACTCCCCCTCTCCCTACCTTTGCTTCCAGCAGGTTGCTGGGTACTGGGGCAACGGGGGGGGGGGGGTGCACCTGGATTGGTGGGATGTGGTGGATGTTGAGAGGAAATCTGCCCCCCCCAGCAGAGGGTGGATGGGAAACACCGGGGGAGGGGGTGTCTAAGGGCCACGCCTAACCAAGAAGCGAGATTCTCACCCAGTCTACTTAGGGCATCTCAGTTGCTCAGGAAACCTGTTAGTGGGGGCTGATCCTCCCCCTGGGATTTTTTTTGGGGGGGGGGATAGACAAGGCAAGGAAGGACTGTACAGATGCTGCCTCTTCACCTGCCTCCCTCTCCTTCCCCTGCAGCTCCCAGCATCACCGCCATGTCGCATGAGAAGAGCTTCCTGGTGTCGGGGGACACCTATCCAGGCCCGCAGCCTCCGGTGCCCCCTGGCTACGTCCAGGCTCCGTATCCAGTAGCCCCCCACCCACAGGGTCAGTTCCAGCCTGCACCTTATGGCCAGACCGGCTATCCGCCGAACCCCTACCCAGTTTCTCCCTACCCCCAGGCTGGGCCCTATGGACCTTATCCACAAGCCGCATACCCTCAAGGGCCGTACCCCCAGGGCCCCTATGCACAGCCGCATCCTGGAGCACCTATGAGCCCACCTGGTAAGTTGTGCCCCGGTGGGAAAGGGAGCGGGTGAGTTTCCTGGGCATGAAGCCATCTGCAAAGCCTCGGTGGCTCTGCCCCCCACCCGCCATCCTGGGCCATGGAGGGAGTCCTCCTAAGGCATCCACAGCCTCCTCCAGGGGTGCACCTCTCCTGAATTCTGACCAGGCGGAAGGGGGCGCCCTCTGAGGGACCTGGGGAGCAGGCTCCCACCTGCACCAGCCCTGCTTTCGGGATGACCAGGTGTCCAGGGGCCGTACGGAGAGCCACTCAGTCTGCCTGCATTGCTGCTTCTGCGCAGGGCCGATACACAACTACCACCATGAGGACGGTCCACCTTCTTACTATGAGAATGAGGGCTTCACCCCCAGCAACTGGGACGACAAGAACATCCGGCAGGCTTTCATCCGCAAGGTCAGCAGGATGGTCACTGTAGGGCTTGGCGGGCAGCGTGATCCTGGTTGGGTCAGAGGCTGCCCCTTTGGTTGCTGCCACGCTGCCCAGGGTCAGGCTGTAGGTGGTCAGAGGCCCCCTGTGTCCCTTCCTTGGGAGGCCCCACCAGAGTTGAGGCTCGGCTCAGATGGCCTCCCTTGGGCCGCGCACCTTGTCCACTCCTTGCAAGAGGAAGGGAATGTTTCTCCGGCCAAAGGAGGGGCGGGGGACCCTACCTGCACACAGAAGGGCCTTCTTCCGTAGACCTTGCAGGAAAAGAACACAATGTAGAGGAGAGGATCTCCAGAACTTTCTTGGGACAGGATGAAGCAGGGTCTCCATGCTCTTTCTCCACTTTGGGGGAAGGGCTTCCACTGGTGGACTTCCCACACTGCCCAAGAAAGGGCTGGGCAGGCTCATGGGTGAAGCTGAGCTAGACGGGGTCCCCCATGTGCCCTGTGAGCAGTTCAGCTTACATGGAAGAGAGTTGGGTGCCTCTTGTAGGAAAGTCCAGGCAGGGGAGAGGAGGGGGCCAGCTGGATCCTTCCGTCACCTGGTGCCCCAGACGGCTGCCCTGACCAGGCTGAGCTGCTGTCCTTGTACTCGCAGGTTTTCCTGGTGCTGACCATCCAGCTCTCTGTGACCTTCTCCTTTGTGGCCATCTTCACCTTTGTGAAAGACGTGAAGGGCTTTGTGCGCAAGAATGTCTGGACGTACTACGTCTCCTATGCGGTCTTCTTCATCTCCCTCATCGTCCTGAGCTGCTGCGGGGAGTTCCGGCGGAAGCACCCATGGAACCTGATAGCCCTGGTAGCGCAGGGCCCTGGCGGGAGAGTTTGGGGCTGCACTCCACGAGGACTTGGGAGGGTCTGGCTGGCTCTCGAGGAGGCCCCCCTCCAAGCCCTGGTGGAGGCACTAACACCCTCCTTTCCCCCTACAGTCCATCCTGACGTTGAGTCTCTCCTACATGGTGGGCATGATTGCCAGCTTCTACAACACGGATGCCGTCATCATGGCTGTGGGCATCACGACTGCTGTGTGCTTCACTGTCGTCATCTTCTCCTTGCAGGTGGGGTCCCTCGGCTTCTACTGGGATGGGGGAATTGGGCCACATGGCCTCAGACCATAAATCGGGGTCACGTTCCCATGTTTGCAGGAGGGATTGGGGAGCACTCGCTCGCTTTGGACCCCAGCATTTCCCATGCCGGTTGGCAGTGCTGCTCTGGGGGAATCACTGGGAATGAAGGGCCCGAGAGTGAGATTCCTGGTGAAGCCACCGTGCCTGTGCCAGATGGGTACAGAATCCAGGATTCCCACATTCCTGGACTTTTCACCCTGCAACATCCACCCCGGCCGTCCTCTCCAACCTGAGAGGCAGAGCCTTTGAGAAGCAAGAACACCATGTGTGTGTGTGTGTGTGTGTGTGTGTGTGTGTGTGTGTGTGTGTGTGGCATGTGAGCAGGGGTCAGTCTGGGAAAGCAGCCTGGATGTCAAAACCCCTTGAACTTGCCCTGTGGCCCCCTCCTCTCCTGCAGACCAAGTACGACTTCACCTCCTGCCGTGGAGTGCTGATCGTCTGCCTGATGGTCCTGTTCATCTTCGCCATCCTTTGCATCTTCATCCGGAACCGCATCCTGGAGATCGTCTATGCATCTCTTGGGGCCCTGCTCTTCACCTGCGTGAGTGTCTGGGGGCCCCTGGGAAGAAAGGGAGCAGCAGGGGCTGCTGTGCAGGAGGGTTAGAGGAAGACACCCCCCCCAACCCCATCTGCCGGCTCACTGGAGCTTCTGGAAACCAACGCAGCTGCTTCTTCATTGCAGTTCTTGGCGGTGGACACCCAGCTGATCCTGGGGAACAAGCAGCTCGCCATCAGCCAGGAGGAATATGTCTTTGCGGCCCTCAACCTCTACACGGACATTATCAACATCTTCCTGTACATCTTGGCCATCATTGGCCGTGCCAAGGATTAGGCCGTCTCCAGCCCTTTCCTCCCTCACAGCCCCCTCCCCAGTTTTGTTCTCTTTTCCCTGTGGGCTTGGTTGGTGCACTGGGGTCGAGGTCCTGATGCTCCTGTGGAAGGCGGCACCGCAAGGTGGCAGCGGTGGGCACTCCTCTTTGGTCTGTCTGTCCAGAGCGAGGAAGGGAAGGGATTCACGCCCTGCATCTCTTGGGTGACCCCGAGTTGAGGAAGGGGTGTAAATATGCTGCTGTTCTTGTCCACTGCGTTTTGTTCTAGAAATGTCTTATTTCATTTTGGGAACTCTCCTCCTCCTCCTGGGCCCAGGAGCACCCGCTGAGTCCCTCCGATGCCCACCATGGTCTTCCTTCCCCTTGCTTGCTGGGCATGACCTTCCCCACTGGCTCCCCCTGGCCGTCCCGGGCAGAGTGTTTCACCCTGGGGGGAGGCTGTGGGTGTTGGGCAGTAAAGGGGAGGGCTCTCTCAGCCCTGAGAGTGCGCAGCTCAAGGTCTCTCTCTTGGCACCTCCATGTTGGGGTCTGCCGAGACCTTTTGACCAGGATGTTGATGTTACTTGAGGACACTTTCCTCTCTCTTCTTCCCTCCCCCCCCCACGTGGCTGGCTTTGGGGGGCTTGAAATGCCGCATGCTGAGCCACTGCCACTCTGCCCCCAAGGCCAGCCTCTGCACTAAGCTGTATAAATGGCAGTCTAATAAAAGTCAGAATATGCCCACAGCAGGGTCTTCGCTTGTCTTCAGCCAGCCAGGAAGGAAGGAGAGGAAGGGGCCTTTCCTGGGCTGGGCGCAATGTCTACCTGATCTTCCAAGGAGGGATGGAGAGGTGTGCGCTGCAGGAGCCTTCCAGAGCAATGGGTCTCCAACCTTTCCAGCTTTGCGGATCAGCAATTGGGGGGAGGGGGAAGGGATGGTTCCACGTGAGCGGTGGACGCGCATGCAACTCCATTTGTACGAGTGGCGGGCATGCATGTGGCTCGCACAAATGGTGCTGTGCGCACACGCCACTGCGCACTCAATTGGAGCTGTACGCTGGCACACGTTTGCACGCTGCTTCCACAGCCCAGGCCGTGAACAGGCCATGGCCCAGGGGTTGGGGGCTCCTGTTCCAGAGAGTTTGCAGTGATGTCTACAGCATCTGAACTACACAGGGACTTTGGCAATTCAGTTCTAGCACTTAAATATATTTCAGGGGACGGGGGTGTAATATGTATTTTTTTAAAGTACATACCTTCAAGCCCTGTTGAACAAATCCTCCGGGTGATTGTGAAACGAAGAAAGAAAAGGGAAGAGGGAAAGGATGGTCCTCTTGGCTGGTTTCATTTGTCATGGCAGAGTCTGAATAAATGTGAAAAATTTATTCTCCATGAAAAAGTCGGGGCAGCTCACACACCAGACGGGCACAGAAATTGGGGGTGAAACAACGCCATCACGGACAGGAGGGGGTGCAAAGGCCGCCTCAGCTGCCAGGTGTCATGTCTCTCCGGAAGCACAGTAAGGGGTGGGGCTGCATGGGGCGCCAGGGAAGGGGAGCACCTTTGACGGGGGAACACATCCTGTCCTTTCCAGGCAGTTCACCCACCTCTGGGCCCCACTTTGCACTCGGCTCTCACCTGCGGCTCCCCAAAGCGGTTTGCCTGTGGCAACAGCCACGACCCGCTGGATGAAGCAGGTGAGGGTAGCCGGTGGGTCTTAAACCCTTGCTGCCCATCCTGGCATGTGAAGACAGACACTGGTGGGCTGGGTGGATGAGACCATGGGTGGGCCCAATGGTCTCATCCACTCAAGGTCATGAAGGTGGCCTCTGCAAGTGCGTGGAATGTGAAGAGCAGGACAAGGCAGAGAAGATGGCCGCCCATCCGCTGCACTGAGTCCCATCTCTGCTTCTTGATCAGATGGGAGAATGAGGCTGACACTGCAATTCTCACTCAGATCCAAATTACACGCTACTCTCAACACCACCATTCTTAAAAAATCCTGTGGCGATGGGCCTCCCTGATCAGCATCCGTGCCGGCGTGCCCCCACAATGAGCAACCTGGATAACACAGGGATAAGATCATGTGAAGTGTTAATACTGCTTTATAATGCCTTGGGGAGGCCACACTTGGGAATATTGCATCCAGTTTGGGTCACTACAATGTAAAAAAAGATGCTGAGACTCTTCCAGAGTGCCGAAAAGAGCAACAAAGATGATTGGGATAGGAGGCTAAACCATATGCAGAAATTGGGTATGTCTAGTCTAATGAAAAGAAGGTCTAGGGGTGACATGATAGCAGTATTCCAGTATTTGAGGGGCTGCCACAAAGAAGAGGGGGGGGTATTCTCCAAAGCACCTGAAGATGAGAACATGAATGGAAACTCACCAAACTGAAACTAAGAAATTTTCTGAACAGCAAGAACCATTAAATCAGTGGACAACTTGCCTCCAGAAGTTGTGGGGGCTCCATCACTGGAGATTTTTAAGAAGAGATTGAACAACTATTTGTCTGAAGTGGTAGAGGATTTTCTACTGAGCAAAGGGTTGAAGGAGGAGACCTCCTTCCAACTCTTGTTATACTGAAGTGAAAGACGGGTTCTCTGAAGAACCAGATCTCCTATTATCAGCAGTGAGCAGCACCAACACATTGATCTTGCCCGGCCACGGTGGGCTTCTGCAGCCTGGTGGGAGTCATTGGGAGAGTGGGCAAGTGGGACAGGTCCTCTCTTACCGAAGATCTGTGCAACACAACTGCCTCATCAACAGTGCAGGTTTCCACTTGGTTACCTGTAATAAGACTTCCTGATTGTATCTCTACTCCAAGCGTTGCACCTTATTATGTCATTGTCGGGAAGGTAAGTGGGGGGGATGGAGACTCGCTCCATATTTCAGAGCGGGAGCAAAACACCCTTGTACTTGCCTCCTCTCTTGCTGGGTCTCGCAGGCGCTTCTTCCAGCCCTTGTTCGTACTGCGCGCACCTCGATCGCTTGGGGAGACGCGCAACCTGCTCTTCGGCCCGAGACATTGGCCTGACCTGTCCGGCCCCCCTCAGCCCGGGAGGTGCTGCGCCACCACCTCGCCAGTTGGCAGGGAATGCAGTGGTGCCGGCAGCCACAGCCTTCCCAGGGCTGAGCGAGGAGACCCCGCCGGGGCTCCCCATAAGGCGCAGCGGCCGCAGGAGCCCCTCGGCGGCGCCTCTGCCTCCTACTTGCGTATAGAGGTCGCCCAGCCCCTGCCTGCTCTGCTCTCGCCAGCAAGAGGTGGGGCTCCACGTCGCCGCCTCTCAGCCGGAGCGCCACTTTTGTTTGCTTGCTGGCCTCTTCCAAGGAGGGAGCTGCCCTCAGGTCGTCCGAGCCCCCGCCGTAGGGGGAGAGAGGGAGAGGGAAGGGGGGGTCTCCCCCCGACAGGATCCGGGTTGGTGTTGCTTTATTTTGCGTGGATTTCCAACGCTTGGCTTTGCCTTCCAGCCTTCACTCCCCCTCCGCAGCCCAAGTGGTTGAATTCACACGACAGGTGAAGCTGGGCAGGAGAGCACAGACAGACAGACAGACAGATAGATGATGATGGATGAAGAGAGGGAGGGAGGGGTGGATGGATGGATGGATAGATAGATGAGAGAGAGAGTGAGAAAGAAAGAGACAGAGAGATAGACAGAAAGAGAGAGAGACAGAATGAGCAGAGAGAGAGAGAGAGAGAGACAGCAAGAGAAAGAGCAGACAGAGAGAGAGACAGAGAGAGAGAGAAAGAGAGAGAGAAAGGCAGAGAGAGAGAGAGAAAGAGATAGAGAAAGGCAGAGAGAGAGAGCAGAGAGAGAGAGAGACAGAGACAGACAGACAGACAGAGACAGAGAGAGAGTGAGAGAGACAGAGACAGAGAGAGAGAGAGACAGAGAGAGAAGACAGAGAGAGAGAGAGAGAGAGAGTGTCAGGGTTCCAAGTAATACCCCCAACAGAATCAAAACTCCGAGGCAGGCATCTTCCTCAAAGTACAGATTTATTAGAGACGTCATATTGGCACATCTGGGGAAAACCCGAATCTGAAAGCCCCGTGTTTTCTCCACCCAAAGTAAAGTCAAAGTTCCAGTCAAACCTTTGCTGGAATGAACATGCAACCCTCTCCGGCCAGGGAGCATGACCGCTTCCTGGCTCACGCATTTCTTACCGCGCCTACTTCCCCACCAATAGATCTCCATGAGTGAGAAGCTGCGCTCTCCTCCGGTCCTCCTGGGGTAGCTCGCCTCTCCGCTGGCAGCTTCTCCTTCTCCTGGCTGCTCCAGGAGCAGCCTGCCTGTTACCCGGCAAGAACGGCCTGCCACCACAGCCTGCCCCGCCCTTTCTGACCCGGCAGTTGCTCCTGGTGCTGCCGGAGAAGTGGCAGCACGAGAACCGCTCTTGCTGGGGGCAAGGGGGTGGCGGCGGCAGGAGCAGCAGGCCAGGGCTTCCCTTCCCCCCTCCCTCCCTCCCTCCAGAGGCCTGGGGCTATCTTTAGCTTCGCTCAACCGGCGTGGGAACAGGCTCCAGCTGTTCGTCTGCCTCACTGATGTCTGACTCCAAAGGCAGCTGATAACTGGCATATGGCCCTGGCCCCCTCTCTGCCTTCATCAGAGCCTTCCCCAGACTCCAGGACTGGCCCATGTCCCTCCCCAGCTTCCTCACTGTTCGAACCTGCTGCCAGATCTACTGGCCACAACACACTGTCTCTTCTGTTCCTCTTAGTATCTTATCCAGTTCTGTCAATTCCATATAAAAACCATATAGTTTAGCATCTTTTTCATATCTAGATTGTATTTGCAGTTGTGTATACCAAACCATATCAATCCCTTTTCAATTCTTGTTTAGTTTTGAGCTCCCCCTTTTCAGACAAAATATCTTTATATCTAACAATATTTCCCATATTTATACTATTCGGATGGATAAGTGCTTCCATCATCGAAAGCCAAACTGGTATTTTCAAATAATGTTGTTCTCTAATTTTCTCCCCTACTACTAATAAAGCATTTCTTTTATAGTATCTTTGAAAGTAACTGTATATCTTACTTTTCCCATACCATAAGAAGGCGTGCCAACTCAAATGCCAACCCGCAATTTCTGAAGGCAAAGCTGTTCCACTGGTTAATTGTCCTCACTGTTAGGAAGTTTCTCCTTAATTCCGGGTTGCTTCTCTCCTTGATTAGTTTCCATCTGTTGCTTCTTCTCCTGACTTCAGGTACTTTGGAAAATAGGTTGACTTATTTTTTTGTGGCTGCCCCTCAAATATGGGAATACTGCTATCATATCACCCCTAGTTCTTCTTTTCTCTAGACTACACGTCTAATTCCTGCAACTGTTTTCCATACCTTTTAGCCTCTAACCTCCTTGAGACAGGTGGGCAGATTATGCCAAACAAGCACACCCCCACGCACCTTCTTTTCAGGGAGCTCGGTTGGAAAACAGTCGCATGGAGGGAAAGTAGGAGAAGCATTGCATAGGTTCATTAAAGGCCTTCTTGAACTTGCTTGTCATGGACACAGCCACTAGAGAAACACTGAGACACAATTGCTCTGCTGAAGTGGCCCCATCCACGAAGGCTGCCAAGCAGGGGAAGGAAGGTCCATTGCGGAAGCACAGCACAAGCACCAGCTGTGCAAGCCCGGAGCCATCAATGCAACAACTGCAGGATCTGCAGGTTTGACCAACATGTGCCAGGATGTTCCCCGCCTGGCTAGGCCTGACCAGTCATCTCCCAACACTTCACACGGAGTCTTAACATGGCTAATGGGATGGATGAACAACAAGCATAGGAGCAGGTCTGAGGATCAGATGCTGCCAAGTTGTGGGGGGTTGTCTTTACAAGTAAGAGCCCCCAAAGACTTAATGTGGGATGTCCACCTGTGGGGAAACGCTGCTTGTTGAGCTACGACATGGGTCCTTTCTTTGGCACTCGCCTGATCTGAGCCCAACCACTCTGGCAGACCTTGGCAGGGAAAAAGCTGAGGGGGCAAAGTTGCTGGCAGGCAACTCCTTCCCCTCCCCTCCCCAATATTCTCCCACTTCACCCTTCCACAGCCAAATAATAGGACTCGGCTGCATCTGTTGGGGTCTCCATGGCTGTAGAGTGGTGCCAATGTGTGTGATGCACATACCTCCCTGCCCTCCCCATGGCCATGTCCCTCCACCCCTGCCTGGCTGGGGAGCCTGCAGCGTGAGCAGATGCCACTCTTTGCACAACGGGCGCTTCCTGTCCCATCTGAGCCAGGAAAGGGGGCATCGTTTTCTCTTCCAGGCAAAGCTCTGTGGAACCTCCTGTGAGCCTCCTCAGGTGGAATTCAACTTGCACAGCTCTGTGAGGCTTCATGGAACAAGACACAGCTCCCCAACCCCACCCACGGGACAATTTGGGGACTTTCCCCCAGCCCATGGCCGTGGGTCAGCAAGTCTGAGCCTGATTAGTTTTCAGAGCACCAACAGTTGGCCAAACAGGGGAAGATGACTTCTTGTCCAGAGGAAGCATGAATATTATAATAGGCAAGTCACAGATGGCCCAGAATGTTTGACTGCTTACTGAAGGCTCCCAGGATGGTCCAGGTGCCCTGTCAGAGGTCCATCTCATCCATGGACCAGTCCTGGTGGGGGCCAATGGACACAAAGGGACAGGAGTCCATTTAGCTGTTTTCAACAAAGCTCTTACATTAAATCAGTCTTTCTGGATTTTAAACAAAGCTTTGAAGTACAGTTTGGATGGCTTGGGTTGCACCAGCATTGGGCAATTCATGGGCCGTGAGCACCATCCATGTTCTGGGCTTTGCCCCTTGCAATTTGGCCATGGACTGAAGGGAGCTGGTCAGAAGAGCTGCCCTCGAGGCTGGGGTCAGAGCCCACCTGCCTCTTTCCGGGGCACCAAACTTCCCCTCTTGCCACAAGGGCCAGGGATCCTCGTCAGAAGGCTGGCAGGCCAGAGGAAGAGGTCAATGTTCCAGCTGCAATCAGTCTCCCCACCCCAACCCCAATGGCCAGTCCCCAAAACAGCAGATTCCCCCAGAAGCCCCCCCCCAAAAAAACACACTCTTTAATTGTGAAAGCAGCTGGCTAGAACCAGGCACCACCTTTGGGCTGGCGAGGGTCCCTCCCAAATGGTCCCTCCCAGATGTCCCTCTGGGCCATCCCAGGAGCTCCATTCTGCTCTGGGGCAGAGCCCAGCAACCTCCCCCCCACTCTTCCAGTTCCTTCCCTCCCCCACCTGACCGCATCACAAAGGCTGCCTATGTCACTATGTCAGTTGTCTAAGCTGCCACCTACCAGCCCGGCAGTGGATAGGAGAGGGGAGCTGTTGGCAGCTGGGGCTCCCACATGGCCCTCTGAATGTCATTCTTTTGGGGCACCCTGAGGCAGCAAAGTCTCCCCACTTCAACGCATTTTTAAGGGGATGGCTATCTTTGCTCGCTATGAGGCATTGAGAAAAGAAATCAAGGCCCTCGTGGCTGAAAACGAAGAACTGAAACAGCTGGTGCTGCTTCTACGCGAAAACCAGGAGCTCAAGTCCCTCCTTCACGACCAATTCAACGAGAGAAATCTGCTGCCCAACTTTGAATCCAGCCGGCTGGACCAACAAGGTGGCATGGGGGGGAATATGGGCATGCCTTTGACGCCAACCGAATCCCTCAGGCTGTCCTCGGGCCCCAATCCAGCCCCCCCCCCCCGTACATCTACTCGGTCTCCTGTGCTGAGCTGCAGCAGTGTCCCAAGGGGGTCAGGGCAGCTGGGGAAGACCTTGGCCTGGAGACCTTGGGGCTGTTTGAGTGGAAGTCGGGAGACACCCCAGTTCCACAATCAAGTGCCACCCAGAGCCGACAGTCAGGGGTTGCCATATCTGGTGATCTAGCCAGCCAGGGGAAAGTTCCTTGAGGGGGCACCCATGGAGGGGAGCTCCCCAGAGATAAGCTGAGAGGGATACTTTGTGAAGCCATGGGGGGACAAAGAGGGTCCTCCGTCCCCTGGTTCTGACTATTTTTCCAAAGGCGGCAGAAGAATGCAATGGTGGCCTCCGTCATCTGCCTCAGTCCAATGTTATCCCTGCTCATCCAAGGGTGATCCCAGAGGAGACCCTCGCTAAGCCCTCCCCCCAGGTGGATGCAGACAGGGCAGAGGTTCACTTGAAGAAGCACGTGAAGGGAGACCTGGAGGCCCGATTTTCCACCCACCCCCTGCATGCCCTCAAAGAAGAAGGGGTGGCAATCCGTGACATCTGATATGGGATTATAGGGTGGGGGCCAAGGTGCTGGGAAGGCTCAGGGTGGTTCTTTCCCCTCAGCAGGAGGAGGCTGACCCAGGCTTCCCTGTTTGTCCTCCCCACAGAACCTTTAGCCAACCAGGCCTTCCTTGACTCTTCCAACTTGGATCAATCCCAAAATTCCCAGAACGCCATCTTGCGGCTGGGCATTCGACAGCGACATCCATCTGGCCTCACAGCCCAGCTCACCACACAATACCCTCCACCCCCTCCTCCACCAGGAGCCATGGCTGCCAGTCTGCGGGGCTCCCCTCCCCGCTTCCAGGTCTGCTCTCCCGCAGGTTCCACTTCAGGTGAGTCACAGGTGCCGGCTGCGTCCTTGCAGCATAAAAGCTTAACTGTTCCAGATCCAGCATGGGATGCCTCCCCTCCAGGCACCTCGGAGGAGACAGCCTTTCTCCTCTATGTCGGGCAGAGTTTAGAGTCCTTGGGGCAAGTGTGCCAGCTCAGACTGCGCAGCTGCAGCAGGGGCCAGCCGTACTTCTCGCTCTGATGGGTGATTCTGAGCTGCCCAAAGGGAGTCATGTGGTCGAGGTCATGATGGACTCTGGGAGGACAGGAGCCGACAGTGCTGCAAAGGCTTCAGGGATTCAATATGTTCCTCCTCCTGTTGCACTCTGCTGAATGGGAAATTGGCCTGTGCAGATACGGGTCTCTGGGTGATCCACACTGTGGCCAGAGGAGAGCTCCGGGGGCCTGGCTCCAATCTTGTCTGCAAGAGATTTGGTTGTGCAATGTGCAACCAAGCATGAGAAGGTGGTGTAACTCATGGCCTGGAGATGATGCAAGGCCAGTCTCATACTCATGAGACACAAGGGACAATTGTGGGTGTGGTTGCGTAATTGTGTGTGTGTATGAAAGAAAGTGAAAAAGAGAGACGAATGCTGGATTTTAATATAGAAGATCTGTGAACTCACTTTCCTTATCGGGGACATAATCTTTCTCTTTGCGTGAGGGAACAATAATTCTGTGCTTTCAATCGACAGCCATAGATGCAGCCTTCACCCAAACAAGGAGCACAATCACTCCATGGGCAAACCATGCTTCTCCTGCTACAATTGCAGCCTCCCCGTTTTTTAAAATCCTCACAGCAACTAGACCTTCTGGACAGCAGTTGTTTCTTGGATGCCAAGATGTACAGTGTTGGTCTTCAATTCTACTCTTTGTTGTATCTCTACATACACATCTCGGAAATATTCCTTCTGCCATCCCTTCACTTAAGTTTTGTCTCAAACTATTTTACCACTCTTATTTTTAATCCTATTTATTCTTGCAGAGGCTCCTTGTTTAGTCTCTTCGCCTACTTCTGAAGCAATTTGTCTTTCTATTAAAACTGCATTGTATTTTTTTCTTCTTTTTATAATCTTAACCATTTATTGATCTTTTTTTGCTACATTTTGCACTCTATTTGTCTTTCTATATGCACTATATTTCTCAAAAGGGACACGGTGGTTCAGTGGCTAAGACACTGAGCTTGTCAATCGAAAGGTTGGCAGTTTAGCGGTTCGAATCCCTAGTGCCATGGAACGGGGTGAGCTCCCGTTACTTGTCCCAGCTTCTGCCAACCTAGCAGTTCGAAAGCACGTAAGAAATGCAAGTAGAAAAATAGGGACCACTTTTGGTGGGAAGATTCCGTGTGCCTTTGGCATTGAGTCATGCTGGCCACATGACCACGAAGACGTCTTCGGACAGCGCTGGCTCTTCGGCTTTGTAACGGAGATGAGCACTGCCCCCTAGAGTCGGGAACGACTAGCACATATGTACGAGGGGAACCTTTACCTTTATTATATATTTCTCATTCTCCATTTCTGTAGCAATCATTTTTATATTCATTTTTCTCTTAGCAGAGTCTCTTCCACTTCACATTGTTCAATCAAGCACCCTTTTTGGAATAAGCCCACATCCTTCGCTGGCAGTCTACAGCACCATTCCCCATCCTCTTTCCTAACATCCGCCTTCATTCAATAAATGTCTATGGAGATTCTCAGCCATCCAGGTCACGGTTGTCCCAAAGGTGCTTTTTCAAGAGGCAACTGGATTTTCTGGTCTTTCTTTGAAGATGTTTCTCTTCTCATCCAAGAAGCTTCTTCAGTTCTGACTGGATGGTGGGGAATGGAAGGATTTATATTCCTTGCAGACAGCTGGTCATTTGCATCCTTTTAGAGAGCCGTTGAGGCCACCTGTGGATTTATCTGTGTCCTCAGGGCCACCTGAATGGTGCAAATGGGTGTGGAGACTTCTTGGAACTGCTGAAATGATTGTGTTGTAGGCTGGAGATAGATGATGTCGTATTCCTCCCACTCTGTTGACAGAGGTCTGTTCAATTTGGATATAGATGGTCTCTTTGACCCCTCTTTCAAACCTGCAATCCTCTCTGTCCAAACTGTGGACTTTGCTGTCTTCACAAGAGTGGCCTTTGTCTTTTAAATGCAGATGGACTGCCAAATCTAGTCCTGATCGGCTTGCTCTCCTATGTTGTACCATGTGTTTATGAAGTGGTTGTTTTGTTTCCCCAATGTATAGATCTACACATGGCTCATTGCATTGTACTGCATATACCACATTGCTCAGTTTGCCTCTGTGTGTTTTATCCTTGGGGTGAACAAGCTTCTGCCTTAGTGTATTCTTGGGTTTGAAGTGTGCATGCAGGTTACGTTCAAGATCCTCTTGAGCTTTTCTGATATTCCTGCAACGAACAGAATGACAATGTTGCTTCGTTTATTGTTTTCTTCATTCAATAGTTGGAAAATTCATGGCTTTTCTGTTATGACAGGATGGCAGCCACTAAAACAAGAGCTGCTCTCTGTGCTGTGACTGGATTGTTTAAATGCCCCCCCCCTCCCAATTTGGTTAAATATTTAAAAAGGTCATAATATGGTCATAGTTTTGGAAACAGACCTGCTCCACAAATAGGCACCCTCACTGGAAGATGCTGTCTTTTATCATTCCAACCTTGGGAATAGGCCAGATGCTTGGGGAAGGGGAGAATAGGTAGGCCTGACAATCCTAATTTTACCGATGATGATGATGATGATGATGATGATGATGATGATGTTATCATCGATTCAGTCGGGTCTGACTCTTGGTGATTCGAAGGGCCAGGTGATCTCTCCATGTCTTCAAATCTTGCACTGCTTCTTTGATTTATTCTACGCTCTGGCTGGTGTCAGCTTTGATTGTGTCCAGCCACCGTCTTCTTTGGCAGCCTGGTTGCCTTTTGCCCCTAACTCTTCCCAATGGAATTGCTTTCTCCTGCAAATTACCCCGCATGACACGGCCAAAATAAGTGAGACATTATGCACTCTAGTATTTGCTGGTTAGCCACCTTTGCTGTCCAAGGAATAAGCATTTGTCCCCTATTGACATTAATTCCATGGTTACATATAAAGCATTGCTTGCAAATCAGGGGAATTTTGTTTTATACTGAAGAGTGGGCTGAAATAAGCCCAACGGGTGCAGGTGGGGAGGCTGAACTTTGTGTCTGTTTTACAAAAAAGAAACATGCAAGAAACCTGAATGTGGAGAAGTTGCTAGGAGATACACAATAGCCTGGACTTTACCTGCTTGGATATCTAGGCTGGCATTTCTCAACCTTTAAGTTGCTGAAGTTGAGAAATTCTTCCCTGGACACAGGGCAGCCATTTCTGATCTGAGAGAAAAACAAAACGCACAGGTACAGTATATGTGGTACCTCGCTCAATAGTAGTAACTCTGGGAGGGATCTTGGAGTCCTAGTGGACAACCATTTAGATATGAGCCAGCGATGTGCAGCAGCTGCCAAAAAGCCAACACAGTTCTAAGCTGCATAAACAGAGGGATAAAAGCCCTTACCACTTGGTAAGGCCACACATGGAATACTGCAATCAGGTTTGGTCACCACCATGTAAAAAAGATGTTGAGACTCTGGAAAGAGTGCACAGAAGAGCAACAAAGATGATTAGGGGGCTGGAGGCTAAAACATATGAAGAATGGTTGCAGGAACTGGGCCTGGCTAGTTTAAAGAAAAAAAGGACTAGGGGAGACATGAGAGAAGTCTTCCAATATCTCAGGGGCTGCCACAAAGAAGAGGGAGTCAAACCATTCTTCAAAGCACCTGAGGGTAGAACAAGAGGCAATGGGTGGAAACTCATCAAGGAGAGAAGCAACTTAGAACTATGGAGAAATTTCATGACAGAACAATTAATCAATGGAACAACTTGCCTGCAGAAGTTGCGAATGCTCCAACACTGGAAGTTTTTAAGAAGATGTTGGATAACCATTTGTCTGAAGTGGTATAGGGTTTCCTGCCTAAGCAGTGGGCTGGACTAGAAGACCTCCAAGGTCCCTTCCAACTCTGTTATTCTATTCTGTTGTGTTCTGTTCTGTTCTAGTCTAGTCTAGTCTAGTCTTGTTGTCTGAAGTACATCCTTGAAGAAGTCTGTGCAAAGATCCCGGCAGAGGCTCCTTCCCAGCAGGTGGTCATTCAAGCCCGCCCTGCACCCCACCTTATGCAGGTGGGGTGTAATAGCCAAAGGGCTCTGCCTTTATCACCCATGGGGTCAGAAAGTGAGAAAGCTGCCAGCTGGCTAAAGAGGCCAGAGGTGCAGATTTGACTCTTAACAGCTTCCAAATCTGTATATGGATCTGTATGAGGAGTTTAGGAACGAATCTCTTCAAAACAAGCTGGTTGGAGGAGGAGCATTCAAAACAGGAGGCAGGAAGGACTCGGCCCGTAACTGACCCGTCTCTCTCTTCGTTAACACCGCAGAGAAACTGTACACCCGATACTTACTTACCAAATAAGCGGAAGGAAGATTAAATTCTTGCTAAAGAACCCAGAAAAGGCTATTTAACATCAAAGAATGGCTTGGTACTACAGCAGGAATCTCCAAACTTGGGAACTTTAAGGCTTCATCACTGGTGCCTCATGACCGGAGGTTTTTAAAAAGAGACCGGACAGCCACCTGCCTGAAATGGTGCAGGCTCTCCTGCTGCAGCAGGAGGTTGAACACCTCCAAGGCCCCTTCCAGGTCTATTTGATTGAGTTTCTTGTGGACTTCAACATAGCTGGCTGGGGAATTCTGGGAACTGAAGTCCACAAATTGTAAAGTTGGCAAGTTTGGAGATCCCTGTACTAGAGCACTGAATATGCGAATCCAGCAAGATATAAGGGAAGGGAAAATCTTCTCAGTGTTGGTAGACCTGAAAGCCACCTTTGATCTCCTAAATGGAAAATGGGAAGCTTCGGGTTGGTGGAAGATGTTTAAACTGCTCCCTCAATCCAGCTATTTATACAACTGGAGGTCGGCACAAAACCAGGCCTCTAATTTATTCATAAGTGACATTTTGATGTTTTTGAATTAGGAAAGGTTTCTACCCCACAAAATATTAGCGATAACAACACAGACCCTGTTGCGGTAGTGGGTGACCTGCATTTCAGGTGGCCTGGGCAGATGACAAAAATGTGGCAAAATAAGGGTGCATTTCTTTGGGGATGGAAAGTTAAGCGGTTTTCTTAACTTGAGGTTTGTTTTACCAGCAGAAGGTCTTGTTTATTGCAGATTAATGTTGTTTAAAAGGACCAAACCACAAGTGGGTGGATTAAGTGTCAGTCCATGGGGAAGAGGACAGATAAATGAATGAACCCTAGGCTTGTTCGGGGCAAGGTTTGGGGAAACGATAGTCACCGATGACTGCTTATAGAATCGTTATTTGAGATCGTGCACTTTATATGCTGATTTATAAAGTTGACTGACCTGAATTCTGAGGAACCCTCGGCAATATACAAATATCAAAGATTAGAAACTGGATCTCTGCTATGGATTTATGGCATTTGCACATGGGGATTATATCATGGGTGGAAGCTTAGACCCATGCCAGCCAGCAGGCAGAATGGGACTTCTAGGCTCCTACCGTTGGCCGCGCCTGCTTCTCCTCCAGGGTTCCGCCTCCGTGCATTATCCGCCAGCTTTTCTCCTCGGCTGGCCTGCCCCCATTCTTTCGCCCTGGCCAATGGGCCTCAGCCCCTCCGTCCCAGGCCCTTTGCCGCGGCCCATTCACCAAAATACGCTTCACCCTGGGCTTTTGGGCGCACGGGACAGCTTGCTGCCAGCCAATCAGCTGACTGCCAATAGTGGCAGCCAAAAGCCACGGCACGATCAATGCAGGGGCTGGGAGGCTTTGCGGGAGGTGCTCCGGCCAAATGGCCTCAGGCACTTGTTAGGAGAAGGAAGGGGAGGGGTGGAAGCTCCCCTGTACCTGACCATGCCTGACACCGAATGGGAAGAGAAGAGGGAGGGGGCGCTAAATAACCCAGCTTCATCCAAAGGAGTTTTTGTTTCAGGTGGGTATCTTAGCCATGGAAGGAGAGAGGGAAAGAGGAAGGGAAGGGAGAAAGAGAGAGGGAGAAAGAGGGGGAGAAGGGAAACAAGAAAGAAAAGAAAGGGGAGAGAAAAAGAAAGAAAGAAAGAAAAGGGAAACAAAGAAAGAAAGAGGGAGGGAGGGAAGGGAGAAAGACAGGAAGGAAGGAAGGGAAGGAAGGAAAGAAAGGGAAAGGTGGTTTTTTTTGTGGTTTATATGTGTTTTAATATGGCTGTACACCGCCCTTAGTCCTTTGGGAGAAGGGCGGTATAGAAGTTCAATAAATGAAATGAAATGAAATAAATGAAAAAGGGAATGACATGGATGGATGGATGGAGGGAGGGAGGGAGAGAGAGAAAAAGGAAGGACTAGAGGTTCTGGAGAACCCGTAGCGGAAATTTTGAGTCATTTGGAGAACTGCCAAATATCACCTCTGGCTGGCCCCAGAGTGGGGTGGGAATGGAGATTTTGCAATATCCTTCCCCCTTGGGTGGGGTGGGAATGGAGATTTTGCAGTATCCTTCCCCTGCCACCACCCACCAAGTCACACCATGCCCACCATGCTACGCCCACAGAACCGGTAGTAAAAAAAATTGAATTTCACCACTGGGAAGGACCACAAACCCTGGCACCAGATGTAGTTTCAGGCGATGCTTTGAAACAGCCCAGCAATCCAGGGCTGGAAGGGACCCTGAAGTCATCTAGCCCAACCCCCTGCTCTATCATTTGGATTATTTTGGTGCCTCTAACAGAGAGGAAAATTCCCAGAAAAGGGAAGGAATTTACTAGGACAAGGCTGCCATGCAGAGGAAGGAAGAGATAGCCCTCGGCTTACGATCACAATTGAACCCAAAATTTTGGTTGCTAAACAAGAGCGTTGTTAAAGTGAGTTTCGACGCATTTTAACTCAGTCATTGGTCAGGGTGAAAGGATGGGGGTGGGCCAGCTGAGGAAAAAAGCTGGTGGATAATGCGCAGAGGCGGAACCCTGGAGGAGAAGCAGGCGCGGCTAATGGTAGGAGCCTAAAGTCCTAGACCCTTCTGGACACCCCACCCCACCCCGCCCAGGGAGATAAGCAAGGCTGGGTTTAAAAGCGAGTAATCTACAAACGACCATTACTCTTCTTAGACTTCACTCAGGCCTCCTGAAGTTTAGAGATCAGGCTGACCAAGGCAACTTCTGAGCGTAGGTTCCATTGTGGATGGAGGCATCTAGAGGTCCATCTCTCCCTTCTGTGGTCTTCTCCTGTAAGAGCCTAGGAGCATGGCTCTGCTCGAGGATGGCACTGCCCACTCAGGAGAACCAGCCCACTTGCTGGTTGAGGAGAGGCTTTTGTCTTTGCAATAGAGACGTGGGAATTACAAAGAATTACACCAAGTCTTGACTTGCTCCAGAAAGGGAAAGGTTTGGGCAACATGTGCAGAAGGGTCTTCGGAGACCCCCGGTTGTACAGAAACGATGTGGCCATTGGTGAGACTCTTGAAGTAAGCGTTGGTCCCTTTGGCTTGCATTACCCTCGTTGATGAAGCCCTCCTTGAGCTATAGATACGAACTGCTTCCAAATTTAATTTATTTCATTTAATGTGACTACCAGAATCTTCCTGCCATATTAAATTGAATAAATTAAATTAAATCCCAGACTTTAGATTCTTTATTTCTTGAAATAAAGTCTGTTATACCAGTTTCTTCAGTTACCATAAACTATGTTTGGAAGATAGATTTGGGTTACTTTATAACTGTGCACATAAACAGTCCTAATTTTTTAACATAGAGTTAAATTACAACAGGCATGTGCTAAACAGATAAAATGGAATTTAAGAAAAAAAATTAAGCAAAACGTCATCTTTGACAGGAAGATAAAACAAGTCCAGACAACAAACACAATACTATTGTGTGCCAATTAAGATGACATGGTTTGCCTAAGAAGGGGCCCAGCCTTCATAGAATTATATTCTACCATATATGTAGCCCATTTTATTTATTTGCCATATTTGTAATCCACCCCAATCAACCAGGATTCTAGTTGGTAGTTTACAGTTAAAACCATAATATATGAAGTCTTTCCAAGAGAAAGCAGGGTCTGGACGTCCACTGGAGTAACCAGACCCCAAAATGCAGGAGGAAGGAGACCATCGCCACTTCCCAGGGAGAGAGCAGGGCCACCACTCAGGAGGCCCGTCCGGCTCAACAGGTCCTCTCTGGGGGATGGTCCTGGCTGGGAGGATTCTGCCTTGGCAACCCATTCTGAGACACAGCAGCCCCGCAAAAGTCTTTAACAACGGTGGCTGCCATCTTGGCTGTGTTTGTCCCTCCACAGACAGGCCTGCAGGACAAGCGTCTCATGAGCCGAGCAAAACCTTAAGTCCGCTCAGGCTGCCATATGCCTTGGTCCAACACACTAACCCTGGTTAGCATTAAACTTCTTTTGTGTTTGTGTGTGTGTGTGTGTGGTGGGGGAGGCTGGTTTAACATAGCTTCCAAGTCCAGTCTCTGACATTTTCTATTGATTGTGGAAACCTAACCCTGGACCCGACTTCATGCAGTCATCAGGCCTCTTGTGTGAGTGGAAAGGTATGGCCTGTGGGTGGCAGAGGAACCATTCCTTCTTTTAACTGCGCTTTCTCTCTCTTTCCTGGACCTGGGAGGTGAGAGTCCCACCCCTGCGGCTGCTCTGGTTCTTCTTTCAGCTTTGCTATTACAAAAGAATAGGTCAATTCAGTAGATAAACAAGATTAAGAAAAGGATAGCAAGGTCTACAGCTGGGGAGGGCTTCCCAGGAACAGTCCTGGGCTACCCTTCTATCAGTGACCAGATAATATCAACAGGGCTTTGTGGAAAAACCTTTAATAGGATGACCATTTTAGTTCATGCTCCAACCACCAATGCAGAAAAGGATTATTTCTTTATTTAAAATAAAGGGCTCCGATCTTAAGCTACTCTGGACAACTCACAATAACAGTGAAACCAATAAGCAAAAAATAAAATAAAATGCAATAATAAGAATGCTGAAACAAAAACACAAAAATCCTGCACCAAATTCCACCCCTTTGGCTCACCCCGTAACAGGTTCAGCTGCCCCCCCCCTTCCATACTTTCTCCCACCCCCCAGGGGGGAAAAAAACAGGCCTTAATGCCCTTCCGAAAGGCTAGAAAAGAAGGGCTGATGGGGGGGGGCGTTTTATTATCCACTGGAGATGGACAGAACACGCAAAGGAGATGTGTTGCTTGTGGACTGGTGACCAGAATGTCAAAGAAAGACGGAGGAGGAAATTCTGGCTGGATTCTATGGCTCAAAGGACCCTGCAATGAACCAGGAGGCGGACTTATCCATTACAGGGATTTCTTCCTAGTGTCCTTCAAAGAACCCCAAATGATGGTCCGTAAACATGGATGTCACCTGATGGAGCACAAATTGATGCTATAATTGAGCTGCTCTAACTCCTTTGAGCAATGATGTAATTGCTCAAAGGAGGTAGGGAATTATAGCATCCAAGACCTGGCCAGGGGCTGGAACAGATCACAAGCTGCTCTGAGTTGACAAGAAGAAAAGCAGTCAGCTTCCAGGATATGAACATGGACCCACCAGGTCTAGTCTAGCAAAGAGAAGGACCAGGGGTGACATGCTAGCAGTCCTCCAATATTTGAAGGGCTGCAATAGAGAGGAGAGGGGTGTCAACATATTCCCCAAAGCATCTGAGGGCAGGACAAGAGGTAACAGAAGCCTAACAAGAATATATCCAACCTAGAACTAAGAAGAATTTCCTGACTGTAAAACCTCCATCCCTGGAGGTTTTCGAGATGAGTTTACATGGCCATTTGTTCCAAATGGTATATAAGGCATGGGTGCCAAACTTGCAGCGTCACATCGCCGTCCCATGACTTATTGTGATGTTTTTCCCCTTCATGGAGCTGGGGTGGGCGTGGCCTGTGTGGGAGGCATCTGGCCCGTGGGCCACCAATTTGACACTTCTGGTATAAGGTCTCCCACTTAAGCAGGAGGTTGGACTAGAAGACCTCCTAGGTCCCTCCCAATTCTGTTATTCTGTTAATCTCTGTCAAGTCCTGGAACTCTTTGATAGAGAAGCAGAGGAACTGTAGAATGAACTCAGAAGAAATTGCTAAGGAGGAATGTGATAAGAGACTGCCAAAAATGGAGAAACAGAAGAAAGCAAAGTGGATGCCAAGTGGAACCAACCATGGAAATTGCCAAGAAAGGAAAAGAACCGAAGCCAAAGTGAGGAAAGACAAGAAGGAGCTTCACAGTTTCAGAGAGCTATTAGAAGCGACAAAAAATATTACAGGTAGTCCTCAAGTTATGAATGTAACGGAGCCTGCCCATTCCATTCCTAACCGGAGGATCCGTAGGAGTGAATCTCGTGCCTTGAACATGATCACTCCCTCTTTCACCCATGCATTGGCTAATCAAATACGAGGCTCGTTAAGTGCACAAGAAGTATCTCAGGGTGGGGAAGGCCATGGGAGGCCTAGTGATGGAACACGTCACCTGCTTAAGACCACCCAAGACCTCCCGACCCACTGAAATACCTCATGCTCCCCACAATCGTTTCCCCCCTCCCCCCAACCTCCCATGCCAGGTCACTTACCACGTCAAGATCTAGCAAGCTATCTCCTCTTCAGCCTCTCACTCCCCTCCACAGCTCCGTTTTGGTGTGTGCAGGCCTCGTCCAGCACTTTGTAGCCCAAAATGGAGCTTTGGATGGCTCCATTTTGGCTGCAAAGTGCTAGACGAGGCCTGCACACACCAAAATGGAGCTGCGGAAGGGCTTGCCCGCCCCTCCAAAGCTCCGTTTTGGGCTGCAAAGGCTTTTGCAGCCTTTTCAGTGTTTCCCTCCATTTGCAAAGCCTTCTGCTGCAGATCTCGTCCAGGCCTCCATTTGCAGAAAAGAGAGGCCTAACGTACTGACACATCACAAGAGATCAATAGCATGAGATCTTGCGCTACTGATCTCGGGTGATGTTGCGGTACTTTAGGCCTCCGTTCTCTGCATACTCACCGAAGGCCTGAAGCGACGACACAGGCCAAGGAAGGGAAGGCTCTCTAGATCTTCACAAGGTTAGCATCCACAGGCCTAGTGCCTATGAAGACCCGGCGCGGGGGTGGGGGGTTGGGGAAAACAGACAGGGCGAATGTTGCAAAGCCTCTGCGGTTGTTCGTAAGGGTGAATAACTGCCGTGGTGCTGCAGCATTCGTAGTTTCGGGATTTGTTCGTAAGCACTAGTGGGTGCTTATCACGTAACTTCGAATGGGTGCTATGTGAATACTCGTAACTCGGGGATTATCTGTATTACGACTCGTGTAGGGACACCCAGGACAACAACAGACACGGAAAAAGAAGGAAAGTCTTTCAAAAGATCTCTGAACTCAGAAGGGGCTTCCGACCTCAAACTGGTAGCTTGGGACCTTGGTAGTCAGCGGCTGGAAGGAGATCCAAGGAAGATGGAAGGGATTCACGGAAACCCTGAGCGGCAGAGAGGTCAGCACCCAAGAGAGGCCTCAGAAGAGTAGAACATCTCGTTGTTCTCATGAGAAACCTGCTACAGGTCAACAACCCATAGTCCGGACAGAATATGAAAAACAGACTGGATCCAGGTTGGCAAAGGAGTGTAACAAGGCTGGATGTGCTGCTCTTATTTTTTTTCAGCCTATGGGTTGGAAGAAGATAAGTGTGGCTTTAAAATTGGAGGACGGAACATCAATATGCTGTGCTGATGATGACATTGCTAGACAGTGAAAAATGCAAAAGATTGGCAAGTTCTAACAATCCAAGTCAAGGAGCAGAGGGAAAAATGGGACTAAGATTAAATATAAAGAAGGCCAGATTAATGACAACAAGCGCAGTCAGCCTTAGAACTGGCAATGAAGCTGTCAGGGACGTAAATACTGGTAGCTTCTGCCTTTTAGTGCCAGCCATGAACAGTAAAGTAAGAATTCTGCCTTCAAGAAACACCCTGGGGATCAGCCCTCGCTGGAGGGTCCGCGTAGGCCTTGGAAGGCTCTGCACCTCCAAAGATCAGAATCATGGGATCCCCGGAGTTTCTGGGATGCTCTATGGAAGCCAGAATATCATCCGGAGGGAAAAGGATCCAGAAAAAGGATCGTCCCCAGCTGACAGCCTTCCCCAAACAGGAGAGGTTTCCCTTACCTGAAGGAGTGGGGGGGGGTCCAAGGGTGACCTCCAGTGGAGGGGATCCAACCACCGGCCCTTTCAAGGCAGGCAGGACGACCCCCTCCCACAAAGAGGCACTCGCTGCTCCTCCACCCCCACCACACACCCGGCTTTCAAAGTTTTTCCATTAGATTTCATTTATCAAAATTTGGAAAAGGGCAAAGTCTGAAGGACAAGAGTTTTAGTGCCTGTGGTTATAAAGGGGAGAGGAATTTCAGACGCCAGAGATAAATCAGGTGGTCATCTACAGGCACAGTTCTCAGCCGGAGCAAGATTTTGGCTGCAAATGGTGGTGCCTCTGCGCACCCAGGCCAAGGAACGACCATTGCCACTCTTTCCAAGATGGGTAGCACACTTTGTAGGTGTGCAGACTGTGCTGCTCAGGTCCGCTCTCCTGGGCCTCATTCCCACAGCCATGCCTGATTTTTTGCCCAAGGATGGACTCTCGGCACTGCTGCGCTCACTCCGGGAGCCTCACCGGCTGCCTCCAGCTTGACCCGCCTCTTGTGGGCACTCGCACCCTGCCCTCTGGGCACTCTTTGGAAGGATGCTGTGCCCAGGAGGGCTCCGGCCATTGCTGCTGTGCCCTGCTCTAGAGCCGGGGTGCTAGTCGGCACAGATGCCAGAGCTTGGAAAGCGGACTTTGTCCTGAAAGTCTGAAGGTTTTGTGATGGAGGCAGCAGCTTCCGGCCTTTTAGGGCTGGAGGGAGCAGGGAAGGGGGGCTCCCAACATCCACCTGTCCCCTCTGCACAGAGCTCCTTCGGGAGGATGAATGGAGGGGGGGGCTACATCCCTCCCTTTAATGAAGTAAATCAGGTTCTGACCGAGGCCAACTGAGGAAGCGCTACCCGGGCCTGCTGTGAGCGGGGAGGGAGGGAGCGGGCGGGTCCAGGTGGCTCTGCAGAAGGGAGCCGAGGCTGCTTCCAGGGCGGCAGGTGGGCGCCCAGCAGAACGAGCGGAGTGGGGGGTACAAGGCGGCAGGGCTGGAGGGGGTCCAGGGGATGGCTAGGGACAAGATCGGGAGGCGGCCTTCCCTTCCCCCGGGGCCTCCGGGTAGGCAAGGGGAGCCCCCGTCCCGCCCCGTCCCGCCCGGCGCTCGCTCAGCAGACGCTCTCTCTGTTCTTTGCAGCCAGCGGCGCTTCCAGCCCGAAGTTCGCCGCTCCTGCCGCCTCCCTCCACCCCGCCGGCTCCCACGGCTACTGCCACGAGTGCGCCTTCCCGTGGCACCCGCACCGGCCGCCGTCGGCTCCGGCCTTCCCCGGCGGCGGCCCCTCGCCTTTCCTGCCCTGCTGGCCCCAGCCCGGCCCTTGCGCCCGCGGCAGCCCCGCCGCTGACCAGGCTTTCGGCTTCGGCCCCGGAGGCCCCGCCGCCGCCCCGCCGCCGCCGCCGCCGCCGCCGCTGGCCTTTTGGATGGGGGCGGGCGGTGCGGCGGGCGCGGGCGCGGGCGGCCTCTTGGTCGCCGCTCCGGTCCAGAGCGCCTTTCCGCCCCCGCCGCAGGGCGGCCCGCGCCCCGCCGCCTCGGCCCCGCCGCCCCCTCCCGGCCCGGCCCCGCCGCCTGAGGCCGGGAAAGGCGAGTCCCCGGCCGCAGAGGAAGCCCCGCAGCCCCTGCAGCCCCCGCGGGCGAAGGAGAGCACCGGCACCGTCCAGCGGCAGGGCGCCGCCGACAGCAGCAACAGCCCCGTCGGCGCCGGAGAGCAAGGTGAGCAAGGCGGCGGGGGGAGGCTGGGGAGCGCGGGACCCTTTGCCCGGAGCCCCTGCCCAGGCCGGCGCCAAATACTTCCAGGTTACTCCGTTCAGTTTCAGACGGCATTAAAAGAAGGCAAGCCGAATAGGGGCTCCCAAGCTCCATGGCCCACAGGGTCCCGCCCAGCTGCTCTGCCCCCTTGACCAGGCCTGCCTGGCTCGCCCTCCCGTGCCCGGAAACCTCCTCCGTGGCGCGGCTCAACGCAGCCCCTGGCCGGCCCCATCGGGGGCCCCGCCCTCTTCTAAAGTATTGAAATAGGTCGAGCAGGGAGGGGACCTGGGCAGCCCCCCCAACCCTCCCCCCAGCGTTGCTGACCGCCTGGTCTTCGCCTCTTTCCCCCTCCCCCAATGCTGACCAGGCTCCGGGTCCACAAGAGAGAAGCCGGCCTAGCCACCTGCTGGGGGAGGGGCTGCCGGGGAGGGGCCGCAAGGGCCGCTGCTGATTGGCGGTCTCTTGCAGAAGCCAACAAGCAGGAGCGCATTGTGGGCGAGGTCGCCTTCCAGCTGGACCGCCGCATCCTCTCCAGCATCTTCCCTGACCGACTCCGCCTCTATGGCTTCACCGTTCGCAACATCCCTGAGAAAATCTCACAGGTGAAGTGACCCCTCTTGCACCTGTCCCTACCCCTGGGGGAGGGTATCTTTGGGGCAGGAGGAGATGCTCCCTGCCCTGCAGGGTGTGACAGGGTCAGCTGGCTCCCGGCTGAGGCCCCTCAGTCTGGGCAGCCGCATCACACACACACACACACACACACACACACACACGCGACTCCACCTGGAGTGGCCTTTGGGACTTTACATGGGGAAAGCATCTCCCCCAGCTTCTGTAGTCAAGAGGGGGCAGGGTAGGTCAGGTAGTTTGCCCCCCATGGCTGCACTCCGTCAAGCCCTTGCCCGGCCCACAGAGGCTGCTTTGCTGGACTCCCTCTGAAGTGGGGCAGCCGTGGTTCCCACCCGTCCTGGTTACTGGGCTCTCCTCCCTTTGGAAACTCCAAGTGAAGCTCAGGCACCCCAGGACCGGCATCTTGCCCCCCTGCCCTTCTCACGCTCCCCATCTCTTCCCAGAGAGAAAAGGACCCCTTCCTGCAGCTGAGCCCGGAGCAGTCTGAGGCCATCATGGAGCGCTACAACAGCGTCATGGATGCCCTGAAGCCCCTGGGCTACAACCCCCATGTCCACCCGAGCCTGACGGAGCGCACGGTGAACACCTTCGGCATCCTTCGTGAGAGGCCAGAAGCCTCCAGCCCCGAGGCAGCTGCCTACAGCAACATCCAGCACTTGGAGGAGGTGGTGAGGAGCGTGGCCCCCGCTGAAATGCTGGAGGATTGCTTGCTGCTGCTGAGCTGCCTCCAGAAGCTCTCACAGGAGGACGGAAAGCCCCTCTTCATCTGGTGACCCCCTCCCCCCCCATTGTGCACCCCCATTAAAGGCAATAAAGGTCTAGAAAAGACTAGCTGCCGTGTCGCCCTTTTCATCCGGAGCCCAGGCGTCTCTGCCCCTGCCAAGCCCGGCAGGGGGCTCCCAATGGCCGATGCCATTCCACCCTGGGGGGAAAGCTGGTCCTTTCCTGGGGGAGGGCTCTGGAGGATGCAGGGAGTCCCTGAAGTGAGGTGTGGGGGCCAGAAAAAAGCCCCCCCCATCCCGTTTGGATTAAAAAATTAACAAATCCCAGGCCAGGAAGATTGTGGTGACACAGATGTGATGTAAAACAGACGAAGGAATGTTTCATAAGAATTTGGACAGCTGCATCCTGTGTTATATGCAGATACCCAGTTTATAAAAGACAATGGAATTAAACATGATTAATGAGATTGGAGGGTTTGTATATTTTCACCTTTGGGCATTTCCTAAAAGAAAAGAGATTGATTTGGGGCCACCAAGTCATTGTCAGCTCTTCATGACCATACAGAGTTTCTCCATGACCATCTGCCTTCAATCTGGTCTTTAGATCTGGTCAGCGCTGCAAAGGAGCTCAGGGGCCTCGTTACTGGTCCCTGGCCTTTCCTGGCATTAGAGCTGTGCCTGAGAGGCCTTCACCTCCTGCGTCTGATGGAGGAGAGTCCTGGTCTGGTCAGTTTTGTTTCAGGGACAATCCTGGGCTGGTTCATCTGATGTCGTGGCTGTCCCCTGGCATTCGGAGGAGCCTCCATGTCCTATTCGAACCTTTGCCCCTTTGTCTGCTAGGAGGCTCTTCCAACGGGTCATTCTCCAGATTTGTTATTAGACCTTTGACTGCTTCTTCTTCTGTCACTTGCCGTATCTCAGGGGTCGGTTCTTGTAGCCTTTTGAATTGGAGATGGCCAGACGGGTGGTCTTCCTTGGTCTTCTGGGACTTAGAGGTTCTTGGGAATGGGCAGCGTCTCCTAAGGCGTCTTGGATACTGATATCTCTGTTGCTCCGTCTTTTGATACAGATAGTCCTTGACTTTATTTATTTATTGGTTCGATTTATATGCCGCCCTTCTCCGGAGACTCAAGGCGGCTTACAATACGTTAAGCAATAGCCTTCATACTTTTGTATATACCTGTTTAGTAGGGCTTTTGGGCGCCCCCCCCCCAGCGGTGTTCTTTTTTATACAAAGTCAGCTTATTGCCCCCACAATCCGGGTCCTCATTTTACCCACCTCGGAAGGATGGAAGGACTTACAAACACAATGGCGCCTGCCCTGCACACTGCTGGCTTTGCCGTCTTCTTCCCCTGGCTGCTGGCCCAGGCACTGGCTGAGGGGGCAGACCTGCCTCCGCCCTTGCCCCTTGAGCTGCTGGTGGCTCTCCAGCCTTGCCTGACAATGGAGGGAGCTTCACCTCACCCTCCCACGTCTCCTCCCTGGCGGGGCCTGGTAACCTTCCTTTGGCAAATGAGGCTCTATACTGACCACAGGAATGCCAAGGCTGCAGGCTCACCCAGTGGGGTGACATGCCCCCGTCAGAGCCTGATTCTGCAAAGGAAGATGAGCCGGAGCTGGAGCCGATGGAGATTGAGGGGGCAGCTTTGTTGGCTTCGGAGGAATGTGGGGAGGAGCAGGCTGAGTCAGGCCAAGCCCTTTCATGATTGGGACGGCTTGTAGGCAGGGAAGAACCGGGGGCAGGATGACCAAGAGGGGGCAAGCAGTGAACATGAGGAGTGACAGAGCTCAGGTGATGAGCAAGGGCCACCCGATCTTGATCCCCGAGCACGGAGAGTGGAGAGAAGGCGGGAACAGCACAGACAGACCTGACAACTCGGGAGGAGAGCGCCCCGCCCCTCTTCACAAGACACACCTGGGGACTGAGACTTAAGGAGACGCTGTGGGTAACCATCCCTGTTAATATCTAATCTAGTTCTGTTAGTTCTTTATAAAAATCATACATTTTGGCTTCTTTCTCATATCGAGATTGTATCTGCACTTGTGGCCACCATGCTATATCAATCCCTTGACTACTCAATTCTTGCTTGGTTGTAAGCTCCCCCTTTTAATTTAATATATCTTTATATCTTGTAATTTTTTCCATATTAATAATATTTGGATGTATCAGTGCCTCCATTGTGGAAAGCCAGACTGGTATTTTCAAATATGTTGTTCTTTAATTTTTGCCCATACTAACATTAGTGGATTTCTAATATAGTGTCTTTGAAAATAGCTATGTATTTTGTTTTTCCCATACCATAAAATGCCACCCCAGTTGGAGATCATGTCCCTCCAAAATTAGTAATCTTTTGTGTCTCAAGCTAATCCATTCTTTCACCCATGTAAGTACAGAGGCCTGATAGTACGACTCCCAGTATGGCAACCCAAAACCCCCTTTGTTTTTTTGCATCATTTTCAGACTTATTCTTGCTTTTTTCCCTTGCCAGATATATCTTAACATCATTTTATTTAATTCTTCAATGTATTTTTTTTCCAGCTTTATCGGAATTGTTTGAAATAAATATAATAATTTCAGCAAAATATTCATTTTTATAGTAGCTATTCTTCCTGTCAAAGACAGTTGCAAATTGAAACTTCCGGTGGCACCGCAGGCGCTGACAGATGCTCCTTTTGGATCGTCAGCCCCGCGATTTCGTTAAAACCGCCAAGACAGCTTAAATCAGCTGTCTGGCAGCTTGGAAACCTTCCCCTCAGGAGAAGAGAGGAAGGCGAGCAGCCGCACAAAGGTAGAGCTTCCCAAAAGCCCTAGGAGCAATTCTGGGGCTTGGAGGGTGAGAGCTCCCTGGTAGTTTGACTGAGCTCCGAATCCAAAGCTTTTCTGCTTCAAGCAGAAATCAACATTCAGGTTCAAAATAAGCTTAAAGCAAGCAGAACAAAAACAGGAGTCCTAGCAACTGCAAATACTGAACTTTAACTCTGTGTCCATATTTCTTCCTTCTAAGTCTTTTAAGACGAAAGCAAAAATGGCGCCTGAACTGTAACAGGGCGTGAAAGTGAAAGTGATACTGAAAGTGATAGTTAACATCGTTAGCGCTTCTAAGGCTGTTTAAGATTACTGGGTTCTACAACAAAGAAAGAGATTTAAAGTGGAAAGACTACAGTTTGGACTTTAAATAAACTATAATACTTAAAAAAGATTTAAAAACATTTGGATTTATTGATTTAGTTGCTGTAGGAAGTATAAATTGAAAGCTAAAAATGGCTTCTAAGCAAATAAAATCTGGCTTTAAAAGTGCTGGAGGATCACCAGCACAACCATCAAAACTACAATCTTTGTCTACTTCAAACCCACAAATATTGACTTTGGAAGTTCTACAGGAATCTCTGCAGGAAGCTTTGAAGCAACAAACTTCTTTTTTAGAGGGGAAAATTAAGGGAGTGTCTGAAGAGATGACTGAAATTAAAGAAGTCATACAAATTCAGAATAATGGCATTTCAGGGTCTGGCAAAACACATTGAATTATTGGATGAAAAAGTAGAAAAAATTAATCAGTCTAATCTGAATTTGGAAAATAAAATGGATGAAGTTCAGACCAAGGTGGATAGGGCAGATGATGAAGTGGTGATTTTACAGTATAGAGCAATGGAATTTGCCCTGAGAGTAAGAGGTCTGAGAGAACACAATCGAGAGAACTTGAGAGAGATCTTCGCAGAGGCTTTTGCAAAGATAACTGGGGAGCAACAAGCAGATCTCTCATTACAAATTGACAAAATATATTGTGTTAATTCCTGGTTTGCTAGACAGAATCAATTGCCAAGAGACATTGTGATTTACTTTACTACGAGGAGGACCCGAAATGAAATTTTACAAGCTTTCTATGAAAATAAACTTCAAATTGCAGGACGAGATTTTAGTGCTGAAAGAAATTCCCCCAAAAATGTTGAGAAGCAGAAAGGAGTTTGCTTTCTTGGTGGATGAACTTAGAAATCAACAGATTCAGTTTAGATGGGATGTTCCAGCTGGACTGGTGGTGAATTATATGGGAGAAAGGTATCGTCTTAACACAATTTGGAAGGCAAGAGATTTTTATACTAACGTATTAAAGGCCGGATGCCCACCATCTCAGGAAATGAGAAGAAAAGAAGAGCTGGGGATACAGGGACAGAAGGAAAGTAAACAGCCACAAGCTGCAGGAGAGACCTCACTTATTGAAGAAGTTTTATTACAATTTTTTGCTACTGATCAACCTTTGGAAGTAGTAGAAAAAAGAGAAGAACCAAAAGATCAAAGGCAGACTCGCCTTGCAGCAAAGCGAAAAGAACAAGATTTAAAGTTACAGCAAACCCAAATGAAAGCTCAAGAAGCTACAAAAACAGAAGCAGTGGGAGGAGCAAGGCCGAAGAGAAAGGTGAAGGAAGATCTTCAGCTGGCGCTCTTAAAGCTTCAAGGTGCCAAGAATGGTAACTAAATTTTTGACTTGGAATGTCAATGGTTTGAATTCACCACAAAAGAGAAAGAAAATATTTCATTATCTGAAACAGTTTAAAAACGATGTAATTTGCCTACAAGAAACACATATTAGAGTGATAGATCAAAAATACTTGATAAATTCAAGATTGGGGACACATTTTGTTGCATCTGCTCCAGAGAAGAAAAATGGTATAGTTATAAACCTAGGGCAGATTTAACAGCCAAATTAATTGAGGCAGATGTTCAAGGAAGATATATTGGAATTGAATTTCTAATAGAAGGGAAAAAAACATTTTTAATTGGAGTATATGCTCCTAACCAACAGCAAGAAAAATTTTATAAGCTTTTGCATACCAAAATAATACATTGGGTCTCAGATGGCCCGTGCGAGATGCAATCAAAACACAGCAGCACCCCTTTCAGCTCTTTTTGGCACGCTGGTTTATTCGCGTCCGTGGATGGCTACACGCTGTGACTCGTAAAGCTACCCTCACCCAAGGACTCAGTAATCACTGCCCGGAACCAGTCATGTGTAACCTCCCGGGTTGCATAAACAAGCCAGGAGGGACACGGGTCCAACAAACATGTGGTAGCACTCAGCCTCCCCATGATCCTGTCCACTTCCTCAGGGCTAACAGGATCGAACTCTTCCCAAATGACAAGACCCGTCGTCTCTCCCTCGTCTGACCCTGCCCAGTCAGAGTCCAGACCGTCCCGAATCTGAGCGATCTTGTTCAGCAGATGCTGACTATACTCCTCGGCCCGCCCCCCCATAGAGTCATCCCCCACTCCCCGATTCAAAAGGGAGTGTGACACCCTAAACAGGGCGGCCAAGCGGTTATCTGTGGACACGATGAGGGCAGAGAAGTAGGAACACTTCGCCGCCTCCATCTCCACTAGATAAGACCATGTGAAGGATCTTTTTTTTTTTTTGAAAAAGTTTTATTTTAGATTAAAAATAAAAACAAAAAACAAAACAAAACAGAACAACAATAACATAAAAATATCATCCTTACAAACAATTATAGACAGCATCTCAATCGGTTAAAATCATTTCGTGCTTACAATTCTCCAAATCTCCTCATATAGCAATTATTCTTTACTTAAACTAAAGATAAATATTTAAACATTTCATATATGCTATCTCATCTCCATACTTTTTTATCAAACCATTGATAAAATATCTCCCATATCAAATAGTATTGTTTATCTTCCTGTTCTTTTATTTCAAATGTCAATCTACTCATTTCAGCACAGTCCAACATTTTCATAATAATTTCTTCATTGGTAATTATCTTCTCTCCTTTCCAGTTTTTGGCAAATACAATTCTGGCTGCTGTTAAAATGTTCACAATTAAGTATTGTAATTCTTTATTAAACATCTCTGGTAAGATTCCTAATAAAAATATTTCTGGTTTAAAGTCAATATGTCTCTTTGTCATTTTTTCTAACCACGTATGTATTTTAGTCCAAAATCTTGCTTCCACGCATGTCCACCACATATGGTAATACGATCCTGGAGTTTGATGACACTTCCAACATTTCTCCGATTTATTCTTAAACATCCTGGCTATTCTCGTTGGGGGTAGATGCCACCTGTAAAACATCTTATACAAATTCTCTTTATATGCTGTTGACATTGACATTTTATAATTATATAACCACAATTTTTGCCATTTCTCTAAATCAATACTATAACCAAAAAATTTTCCCCATGCAATCATTGATTCTTTATCTTGTTCTTCTTCCAGCTTTGCTTCAAGTAAATATCCATATAGCTTTTTAATTATCTGGTCATTAATATTAATTAATATTAATTAATATTAATTAATATCTTGTCTAAACCAGTCAAAACACTATAAATACCTTCTTGTTTAAAGTCTTCTCGATATCTGGAAAGTATTTGCATGTATGAAAACCAATCTATCTTAATTCCCTGATCTTCTAAGTTTTGTTTCAATTTAAGTTCACCCTTTTCATGTGAAGGATCTTAACTGTGCACGGTCAGATATGTGGTGGACATGCCCAAAGGCAAAAAAATATTGGACAAAAATACATACATAGTTGAAAAAATGATAAAGCAACATATAGATCTGAAACCAGAAATATTCTTGTTGGGCATCCTACTGGAAAAATATAATAAAGGCAATACATATTTAATTTTACACATGCTAACTGCAGCTAGAATTGTATTTGTGCAACAATGGAAAAGTGAAGAGATCCCTACAGAGGAAAATATAATAAAAAAATTAGAATGTGCAGAAATGGATAGATTAACTCTTAAAATTAAGGAAAAGTAAGAAGCTGAATACTTTTTAACATGGGACTCGTTTTATCAATGGCTAGCCAATAAAAACAGAAGTTAGAAATATGGAAATATAAGAGAAGGGTTAATTTTATGTTAAAATGGAAAAACAAATATTACTATTATGTGATTAATATTGATGTTATGAATATTATTGTTATTACTGATTACTATTTCTCAAAGTTAATTGTACTCAGACAACACACTTTATATAAAAATGGAAATTTTAATATATTGAATAAAAACTTTTTAAAATTTGGGAAAAAAGGAGACACTAGGGGGAGGAGCATTTGTCGGGAACAAACACTGAATTCATGGAGTATTGTTTGCTGTTGCCTACCTTTGAACTTCCCTGGACTTCTTGCTTTATTTCTTGCTTCCTGGATTAATTGCCTTGTTCCTTTGCTTCCTGTAACCATTGCCTTGTTCCCTTGCCCCGCTGGATTTCTTGCTTTGCAGCCATTGTGCTCACAGTACTTACGGCCAGAGGCTGTGGGAGTGTGTGTGTGTGTGTGTGTGTGTGTGATCACTTTGCTCTGGGATTTGCCATAAACATGGGAGCATTGGGGGGAATAAAGGGGGCAGTTTAAACTATCAGCTGACTATGTTGCCTCTATGCCTTGCCCCGGGTCATCACACAGGGTCTGTGACAATTCGCCATGGCCAACTTGCCACAGCCAGCTCACCACAGCCGAGCTGCCTCATTCCATGCCCAGGCACCAAACATATGCTCCTCCTCCCCCACAACAACAACCCTGTGAAGTTGGACTGTTCTGCGAGAGAGAGAGTTTTCATGGCAAAGGTGGAACTAGAATGCACCGTCTCCTGGTTTCTGGTATGGTGCCTTAACCACTCTCCCACCCTTGCAGTTGTAAGTGCGAGGGGAGGGATCTCAATTTTGATCATGTGACCACGGGCGCATTAAAGTAGCTGTATCTTCAAGGACCATTCATAACTCCTTTTTTCAGCACAGTTTTAACTTCAAACAGTTACTGAATGAATAAAGGAAAAATTGTGTTCCCGCTGAGAAGATAACTTGGCTTTCCCAAATTAAGCGGGGGGGGGGGGAGGAGGATAACGGCCGTTTCCTGTCCCCTATTAGATGCTACCACCTCCTTCTCTCTCTCCCTCTTGCAGGTGTTGGCGGTGCTTCTCAGCGGAGCAGCGGCAGCTCAATCGTCCCACGGGGCTACTGCTTTGAGTGCCCCATCCCATGGCACCCTCACCTGCCATCTACATCTGCAGGGGTTCCCCTCCTCGCACCAACTAGTCTGCCCGACCTTCCCAGCACCCAGCTCACCTCAGTCTTGCCTGGCAGCAGCCTGCCCAACCTTCCTGCTGCCCGGCAGGGAAGGGGGACGTACTCCATCCCCAGCGCTGGAGGGCGGACGTACTCCATCCCCAGCCCTGGAGGGGGGACGTTCTCCATCCCCAGCCCTGGAGGGGGAATGCCCAAATGGCACATTGCTAGCTCCGAGCTCCCCAGCATCCAGCAGCTCTCCCAGCTGCCCTCTGTCTTTTACAGCCCCACCGGGCCCACTGCTGGGCAAGGAAGGGGGACGTATTCCATCCCCTGTGATGAAGGGATGCCCAAATGGCACATTGGTAGCGCCGAGCTCCCCAGCATCCAGCAGCTCTCCCAGCTGCCCTCTGTCTTCGGCAGCCCCACCGGGCCCACTGCTGGGCAAGGAAGGGGGACGTATTCCATCCCCTGTGATGAAGGGATGCCCAGCTGGAACATTGGTAGCGCCGAGCTCCCCAGCATCCAACAGCTCTCCCAGCTGCCCTCTGTCTTCTGCAGCCCCACCGGGCCCACTGCTGGGCAAGGAAGGGGAACATACTCCATCCCTGGCATATCAGGCACTCCCGAGGCGCCCAGCACGCAAAACTTGTCACAGCTCACCTCCGTCTTCGGCAGCAGCCTGCCCTCCACCCAGCTGCTCTCCCAGCTGCCCTCCGCCTTCCTTAGCCCTACCCAGCCTGCTTCTGCTGGGCAGGGAGGGGGCACTTTCCCCCTCTCTTGCATTCCAGGCACTCCCGAGGCGCCCAGCACACAAAACCTGTCGCACCTCACCTCCGTCTTCGGCAGCAGCCTGCCCTCTACCCAGCTGCTCTCCCAGCTGTCCTCCGCCTTCCTTAGCCCTACCCAGCCTGCTTCTGCTGGGCAGGGAGGGGGCACTTTCCCCCTCTCTTGCATTCCAGGCACTCCCGAGGCGCCCAGCACGCAAAACCTGTCGCACCTCACCTCCGTCTTCGGCAGCAGCCTGCCCTCCACCCAGCTGCTCTCCCAGCTGCCCTCCGCCTTCTTTAGCCCTACCCAGGCTGCTTCTGCTGGGCAGGGAGGGGGCACTTTCCCCCTCTCTTGCATTCCAGGCACTCCCGAGGCGCCCAGCACGCAAAACCTGTCGCACCTCACCTCCGTCTTCGGCAGCAGCCTGCCCTCCACTCAGCTACTCTCCCAGCTGCCCTCCGCCTTCCTTAGCCCTACCCAGGCTGCTGCTGCTTTCCCCTTTCCTTGCATTCCAGGCACTCCCGAGGCGCCCAGCACACAGTACCCCTCCCAGCTGCCCTCCATCTACATGAAGCCCACTTCTGGCCAGGAAGGGGGGATGGTCTCCTTCCCTCAAGGCACTCCCGAGGCGCCCAGCACGCAGAACCTGTCGCACCTCACCTCCGTCTTCGGCAGCAACCTGCCCTCCACCCAGCTGCTCTCCCAGCTCAGCTCCGCCTTCAGTCCTAAGCCCATCTGTGGCAGGGACGTGTCAATGTCCCTCCCCACCCAGCAGCAGCCCTTCCAGCCCATCGAGGCTTCAAGCCCCATCCAGCCCATCCAGGGGGCCAATTACTTCAGCTCTCCAGGCAGTCCCGAGCTGTCCAGCATGCAGTCCCCGCTGCCCTCCATGTACATGAAGCCCATTGCTAGGCAAGGAGGGAGGATATTCACCTTCCCCAGCGTTCCAGGCAGCCCTGAGCTCTCTGGCACGCTGCCCTCCATCTACATGAAGCCCACTGTTAGGCAAAGACAGAGGATATTCACCTTCCCCACTATTCTAGGCGGCCCCGAGCTGCCCAGCCCACAGTACCCCTCCCAGCTGCCCTCCATCTACATGAAGCCCACTTCTGGCCAGGAAGGGGGGATGGTCTCCTTCCCTCAAGGCACTCCCGAGGCGCCCAGCACGCAGAACCTGTCGCACCTCACCTCCGTCTTCGGCAGCAGCCTGCCCTCCACTCAGCTGCTCTCCCAGCTCAGCTCCGCCTTCAGTCCTAAGCCCATCTGTGGCAGGGACGTGTCAATGTCCCTCCCCACCCAGCAGCAGCCCTTCCAGCCCATCGAGGCTTCAAGCCCCATCCAGCCCATCCAGGGGGCCAATTACCTCAGCGGCTCCCTCTCCAGTCCCTCTGGCCCTTGCCCCCCTTCCTACATGGTCCCCTCCTGGGATTCTTATGGCGGTTTGCAGCTTCCACCCCCTGTCGGTGACCCCTTTTCCCAGTTCTCCTCTGACATCTTCTCCATGGGATCTGACCCTGGGAAGCCCCAGTTGCCTGCCATGCCAAGCATCTCCCCGACACAGCCCTCCCGCTATTTACGCTTCCCTGGGGATATCTATAATCTCGGGGGGGACCCTTATTGCGCCCCCTACAGTCCTGGCCAATTTTCTCCCTATTCCCCATCTGGCACTTTCTCCCAGCTGGGCCCCTGCAGTCCATTCAGCCCTGGCAGCTCTGGCATGGGTGGCACTCCCACTGGCAGCCCTTTCTTCCCGCTGGCTCCAGGATCCCCTGATATGTCCAGCCTCTATGGGCCGATGGCGCCAGGAAGCCCAATGACCTTCTCTGGTGGCCCAATGACTCCAATGTCTGGCACAACCGCCTCCAGTGGCAACAGCGTCTTCAGCTCACTGGTCCCAGACTCTTCACTCGGCACAATCCCCAGTCCCTATAGCTCCCTGGGGGCCTGTAGCCCTTTTGGAGTTGTGCCCCCAGCCAGTTCCCCTGACACATCCAGCCTCTATGGGCCCATGTTCCCGGCCAGCTACGTCTCCAGCCTCTACGGGCCAATGGTCCCAGCCAGCCCCACCAGCTCAGGCAGCCCGTTATTCTCCAGTGGCCCCTCCAGCCTCTTCAGCCCATTAGGTCCAGCTGGCTCTCCTGGCACCATTTGTGTCCCATCGCCCATCCAGTTCTCCCCACTGGCCACTTCACCCACCCCAGCCTTAGGCCCAAGACCCATCACGTCACCCATGCTGCCCAGCCCCATGCTGAGCCCAGCCGTCAGCCCGGAACCCACTGAGAAGAGCGATCGCCGCACACAAGGCACTGCCATGGGCAGAGGTAAGAGTCTGTGGAGGGAGGGGGAAGACCGGGCTCCCCCTAGCCCCACTGCACCCAGTGTGCCTCTGCCAGGTTCAGCCTAACTGCTCAAGGCTGGGGGGGGGAGGGCTGGACCAGCTCTCTGGGCTGCAGGGAAAAAGGCCAGAGCAGAAGTGCATGGGGCTCCTTTGGGCCTCCCCTCTTAGCAAACGATTCCCTGCCACTTTTGGGCAGGTAGAGCTCAGTTCACCTGCAGACCCCTCTCCCTCTCTGCCCAGCCATGCCAGCCCACTGGGGCTGCCCCCTGGAGGCTTCAAGGCCCCCTCCCCAATCAGACTGCCTTCAGGCCTCTGAGAGTGACCGAGAGGTCCCTGGACATCCGCCCAGCCTCATCCTGGGGCAGCACAGATCCAAGTATTTGGAATATCCTGCCAGTCCTAGGAAAGGCTGGACTTCCTTTCCTGTTTTTGGACCATTCCCCTATGGCAAATGGCCAACTTTCCTCTCTCCGCCTACCATGAACCCTGGGAATCAGGCTTTCTGATACACAGATGTGCCCGTCAGATGGGTCAGCTTTCCAGAGGCTGCCCGGGGCAATCCCGAGGGCCAGAGGGGCTCTCCCCATAGTTTGTTGTAAGTTATAATATGTGGCACACCTTTCAGCTTGGCCAGGTAAGATTTTTCCCCTGAGAACATGGCAGGCGTCCTATGTGTAGCAACAGCTGTCTTTGCTTTCAGGTGGGCTTCCCCTGGACTTTGCCTGAAGCCCTCCATTAGGTCTAAGGGGACAAAGCTATGGGTCCACACCAGATCTCTAGGGAGACCTCTTCAAGGCGCCAGGCTAAAACTTGGGAGATGGGGTGCTCTTCTCCTGCCTTAGACACACAGGCCGGTGGTGATCTGGGGCCAGTCCCTCTCTCTGAGCCTAGGAAGAAGGCAACCAGGGAGGAATGGGGGGGGGCTACCATCAGTCAGGGAGAATTCCTTTGGAAGGAGGGGCTAAGCTGGTTCCCCAGACAGGTGAGCCAAAAGAGGAGGCCAGGAGAACGGGGGCTGTGGCTGAGGAAGATGAGGTGGAGAACCCCTGGGGGGCAGTGCCCCTTGGACCCATCAAAAGCACCTTCTAGCCTGCAAGGAACACAGCCAACATCTCTGAGAAAACCTGAAATGGGTGATGGGGAAATGCAGCCCAGAAGCCACAGCTGACATCCCTGTCCCCCTTCTCGTATCCCTCAAACATGTGGAGGCAGCCCACTCCCCAAAAGGAAAGGGAGCCTCAGGACCAAATCACCAAAATCTTTTCAGCCAGAACTTCCAAGAGGCCCTTTCTCTTTTCCTCCCCCCCACCCTTTTAAAAAAGGTGGTCTTTTAAATTATGGTTTTCATTTTGGCAGAAAAATCTATGGCAAATGACCCAGAGAGCCATTTGCCAGGCGAATGGCAGAGAAAACGATATTCAAGAGATACATCAAGGGGTTTGCTTAGCTTAATCCTGGCCAGAGGATTTCCCCCGGGGCCCTTTGCCATGCTTGGAGCCATGGCCATTGATTGATTCTAAGTGGGGCTCCCGCAGAAGGCAGGGGGTCTTCGTTCAGGGCCCGCCACCTTTAGGAACCGTTCGCAGTTGCAACTTTTATGACCGATCCTCGCATTTACTTCACAGGTCTGTAAAGCAAACGAAATCTGAAGTAAGTTCACCAGCACAGTTGTGGTTTCCATTAGCGACCGGTCACGTGATCAAAATTTGGGTACTTGGCAGCCCACCCCCACCACAGGATTGCTTCAACCTCCCTCCGCCTCTCTTCCCTCCCCCCAAATCTATACCCTTTTGGCCCCGGCCCCCATGGCTGCCCCTCCTGAGCCATCCTTCGTGGGCTTCTTGCTCGGTGGCTGACCAAGCTTTCCTCCCAAGGTCAACTTTAGTGGGTTCCTGTGAGGTCCAGCCCAGAGGCTGCCTGGCAAGGGGCCAGGCTGGCACCCCTCCTCAGCAGCTGGAGGAAGAAGAGGGCGACGCACAGCTGGGGTGGCAGAGCAAGGGGGCAGGGCCTTGGGGTGCAAGGAGGCTGTGGGTGACTAGCACATGGGCCCTCTTCCCAGCAGCAGACAGCCCTTGGCCCCTACGGATAAACAAGAACCCCCCTTGTAAACAAAACGATTGGAGGAACAGCTGAGCTCCCCCAAGCACCTGATTAAATGCCTGGGGAAGCCTTGTCTTCTGAAAGGCCACCCAGGTCTCCATGAGACAGGTGCTGCCCCCGAGAAGGCTCGACTCCCAGGCCCAGCAAGAGGGCATCGCTTGATAGAAAGGACCTGGCACGGCGCCGTATGTTAAGACTGGTGGGGCAGGCAGAAACAGTGCGGGTGGGGAGAGAGGTGGTCCCACAAGAAATCTGACCATGTTCTGGATGGCTTGATAGCTGATAACCAGCAGCCTAAGTTGCATCCTGGGAGCCAGGGCAGCTAATGGGGCAGTGGGGTTATGTGGGTGCAATGAGAAAGACCCCAAACTGCCCACGCCCCTGCATTTTGCCACTTCTGTGCGTGTTCCTGTGGACTCTGTTACAGTAGTCTGGACGAGCGATGCCACCCGTTCAAGGAATAGGCCCAATGTATGCCCAAAGCCCTCTTGGCTCCCGTTGCCATCTGCTCTTCCAGCAGGAGCCACAAGAGGTCCACCAAACGGCACACTGACTTGGGGAGCGATCCCCACACAGATCTAAAGATGGGCGACCCCCAGGATCCCAGAAGACAAGCCTCTCTCCACCACCCAGACTCCCACCGCCTCCAGGCGCTGGGAAAGGAGCTCATTGACTTTGGTTGGTTGGTCAGCCTGGGGTGGAGACGCATCCCCAGCAATCGATGACTCAGCCCAGGCTGACCAGCTGCCTCACCCAGCAGCCTCTGGAGATGATACAGGTGGTCAGGGGGAGTTCTGGCCATGGCTGGAATTGGCCCGGGAGAAAGGAGCTGCAACACGATGCCCCTGTTGCCAACCCCCAGTGGCCCAGAAGGGCCCGCGAGTGACAGCGTTAAAGGCTGCTGAGAGATCAAAGAGGGCCGGGAGGTGGAATCCCCCACCCCTGTCCTAGGTCTCCAGAGGAACCTGGCAGCCACAGTTAATGCTGCTGCTTCGGTGCTGCAACCGGGCCCAGATGGGCTGGGTTCAGGGAGGGTCTCTTAAAGAAGGGTAGACCTTCAGGGCAGAAGAAAACTCCCCTTCTGCAGCGACAGAGTTTTACGTTATATATTATTAAATTTATTTGCCGCCCATCTTGCTACAAAGTGACTCTGGGCTGCTTATAGCATAATCATCAACAGTAAATATTCCCAACCCAATAAGATACCAACCCCCCTGCCAGCTGCTGCGAGAACTTAATTCCACTTGGAGGGTCAGAGATGGCTGAGCTTCATAGTTCTGAGGAGCCTGCATGCTTCCTCCTCCTCCTCTTTTTCTTCCCAGCATTTTCCTGCAAGTGCAGGGCCCACTTTTTTGAATGGGTTGATCCATTGGTTGCAATAGGAGTTGACCAATCGGTTTGTCATCTGATCTGGAGATTGTGGGCTAAGGCAGAGTGACTGGCCCAAAGTCACCCAGCTGGATTTCATGGCTAAGGCGAGACTAGAACTCATTGTCCCCGTTTCTAGCCTGGTGCCTTAACCACTAGCCCAGGTTGTTCTCATGAGGTCTTGTACATGTCATCAGAGCCAAAAAATTTGAAATTCTCAGGTCACCCAGCAAACCACCCTCAGGCAGCTGAATTGCAACTCTGAGTGAACCCCACTGACTTGGGTTGGAGGATCTGATAGCCCTCCTGCCCAGGAAGGATCCAGTCACCCTAAACAGAGCCATCGGCCGGCTCCCTCTGGACACAGAATGACCCTGCTTCACTGTCACTAGTAGTCTTTAAAGAAGGCCTGAGCTGGGCCAGGTCCACCCTTTGCTTTGTTCTGCAGCGTTCCAGGTGTCTCTCATGCCTTTCCATCACCTGGAGCTCCTCAGAAAACCAGGAGATGCTCTGAGACCCCCGGGCATAAGGAGGCACTGGATGCAAGCCGACCCATGGCCCAGGTCACCCTCTCACCCAGTGGTGAAATGTAAAATTTGTTACTGCCGGTTCTGTGGGCGTGGCTTGGTGGTGGGTAATGTGACTGGGTGGGCGTGGCCAACTTTTTTTTTTTCTTTTAAAAGCATTTTTTTCTACAACCTCTTCAGAGGTTGTAGAAAAAATGCTTTTAAAAGTAAAAAAAAAAGCCTTTGATGATCGTGTGGCTCAGCTGGGCATGGGGGGGGGCAGGGATTTTTGCTACCGGTTCTCCAAAGCACCTGCCGCCATTGCTACCAGATCGGGCGATCCAGTCCGAACCGGGAGCATTTCACCCCTGCTCTCACCCCACACAGCAACCTGAGCCTCATGCCATCAGCCACGCTTCAGAGCCCCAGGAAGCCTAACCCTAAGCTCCTTCCAGGACTCAGTGAGGGCTATTCAGGATGGACTGTGTAATACTTGCAATATGGGTTCTATAGTACTATTGCACTGGCTAACTAAGATTAGTTTTCTTGTATTTTAAATTTGCCTTTTACAAATGTATTGCTAATAACGTGCAACGAGCCTTAATCTTCAAGAAGAACTAAGGCCTTTCTTTGATAAACCAGGACTTGGCAGAGGTATTTGATACATTTGAAAAAGGCAAATGTAAAATACAAGAAAACCCATGTTAGCCTGTGCAACTACTACAAAACCCACATTTCAAAACCCATCCTACCTGGCCCTCAAGGGCACCCCGTGGGGAGGGCTGACCAGAGAGCACTCCAGAGCCATCAGGAAACTATCTGTCCATGGCAAGGGAGCCCGACCAGCTCCAGATCACGTTGCCAGCGCCCCAGGGCAGATGCCTGACCCGTGGCCTCCGTGGTGAGTGGAACAGCCACGATTGCCTTGGTGGCCACGAATTCCCAAGCTCCCTCTGAGCCCATTCCCCAGGGGCGGCAGGATACGCAAATAGCAAACACAGGGAGTCCTTGCTTAAGAACTGCTTGCTTAGCGACAACTCAGTTACAATGGATCCCCCCACCCCAAAAGTTACTTCCACTTGGTTCTAGAGCTTTGATAGCAGCAAACCCCCCCCCATCACATTTTGTGTGCCAGGCAACGGACTCACTTTTACGGCCAACTGCAGTGTTCTGTGGTCAAGTGACCACAATTCATCATCGTTTCTAGCAAAAAGCCCATAGGAATGAATGGACTCTATGATTGCTGTGTTCGCTTAACGACTGCCCCCCCAACGGTCATAAAATTGGATTGGTCATGTGGGTGTCTCGTCTTATGACAGTCAAGGTTTACCACAGAAGTTCCAAGCTGCATTACGGTCATAAGTGGAGACTACCCTTTGGTCGCTAGAGTCCAACTTGACCTCTCTGCAAAGGGTTTCCCGGATGACGAGGTACACCCACACCCACACCCCGTTTGCCCACTAATCCCTGCCTGCTGCATTTTAAATCCTGTCCTGCCATATCGTGAACCACCCAAACTCGATCCGGACTCAGCTGGCCCTAAACTCAGGTCAAGAAATTCAACCCGACCCCAGTGGGAGAGAGCCCTTTGGCCAGGCCAGGAAGAAGGCGAGGGGGGCCTCTCAGGCTGACCGGGGATTCTGGTCTCCTCAGATTCCAAGGCTGCAACCTTTGAACGTATCGTGGGGGAGGTGGCCTTCCAGCTGGACCGACGGATCCTCTCCAGCATCTTCCCCGACCGGGTCCGTCTCTACGGCTTCACCGTTGGCAACATCCCTGAGAAAATAATGCAGGTGAGACATTGGTGGGCACTTTGCCCTTCCACCTTCCGTTGTCAGGAGGCGGGCCTGAAATCTCACTTAGTAGTCGGTGTCAAACTCACACCACTCCAAGGTCTACGTAACACCCAGAGTGGGCTTTACAGGATTATTGGGAGGACAAAGGTTTGGGCTATTAACGTGCTGCCCAGGTCAGCCGTGGGTTACCTCAGTTGGGGTGAGGGACAGAAACAGGAAGCTGGCAAGGAGCACTAAAAACTGGCAGTAGAGCTGATGCCTGGAGATCGCATCTTAAGAATGCAGGTGTGCCAGGACATCTGGCCCTGCAGGGAACCTTGGGATCTCCTTGGATCAGCAGCGCCTGAGTGCCAGACAACTTCAGGATTTCCATGGCTGTGAGGTTACCGCCGTCAGCACCGGTGCCTGGTCTCCTGCCTGCTCCCGAGGGGCAGAGTGGGCTCTGGGCAGCCGATCTTGAGCGCCCCACAGATGAGGAAGAGAAGGAGACTGAAGATGTGCCTTTTTTTCCCGCAGGCTGAAAATGACACCGTCAACCCCCTGACCCCAGAACAGCGGTCAGCCATGATGGACCGCTACAATGAAATCATGAACCGCTTGAAGCCGCAGAACTACAACCCCACCTTCCACCCCCAGTTCACAGAGCACATTGTGAACACCTACGGCATCCTCCGTGAACGTCCCGACGCCACAGGCTCCGAAGCTCAGCTGTACAATGATCCAAACTACCTGCACGAGGTGATAGTCAGCGTGGTTCCCCAGGACAAGGTGGCCGACTGCCTGATCCTGCTCAACTGCCTCCGACAGCTGTCCCAGGCCGATGGGAAGCCCCTTTTCATCTGGTGATCAAGCTGCCTCCGCCCCCTTCCTGTCTCGCATCCACCACAAGCGCAATAAAACATCTGCGAAATGCAACATGTGCCCTCTTGGGGAATCCTGCAGGGTCCATTGCCCACCAGCCTAAATCTAGCCCATGAGTCACCTTGTTGGGAGGGGACCAGTCTGGGCCCCTTGTTAAGCAGGGAAGCCAGGTGTGGCTCGGCACAAACAAAGAGGCAGAGTCCAGGTTTTCTCTCTAGGTAACACATTTATTTAGCATGGAACAAAGGTGGGTCCTTCCATAAGATTGGAAGAACCCCAAATGCATTTTGAAACAAGCATATATAGGTTTCTACGTTTCACTTACCGTGTTTCCCTGAAAACAAGCCCTAGCCTGCCTAATATAAGCCCTACCCTGAAAATTTTCCCGCGGGGAAGGGCATGGCCAGCAAGAGAGGTGGCGGGCACGCAGGGTAGCAACCGCAGCCCACCAGCCCCTTGGTGCGGCGCAAATACCAAGAAGTCCGAGTGTAGAGGCAGAGGCAGGGGGGGAGAAGACAGACGACCCAGATATGCTGCACAGCTGCCTGACTCCGTGCAGCACATCTGGGTCGTCTGTCTTCTCCCGGCCTGGTGGAAGGGGTGGAAGCTGGTGGGAGGCTTGCACAGCGGCACCAGCAGCAGGTGGAGGTAGAGGCATGGGGGATGGGGGAGGCAGGTGATCCCGACACCCCGTGCGGGTACTTGTTTGGCATGGCTGCAAGCAAGCCAAGAGATGGTGGGACGGAGTGGGTGGTGCGTTGCGATCGCCTCTCCCTCCGCCTGGTTCTGCTGCACCCTTTTCCTCCAGAGGGAGACAAAGCTTTGTCTGCTTGCAAAGAGGACACTTTGAAATGGAGCTAATCACTCCAATTTAAACCATCCCCTTTGCAAGCACACGAAGCTTTGAGTCTCCATCATTTCTCCGTCCGGCCGAAAAAGTGTTTGGTCACCTATGGGGCGTTTGGGAATGGAGCAAATCACGACCAATTGCCAGCAGCCAATCCTCCCCTGTGTCTGGGAAGGCAGGCAGCTCTCCGTCTGGTCAACCACTTCCTCCCATGACTGAGGGGCCCAGGACAGCATCGTCCTTAGCCCCTGGCCTCTCTTAACGTGCCAAGGGAGACTTGCCATCCCTGTTGGACAGTCCCAGTTCCAATTCCTCCTCCTCCTCCTCCAAACCAGGCTGCCATGACACGTCCTGTGGTTATGATCACACCTTCACAGCCCTGTAAACTTGTGGCTTCTTTATCAAAGTTTCCACAACTCCAAAGGCCTGAATTTTATTTTTGCCATTTCAACATAAGAATCTTTGGACCAATCATCAGAATTATCAGAATCCTGATCAACAGCCTCATCTCATTTTACTTCTGGAAGGGAAAAAAAAAAAAGCAAGAACCCTGAATAGTCCACCCAAGGAGCCCCAGCCAAGTCTTTGAAAGAAAGGGGAGAACGGGGGATGGGAGGGCTTGCCTGGGAAATGCTGAGGGAAAGTGGCCATTTTGGTTCCCGGTGGCTCAATTAGGGGAGCGGCCCACCCTTTGGAAGGCTGAAATACAGGATAGCAATTTCTACCATGAAGTAACCAACTGAGCAGTGACTTCCCCAAACTTGGTAACAAAATACAGGGTAGCCAAGAGTTTGCCATTCTGGTAAGAAAATTCCAGTGGGCAAATTCAGCACAAGAATAACAGAACATTGGAAGGGGCCTTGGAGGTCTTCTAGTCCAACCCCCCAGTCAAGCAGGAGACCCTCTATCATTTCAGACAAATGGCTGTCCACTCTCTTCCTAAAAAGCTCCAGTGATGGAGTAGCCACAACTTCTGGAGGGAAGCCGTTCCGCTGATTAATTTTTCTCACTGTCAGGAAATTCCTAGCTTGCTTCTCTCTTTGATAAGTTTCCATCCATTGTTTCTTGTCCTGCCCTCTGGTGCTTTGGAGTATAAATTGACCCCCTCCTATTGGAAGACTGCTATCATGTCCCCCAGTCCTTCTTTTCTCTAGACTGGCCATACTCAACTCCTGCCAGCGTTCTTCGTATGTTTTAGTCTTCAGCCCCCTAATCCTCTTTGTTGCTCTTCTCTGCACTCTTTCCAGAGTCTCAACATCTTTTTTGTATTGTGGCGACTAAAGCTGGGCACAGTATTCCAAGTGTGGCCTTACCAAGGCCTTATAAAGTGGTACTAATGGGAGGTGCCCAACTTCCCCCACCTGAGCCTTTCTAGAAGCACTGCCTAGAATGGAGCCCCCACCCCATCCCATATCCTCGCCGGGTCCGACTGTTCAGCCAGCTCTGTGTCCATGCCGTCCCCCTCTTGCCATCCTCTCTGTTGGGATCTTTTGGAAGAGTCTGTCAACTCCTTTGCTGAAGCTGCGTGTGCTGCATTTCCATCATCAACTAAGCCGGTCGCTCTATCCAAGAAGAAGAGGACAGGTGGACACGGTTTAGTTGTGCAAAGTTCTGAGTCCTCAGAAATGGAATGCAAAACTGTTTGGGTATCAGGTGTCCAGCTGTCCAGTCTGGTTACTTGTGTCCTCTTCTCCCCCTTTTTGAAGACTGCCTTTTTGAGGACTACCTGGCTCTTGAGAACCAGTTGGACGTAGCTCCTGTCCTGCCTTGGGTACAAAGCCAGCTGGGTGACCCCAAGCCAGTCCCTCTCTCTCGGCCCTAAGAAGCAGGCAAGAGCAAACTACTTTCTGAAATTTTGCCAAGAAAACCGCAGGGACTTTATGCAGGCAGGACACAATTGAAGAAAAAAGGCTATTTTAATCCCAACGAGATGTGCTCCCTTCCTGCCAGAATTAACCCTCCTTTGTCTTCTGCAGCCAGCTTTTCTCTGTTGGTTAGGCTTGGGCGAAAGAGACCCCGACTCTCCTTGGCTCTTCCCGAAACCTTTGGAAAATGAGACACTCAGCCCCACCACTGAAAACCTTTGGGGGCTGCCATCTCGGCTCAGGTGTTTTTCCATGGTTACAGGTTCTTTTCTTCCCAAAGTCCTGGAATCCAGTCCAGCAGCTCCTTAGTCTGCCTGGCTCAGCAGTTAAGAGCACACACACACACAGCCATTAACCCCTCTCTCAGCTGGGCTCTGCTGTTGCTGGACCTTCTGGGTCCCGATCTGTGTGTGGCCTTCGGTCATGCATTGGGCCCCTCCCCCCCCATCCCTGACCTGCTCCTTTTGAATAAGTTTCAATCGCTCCAATTCCACTTGTGAGCTTCATCAGCCCCAGTTTCAATGACAGCCATAAATCCCATTTGCTTTCCTTCGTTCAGATGTCCAGCTCTCTCTTTACATTCCACACACTGTGTCCATTTAGGGTAGAATAGAATAACAGAGTTGGAAGGGACCTTGGGGGTCCTCTAGTCCAACCCTCTGCTTAGGCAGGAAACCCTACACCACTTCAGACAAATGGTAATCCAACATCTTCTCAAAAACTCCCAGTGTTGGAGCATTCACAACTTCTGGAGCAGTGGTGGGATTCAAATTTTTCCACTATCGGTTCTGTGGGCATGGCCTGGTGGGGGGTCATGTGACTGAGTGGGCATGGCCAACTTGATGTCACTCACAGCCACGCCTACTCAGTCACATGACCCCTACACCAAGCCACGGCTACAGAACCTGGTAGGAAAACTTTTTTCTTTGAGAGCCTCTTTGAGAGCTGCTTTGTGGCTGTGGCAGCTGGCTGGAGGCCACCGAAAACTACCGGAAGTCTTGAATGTGCCGAAAAAGCTGCTGCAGTGCTGTCGCAATCCTGTCAAAGATGGCGACGGCCCAAGGTGAAGGGCAAGCGGGTGGCATACATTGCTTACCTTTGGTGAGCTGAGCTGAGCGGGCATCAGTGAGGTGACGGGCGAGGCGATTAGCTGGGCCATGTGGCAAAGGCAACATATATAGGGTGGGAATGGGTGGGGTGAGCGTTGAGCGGATGGAAGGGGCGAGTGAGTGTTGACCAGTGGTAGGTTGTTCCCGGTTTGCACTGGTTCGGGAGAACTGGTAGTAAAAATCTCTCATTGTTCGGAGAACCAGTAGTAATGGCTGGCTGGCCACGCCCCCGAACCGGTCCCCTGGCTGCCATGTTCATTGCCACCATGTTCTTTGCACATCCACATCCCATTGCCTTGCAAGTCCAATGGGATGCACATGCACAAAGAACATGGCGATGATGGCAGATGCTTTTTCCGCTGGTACTTTTCGGCAGCCTGCGGAGAAAGTGGCTGGCAAAAAAACCTTTTCTGAGGCCTCCTGGCCAACCGATTTCCAGCAGCAGTGGCTGGCTGGGGGCTGCTGAAAATTCGGGTCAGCTTGCCTTCCCGACTCTGGACCAGCTGCCATGGAAGGTAAGCAGCTGAAAAGAGAGGTAGAGGATGGCAGGCAAGCGGGCCTGGCCACAGGGACCACCGGGAAGGCAGGCAAGCACGTCAGGGCTGCCTGGCTAGTTAGCTCCCTTCCCCATGGCCCTACTAGGCTTGTCTGCCTTCCGGCCTGGCCAGTGAGTGGGCGAGCGGCCCTTCGGGGAGACAGAGCCGCTGTGCTGGAGGTGACCAGCACTGGGGCTTATGTGTGTGTGTTTGTCCCTCCACGGTCCTCTCCCGGGGGGCAGCCAGGGCTTTGCTGCCTCCTCTTTCCCTCAGAGGGGCTGCCTCCAAGTCCTTGCGAAGGAACACACACACACAAGCCCTGCCGTGTCGCCTCCACTGCCGCTTCTTTTGCGTTGGCTTCTCACGGCTCTTAAAGTTGATTGTGAAGAGTTGGAAGACTCTTTCTTAGATCTCTGATGCTCCAACAATGACTTGAGGGAGATCTAAGAAAACGTCTTCCAGCTCTTCACAATCAACTTTAAGAGCCGCGAGAAGCCAACACAAAAGAAGCGGCACCGGAGGCAACAGGGGCTTGTGTGTGTGTGTGTGTGTGTGTGTGTGTTTGTCCCTCTGCGGCCCTCTCCCAGGTGACAGGGCTTCGCCGCCGCCTCTTTCCCTCTGAGATTGCCGCCATTGGGTGGGGAGGAAACGGCGCCCGGTTACACTTCCAGGACAGGAGAGGCGAGAAGCAGCAGCAGCTGCAAAGTTGGACGCTCTTGGAAAGGGGGAAGGCAAGAGGAAAGCGAATCTCTTCTTGGTCTTGGGGGGGAAGTTTGTCAAAATCCCGCCCCTTTTTACGTGCATCCACACAAAAGGGGCTTTGTCCCTCTTTCCCCCCTTAGTCGCTTCCCGCTCTTCATCCGACCCAGCACTCCTGCCGCCGGTGGTCCTCCTGCCTGGCAGCTGCTTGCCAAGAAGCCCGTGGAAGGGCAGCCAAGGGGCACTGCCCACCCCCCCGGGACTGAAAAGTCCCCTTTCTGCCTTTGTCAACAGCTGCACTGAGGCCCCTTAACTCCCAGACCCCCCCCAATACCTGGATCTTCTGTTTGTAGGGAAGTTGCAGGGGGATGGTGAAAGCTCAGGCCATCTTCACCCCCCAAACTACAGACTGTGGGCCAGGTGAGGTTTTGTCCGCCTTGTGAGAGATATAAGAGACGGCAGCCCTCCAGATGCAGGAGGCCCAGAACCTCCAGCTGTTATTCAGAGACCGAAGCCCTGATCGGAGGAGTTTCTGGTTCGATGAGGCCATTAAAAGAAAGGCTGTTTTTCTAGACATGAAGGGTCGCCCTCGTTTTCCAGTTCGGGGTGCTTGGCAGGCAGGCTTTTATTTTGTCAGCCCAAGAGGGGGGAAGGTATGTAGGAAATCACCCTGTCTCTGCAGCATCGGTCATGTGACTGAATGGGCGTGGCCAACTTGATGTCACTCACAGCAAGGTGCCACCCCACCTTACTGTGAGTGACTTTGAGTTGGCCACACCCACTCAGTCACATGACCACCAAGCCATGCCCACCAAATAAGCCACGCCCACAGAACCGGTAGAAAAAAATTTTAGAACCCACCCCTGGTGGTGACCAGACAACCAGGGGTGGGGGGGAATAGCCAGCCGAAAGTCGCTACCGGTTCGGCGACCCAAGCCAAATTGCTGCTACTAGTTCGCCTGAACCGGTGTGAACCGGCTGAATACCACCTCTCTTTTGGAGGCAAGTTATTCCACTGATTAATTCTTCTGAGGCAAAAGGCGAAAATCGCACCTCAGACTTCACAACGTGGCCTCTTCCTTGCTGGAATTGTGTGTCCTACTTGGCTGCCTCATTCCTGGCCTCTGGCATTGCGCCATTTTCTGGACCCAACACACAGGTCAAGGAGGGGGGCTTTGCATTTGGCTGCCTCAGTCCAGGCTGCCCTCATTTTGTATGGGCAGCATGAAGTGGCATGCAGAGACATGAGAGGGGCAGCGGTTGCCTGGTGATGGTGCAACATTAGAACATTTTTTGACTAGGTGACTAAGGATCTAGTGTCCTTAACTTTCAGCTTGATGCTGGAAAAGTCGCCCAGAGCTTCCTTCTTGATGACGTGGAACTCTGTGGATGGAGGTCCCACTACCAGAAGGATCTGCAGTTTGTGGAGCCACCACACCTCCATGCCACAGTACCCAGCATCAGATTTGCAAGGTGTCTTCCAAATATATAGCATGAGAAATAGCATTTAGACTTATATTCTGGTTTACAGTGCTTTTACAGCCGTCTTTAAGCGGTTTACAAAGTAAGCACGTTTCCCCCCAACAATCTGGGTCCTCATTTTACCAACCTCAGAAGGATGGAAGGCTGAGTCAACGTTGAGCCGGTCAGGATCAAACCCTTGGCAATCAGCAGTGAGTTAGCTTGCAAAACTGCATTCTAACCACTGCGCCACCACGGCTCTTATCTCCATCCCTTGTGTGGTGCAGCCCACCTCTCGCCCACAATTGCAAATGCCATACTCAGAAAATCCGCTCCATCGCCAGCTGGAGCCAGCTTGCACGGCCACCTGCTCCCTTGCAGGACTCTTCCTTCTCTCTTTTCGGGCAGGTCCTAGAACAGGAAGGAGAAAAGAAATGCCAGCTGCTTCACCCACCCGCCCGGCATATTGTAGCCCCTTGCAGCATCCTCAAGGCTCTGCCAGGCTGGGTCGTTTGCTGCCAGGGGATCAGTAGTGAGGGAGGTTTGTCAGTGGGGAATGTCTCCATCTTGCCAGCGCTCTTAACGGTCTTGGGAATGTCTCCATCCCTTCCCAAATGTGAGCCCAAGAAGGTGACAAGCAGCGGCTTTGCTTCTTCTCTGTGGGGAGCCCCAGTCACACACACACTCCAGCCCTTGCTCTGCCCCCTCCCCCTTGGAATCCCCAAGGAGCTCAAAAAGCAATATTGTGGGGCGGGATTTTCATCTGTCCTGTGAGATCAGAAATGAGCTCCTCTTGACAGGCTGGTCCTCATCTCTCCACCAGCCCTCCCTTACCTGATCCAGGAAGTGCCCTTCCTCCAGGCAACAGTTCTCCAGCCTCAGAGGGTCATTTGGGGCCCCGAGTCCTTGTTGCCTTCTGAGAGGAAGACAGATATGGCTGGCATTTCCTTGCAGGTCACCAGAGAGTGGCTGGCTGCTTCTGCCTTCTTCAGATAGGTTGGGCTTCTGCCTGGCAGGCCGAGGAGGCAGGAGCGCCTGAGAGGGCAATCATGGCAAAAAGCAGAGCTGTCATTGCGAGAGGATCTCAGGAGTTGGCACATGAGCCCCTTTTCTTTCTGTCAGAGTGCAGTGTGGCTATTATTTTGAGACAGCCCAGGAGCAAAATACAATACACAGAGTATATTTTCAAACAGTGGTTTATCTACAAGTTATATACAGTATATATACATACACGTGCTAAACAAAGCCAGGCAAGCAATCATTCTTCAACACTACACGGAGAACTACAATGCAGATAAACTGCCCTCTCAAAGGGCAGTAACCTTGCTGACTCATCCTCAGTCTTAAAGGGATGGTCAGCTTTAAATCATTATTACCCTGACACTTTCTCTGCCCCTCTTTTTTGCCCTGGGCTGGGTAGCCTCTCTTTGGAGCAGGGTGGGTGGGGAGGCAGGTTCCAGGTCTCTTGCTTGGAAATGGCCACTTTCTGTAGCTTTGTGCAAGAACCAACTTGCATAAGGAGGACCGGAGGTGGAAACGTCTCACTTAAGCGGACCCTGCAATTTGTCCCACAAAAAGTCCCTACAGATCACCAGACTGGGTGATCCTCCTGGATCCTGCTTTCCTTCGCAACCAGGGGCAAATTTGCTTGGCCAATTACCAGCCAAGACACAGGGAAGACCTTTCCTTTCCTTGACTGCAATCAGCGGGGAGAAGCTACCATAGCTTGGTTCTCTCCAAAGTTTCAATTCAAACCATTCCCTTCTTTAGACACTCCTGTCCTGGCCGCTCATCGCTCCCTGTTCCCCACTGGCTGAGGTACTATGAGGTTACACGCTTTTCCAATCGCCTCCTACATTTTTCTGGAGACGCTCCTTAAACCTACTACATCGTATATCACATGTGCATTATAATTAGCAGATTATATATATATATATAAGGAGTGTCAAATAATATTTTAAGCATGTGCTTTGCTGACTACTGTGACCCACTTCTTACTTCTATGTTTTGGAATATCAGGTGCTTGCCACAATTTGTATGCCCCTCTCCTGTGGCTAAACTAGCAATTTCCTCTGGCAGCTCTTCTACAACTCAAGTGTTCCATTCCTCACTCCGAAGCCCCTTCTGGGATTCCGCTCTGGGTCCTTGGACTTGTAGATCCTGTTTCCTCTGGCAGTTTTGTACTTTCCGAAGATCCTTCACTCATATTCTCTATCACTGATTACCCACTTCCCAGGTAATTTGGGCGATTGAGTGTGTGTGAGTGTGTGTGTGTGAGAGAGAGAGAGACAGAGAGAGAAAGAGAGAGTAAAGTACCCCTTCTCCCCAATCTCTTCTGTTTTAGACTTAGACTTAGAATAACTTTGTCGCTTTGAATGTACACTAATCAACATGCATTAAAATGAAATTTTGTGGCATACAGCTCTCAAAAGGTCACCACCTCCAATTGACATTGGCATCTTTCAGTCTCAAGAGACTATGGTATTGTGCTCTGGAAAGAGGTCCTAAAACAGCATCTAGTGTGACTAAAAACAGGACCACCTCCTACCGGCCTCCCTGCGCCCAGTGCGCTCACATAGGACTGCCCTCCTTCGGGTGCCATCGGCCAGACAATGTCGGCTAGTGGCGCCCAGGATGAGGGCATTCTCTGTGGCTGCATCGACCCTCTGGAACGAGCTACCCACTGGGCTCCGGACGGCCCCCGACCTCCGCTCCTTCCGCGGTGACCTGAAGACATGGCTTTTTCAACAAATCTCCTGATCTGTTGGGAATTCAGTTTTAATTGTTGGGTTTTTAATTGAATTATTTTTCTATTTCATTTTATTGTTGTCATTTTATTGTGGTGAGCTGCCCCGAGTCCTTCGGGAGAGGGGCGGCATATAAATGTGAATAAAATAAAATAAATAAATAAAAAGGCCAATTCGAGAGTGGCAATCCCTTCCACACTGAGGGCAGATACATTCTGTCCCCTGCCCAGCCCCCAGATTTCGCTGGTTCCGGGACTGCCCCTTTGCCTCAGCCTGCCGAACAAGTGTCTCTTCGAATTGGAGAAGGCCTTGTTGCGTCTTTAGACTCTAAGTTGAACGATCGGAGGTCAAGGTTTCCCAGTTGTTAATGTCCATTCCCAGGGCCTTTAGGTCCCTCTTGCAGATTTCCTTATATCGCAGCTGTGGTCTCTCTGAGGTGCTTTCCCTGCACTAATTCTCCATACAGGAGATCTTCGGAATTCGACCATCAGCCATTCTCACGACATGCCCCAGCCAGTGTAGACATCGCTGTTTCAATAGTATATACATGCTAGAAATTCCAGCATGTTCCAAGATTGCGCTATTTGGAACCACCTCCAATATACACTCCATAAACATCACAACATAAATAAATAAATACAAAATTATGCCTGTACCCACATATATATTTCTCCTCAATAAGGTCCCTTTTGTACAAATAGGCATGGATGGATGGATGGATGGATGGATGGATGGATGGATGGATGGACACTCACACCCACATAACATAGATCAAAGGGCCGTCGTATAATGAGGATGCAGCAGATTGCTGTCACTCTGGGGACAGGCCCAACCCAAAGGATCTGGCTCTAGAAATGGGTTTCACATCAAGACGCGGAAAAGCTCTGGAAGGACTCAGCTGCTGGGGAGGCTCCTTCATTAGAGCTTTGGAGCAAGGCGGGATGTCCACCTGTGAGTGGCCATGTCCTTCAGGAGCAAGAGGGGGGGATTCCTTGAGGCCCCTCCCTTGCAGGCAAGGAACTTCTCTGTGGCTCCCTTTCTCCCAAGACCCGATCAGCTCCAGCGGGAGGGGTCCAGCACTGCTTCTCCTGCATCTTTCCCACTGATGGCCCCACAGAGCTGACCTTGGCAGATCGCATGAAGTCCAACAGCCCAATGCCTCTTTGGCTTGGGTTAGGATTAGGGTTAGGGTTAGGCTGGTGCAGGGGGAAGGAGAAGCCGGCTCCAGTGGCCACATGGGATCCCAGGCCCGCAGTTAAACTGGGAAGCTGAAAAGCGTATTGGGAGCAGGCAGTGGGGGCCGAAGGTTCTCCAAATCCCACCAAGAAAACTGCCTGCCTGCTGTGCCGTCCCCACGATTTGGGTCACGGGTGGGTTTTACTTATCTTTACTACAGGTTCACATCGTGCCTGCACACACTCATCTGCACATGCACAGAAGCTTCTGTGCATGCGCAGATCACCTATGATGATGTAAAACCACCGGTTTTACTCCCGGTTCTTGTGAACCGGTCCAAACTACGATGAAAATTCTACAACGATCTGGCTGCTACTATCAAGAAAATCCCTGCGAAAGAACAACTGTTTATCCTTGGCAATTTTAATGCCAGAGTTGGAGCTGATTATAGTTCTTGGCCCACTTGTTTAGGTCAGTTCGGCGTCGGAAAGATGAACGAAAATGGCCAACGACCGCTGGAGTTTTGCTGCTACTATGGACTTTGCATTAGCAATACATACTTTAAAACAAAGCCTCAACACAGAGTCTCTTGGAGGCATCCAACATTGAAGCATTTGCACCAGCTCGACTTGATTCTTACCAGGCACTCCAACTTCCCCAATATTACAATCACACGCAGCTATCAGGGTGTTGATTGCGATACAGACCACTCCTTGGTGTGCAGCAGAATAAAGCTGCAAACAAAGAGATTGCATCACTCGAAGAAGGAAGGAAGGCCACGAATTGACATCAACAAGACCCACAATCAGGGCAAAGTGGAGGAATTTGCACAAGCACTCAAGGAAACTCTCCCAGGCCCAGCTGAAGTAAATGCATCTGAACTATGGGAATATTTCAAGAATGCTGTTTATAACACCACCTTGTCAGTATTTAATAAGGAGATCAGAAAGACAGCAGATTGGTTTGAAACCCATTCAGAGGAGTTGACGCCAGCCATTGAGGAAAAAAGGAGAGCTCTAATTGCATATAAAGCCTGTTCCAGTGAGCTCAACCTACAGGTTCTGTGAGCTGCTCGTAGCAAAGTCCAACAGTCCACCAGGAGATGTCCTAATGATTATTGGCTGCAGCTTTGCTCTTGGATCCAGATAGCAGGTGACACAGGTAACATCAAGGGGATGTATGATGGCATCAAGCAGGCCTTAGGTCCAACACAGAAGAAATCTGCCCCTCTGAAGTCTGCTACAGGTGAGGTTATCCAGGACCGAGCACAGCAGATGGCACGCTGGGTGCAACACTACTCTGAGTTATATTCCAGAGAAAATATGATAACTGAAAAAGCATTAAATAACATTGATTGCCTGCCTGTCTTGGAGGAGCTTGACAGTGAACCAATTTTAGAAGAACTAAATGCGGCCCTGGACTCCCTTGCCTCTGGCAAGGCACCCGGGAAAAATAACATCCCTGCCGAAGTTCTGAAGTGCTGCAAAGAGAACATCTCCACTGAACTGCATGAAATCTTCTGTCTTTGTTGGACAGAAGATTTGTCTTTGTTGGATCACAGGACATGAAGGATGCAAATATTGTCACACTGTACAAGAACAAAGGTGACAGGGGTGACTGTAACAACTACCATGGCATCTCTCTTCTTAGTGTTGTAGGGAAGCTGCTTGCCCGTGTCGTACTGAAGAGGCTCCAGGTGCTTGCAGAGAGAGTCTATCCAGAATCACAGTGTGGATTTCGAGCCAACAGGTCCACTACTGACATGGTATTTTCTCTTAGACAGTTGCAGGAGAAATGCAGGGAACAAAGACAGCCACGTTTCGTAGCCTTCATAGATCTTACGAAGGGTTTTGACTTGGTTAGCAGGGATGGCCTTTATAAAGTTCTCCCCAAGATTGGATGTCCACCTCAGCTCCTCAACATCATCAGGTCCTTTCATGAGGAAATGAAGGGCACTGTAGTTTTTGATGGCTTAACTTCAGATTCCTTTGATATTCGAAGTGGAGTGAAGCAGGGCTGTGTCCTCACGCCAACTTTATTTGGGATCTTTTTTGCTGTCATGCTGAAACATGCTTTTGGAACTGCAACAGAGGGTATTTACTTCCAGACCAGATCAGATGGAAAACTCTTTAATCTCTCTAGATTGAGAGCAAAGTCTAAAGTCCAGCTGAAATGCTTACAGGATTTCCTCTTAGCTGACGATGCTGCCATCACTGATCACTCTGCTGAAGACCTTCAACAACTTATGGACAGTTTTAGCAAGGCCTGCCAAGGGATTCACCTCCCTGTATTACAATCTCTGCACAAGAACGGGAGGTCGTCCATGACTTTGTGTACCTCGACTCAACTATCTCTGACATTCTCTCTTTAGATATTGAGCTGAATAAACATATTGGTAAAGCAGCCACCACATTTTCCAGATTTACAAAGAGAGTATGGCTTAATAAGAAGCTGACGGAACATACAGAGATCCAGGTCTATAGAGCCTTTGTCCTGAGCACACTCTTGTACTACAGTGAGTCTATGCACGGCAGGAGAGAAAGTTGAACACCTTTCATATGCGCTGTCTCCGACGAATTCTTGGCATCACCTGGCAGGACAAAGTTCCAAATAGCACATGCTGGAACATGCTGGAATTTCTAGCATGTATACACTATTGAAACAGCGACGTCTACGCTGGCTGGAGCATGTCGTGGGAATGGCTGATGGTCGATACCATAGTCTCTTGAGATTGAAGGATGCCAATGCAATGAACATCGTGCCCACGCACACTCTTCTGCAGATCACCTATGATGACGTCTGGGTCAGTGGGCGGAGCCTCCCGCTGATTTTACTACCGGTTCTTGTGAACCAGTCCAAACCAGGGACAACCCACCACTGGATTGGGGGAAGCTTTTCTGTCCTTTCGGCCTGGGGTCCCCAGCTGGCTCTCTACCACCAGCCTCTGGGTGGCGCAAGAGAGCATCAACTTCCTTGTCCACCCAGGAGGAGGGAGGCAATCTCCTGCTTGAGGGTGTGGACCAGGAACATGGGCCTTTTTGTTGCTGTGGGGTTGAAGTGCAGTGGTCATCAGGGTCCCAGGATCCTGAGGCCAGGTCACCCCTTTGTGGGGGAGCTTCAAGGCCCATTTCTCAAGGGCCCTCTGGCCAGCACTGCTGTAGCCCACCCAGGCAGAGAATTGGAGGTGGGAGGCAGGGGGGCTGGAGGAAGGGAGAAAGACTGGGCCTTCTCCCTTGGAAAGGATCCCAGGCCTTCAAGAGTTCTGTTAAATTGCCTTGCTTGGTGCAACATTGACCAACTTTGGTTTATGGTAGTCTAAACTCTGGGTTTTGAAGTTTTTTTAATCCCATTTTTCAGTGGACAGAATCAAGTTAAATGCTTTGTAAAATACAACTGTAAATAAATAAATAAATAAATAAATAAATAAATAAATAAATAAATAAATAAATAAATAAATTTCTATACCGCCCTTCTCCCGAAGGACTCAGGGCGGTGTACAGCCTATTTAAAACACAAGACAACATCAATTAAAATAGTTTAAAATTATTAAAAGAATTTGGCTCAATTTAAAACCCCAGGACTTTAAAACCCAATTTAAAATTGTTATGTTGATAGCCCAGCCTGGCGGAACAACAGGGTCTTGAGTGCACAATGAAATGCCCGGAGGTCGGAGATCTTACGTATTTCCGGGGGCAGTTCATTCCACAGGGCAGGGGCTCCCACAGAGAAGGCCCTTCCCCTGGGTGTCACCAGCTAACATAACTTGGCCGATGGCACCCTGAGGAGACCCTCTCTGTGGGAGCGGACTGGTCGGTGGGAGGCTATTGGTGGCAGAAGTCGGTCTCGAAGGTACCCGGGTGCCATGCCATGGAGCGCTTTAAAGGTGGTGACCAACACCTTGAATCGCACCCGGAAGACCACTGGGAGCCAGTGCAGCTCGCACAGGAGGGGTGTCACCTGGGCACAATGAGTCGCGCCCATAACCACCCACACGGCCGCATTCTGGACCAGTTGGAGCCTCCGAGTGCTCTTCAAGGGGAGCCCCATGTAGAGAGCATTACAATAGTCCAGCCAGGAGGTGACAAGGGCATGAGTGACCGTGCGCAAGGCGTCCCAGTCCAGAAAGGGCTGCAACTGGCGGATCAGGCGAACCTGATAAAAGCCCCCCCTGGCCACGGCCGTCATATGCTCTTCTAAAGACAGCCATGCGTCCAGAAGGACACCCAGATTGCGAGCCCTCTCTGTGGGGGGCTAAGATTCACCCCCAATAGTCAGCGATGGCACCTGCTGACTGTGTCGGGGTGCCGGAAGCCACAGCCACTCGGTCTTGGAGGGGTTGAGTCTGAGCCTGTTCCTCCCCATCCAGACCCGCACGGCCTCCAGGCAGCGAGACATCACATCAAGAGCATCGTTAGGGTGGTCTGGGGTGGAGATGTACAGCTGAGTATCATCAGCGTACAGATGACACTTTACCCCAAAACCATGGATGATCTCACCCAGCGGCTTCACATAAATGTTGAACAGAAGAGGCGAGAGGACCGACCCTTGCGGCACTCCCCATGCGAGGCGCCTCGAGGTCGACCTCTGCCCCCCTGCCAACACAAATTGTGAGCGGTCAGAGAGGAAGGAGGAGAACCACCGCAAAACGGTTCCCCCTATTCCTAACCCTCTCAACCGCTGCAGCATGATACTATGGTCGATGGTATCAAAAGCTGCTGAGAGATCTAATAGGACTAGGACAGAGGAGCAACCCTTGTCCCGAGCCCTCCAGAGATCATCCACCAATGCGACCAATGCCGTTTCAGTGCTGTACCCCTGCCTGAAGCCCGACTGGTACGGGTCCAGATAGATAGCTTCATCCAGGTGCCGGGGAAGCTGTCGTGCCACCACGCTCTCAATGTGTTGTAATGTGTTGGTTTATTTTATCCGAAGAGGGTTGGAAGCAAAACTTTTATGAAGAAAAACAGGGTCTCATTTTCAAGTCAGTCGTTAAAGCTGAGCCTCTGTGGAAGCAGCTGGTGAGGCAGAAATCGTCTCTGCCAGGGGTGTCCAGGGCCACTTTCACACCTGGGCATAGGATGGGCAAGGCTTCCCCAGGACCAAAGCCTCTCCGGGGTGGTGGTGGTGATGGGCTGTCTGTTAAAATAAAGCCAGGTCGTGGCACACACTTGAAAGTAAATCAGGAAGCCTGTAATTGTGGAGTCTGTCTGGCAAGAACAAAGAATGCTTAGCTACAGGAAATATGCACGTGTAAATCTTGTAACAATTCTTGGTAGTTAGAAAGCTGATAAAAGTAACAAGAGTTAAACAACTTGCAGACCTCAGCTAAAAGTTAGGAATAGTGATGGCCTGCAACAAATAAAATGTGTATTAGATAACTCCTGGGGCATTCCTTAGCCAAGGCTTAGGAATAGGGACAGCTAGAGACCAATAGAACAAATTGTAGAATTATTACTAAAATGTTCACTAGATGATATTTCTTATTATCCCGCCTTGTCCCACCTTCTCTTTTAGTGAAAATGTATAAAGCTTACTTAGTCCTTTATTCTTGGATCTCTTGGCATTTTGGCCAGGAGCTCTTTTCCTTGGGGTACTCCAATAAAAAGTGATCAGAAAACCTGCATCTCATGTCTGGCATCCATCATTGGCTTCGGCACCAGGCTCACACCCGAACTGGGGACAACAGTGGAGGCAGAAGCTGCTGGCAGGTCTTTCCCGAACAGTCTCTCTGGGCAGCCTTGCCAACTCATGATGCCAGGGGGAGCTTCTTCTCCTGAGAGAGCCAGATGGGGCTACCCTGGGACAGAGCTCCTCAGGGAAGTTCTCATGTATGCTTCAGCTGGTTCCTCTGGAGGCCCTGAGGCTTCAAGTGGGCAAGGGCTGCCCACTTGAAGTGGTGCCCAGGCGACCCCTTTGGTACTCCAAAAGATGAACAGCGGAAGGCTTCATTCATCCCAGCTTTGCCCTGAGCAGCAGCAGCGCAGCAGCCCCAACCCGGGGCAAGCGGAGGGCAGAGCTGAGCCCCAACTATGCTCCTGCCTCAGCTCCCTCCTGACCTCTAGGAGCAGCGCAGACCAGGTTCAGCAGGGCATCCTGCCCGGTGTACTCTGGAGGCTGGACCAGGGGCACAAAGGCTTCCTTCAGAGCTTGCAGCCTCCAAGGGGGCAGGGATGCAAGTAGGAACTGGGGCTGGGGCAGGGGTGAAATGCTCCTGGTTTCGGACCGAATCGAGTGATCCGTTAGTGACAGCGGCGGGTAGTTCAGAAAACCGGTAGCAAAAATCCCTGGCTCCCCCGCCCATGCCCACCCAATCGCCCTGTCCCCACTTGCCCACTTGGCAGCTTGCTGCTTCTTTCGGGCTTGCTCACTTTTCCTGCCTTGCTTCGGCTGCTGCAATCCATTGCATCACCTAGCAACTCAATCTGCCTGCCTGCAATCAATCCAATTGGTGAGCAACTCGATCTGCCTGCCTGCCTACCTTGTCCCTTCAATTTGGTAAGTAACTGGTTTTTTTGGGGGGGAGCTTTAAAAAAAAGTTAATTGGGTTTTTTTTTAGGAGTTTTATTCTTTTTTTAGACATAGCAATTTAAAGTTAAGGAAGTTTTAAATTTAGCTGCTTTTATCTAAAAATATAAATAAAATAAAATAATAAAATAAAATATTTGTGCAACTTTCTGAGATTTGGTGTGTTTTTGTAGTGTTTCATTCTAACTACACAAACACACAAAATCTCACAAAGCTGTATATGGCATTTTGTGTGGAAAAAGTGTGAAAGTTGGTTCTTGAGCTTTTTGTGTCTGTGTGAGGTTCCTGCTTGTTGCAGGGGTCATTTTGGGTCAACTGCAGCTGCTTTTACATTGTGTATGAGTCAGTTGTGTTGTGTTGGGTGTGTGTACAGTGTAAAAGTTGTTTTTTGGTACCTCTTATTGTTTTGTGTACTTTTGTTAAGGAATAACCCTTGAGTAGCAAGTGTGTGCGCATGAAAGCGGTTGAGAGTAGTTATGAATAAGCACAGTCACCACACAGATACACTGAGTTGTGTTACAGTTTACATTCAGGAAAAATAAAGCACAGTCCAATGAACAAAATCTTCATACCAGTCGTAGTAATCATACACAGTAAACAGTTCTTCTGGAGTTGCAAACAGTAATACAGTAATTCAGATAGAGATATCAGAGAGCAAGAGCAACAAAGAGAACAAGCCATGTTTCTAGCTCCCTCTTAAGGACATTGGCAACAAAGCTAACCAATCAGGACACAGTATGATGCAATACAGCAGTCTTAAAGCTATACAATACAATTGCAATACACTGCAAACATACATTGATGGTTTATATATTGCCAACCCAACAAGTTAGATAATAGTCTTATTCCTAACAACTTTGTTTATTATTTTTATTATTTATTATTTTGGCCACGCCCACTGGGTCACCTGACCACCAAGCCATGCCCACGGATTAAGCCACGCCCACAGAACCAGTAGGGAAAATGTTTAGATTTCACCCCTGTGCTGGGGGCTTTCTTGGGCTCCTGGGATTCCTTCTCTTCGCCACTGGGCTGGGGGCTCCCCCAAAGCAAAGCTCTTCATTGGATGGCATGGCCGACTCCTCTTGGGTGCCCACCAGGAACCTCCAAAGCTCCCACGGGGCTCCTCACCACAGAAAGATGCCTTAAAATTGTTGCCAGCTCTTATTTTGGATTCTGAGAGTGAAATGGGCACTACCTAAATGTGATAAATACATGTACAGCAAAACTAATATAAATGTCAGGCTTAATTTGATCGTATTGTTATTTTAATTGCTGCTATAATAAATAATCAGATGTGAATGTGTGTACAGTGTAACTTCTGCATTCATGCATAAAATGCCTGAATAAACTAACACTGAATCCGGTTCTCAAAATAGTCAAAATAGAATAATAAAATCCTTAGAATGGGGAGTGAGTGGGTGGGTGGGGGTTGTCTTTATTTAAATTTTTTCTATTAGCCGTTCCTCAGCATGGCTTCTAGGGTGCTTTCCAAATGCACGATGGGATGCAAATAAACTAAACAACCTATTATAACAATCCAATCAGTCACTATATAATTAAAAACCTGCAGAAATTACCTTTGCCCAGCTCCAAGAAGATAATATTTGAACTTATGTTTTTAATTTATATAGTTTCATTTTCATGATTGTATGCCACCCAAAGTTACCATGAGGTAAGACAGATGGCCTATAAATGTTATAAATAAATGAATAAAGAAAATTTGGAGCAGATGTGCCCCTTTAAAAAGAGCATCCTCAAGAAGTTCCTACACACACACACACACACACACACACACACACACACCTGCTCTGGCTGTCAACTTCCTGGAAGTCACCTGTGGAGCCAATTAACATTTTTGAGCTGCCTCTGCTGCTCAGCTCAAAAAATTTAGAAAAATGGCAAAAATTGTGGTCTCATAACTATAAAATGACAATGTCTACAGCGTATAAGGAAAATTTGTATAAGATGTTTTACAGGTGGCATTTGTCCCCATTGAGAACTGCCAGAATGTTCCAGAACAAATCGGAGAGGTGTTGGAAATGCCATCAGACCCCAGGATCCTATTACCACATGTGGTGGACATGCCTAGAAGCAAGGAGATATTGGACTAAGATACACATGTGGCTGGAAAAAATGACCAAGAGACACATAGACTTTAAACCAGATATATTTTTATTAGGGATTTTACCAGAAATATATAACAAAGAACTACAGTATTTAATTGTGAATCTTCTAACAGCTGCTAGAATTGTATTTGCTAAAAATTGGAAAGCAGAAATGATACCTACAGATGAAGAAATTATTAGGAAAATGTTGGACTGTGACAAAATGAGTAAACTGACATTAGAAATAAGAGAGCAGGAAGAAAAACAATATTATTTGATATGGGATTTATTTTATCATTGGCTAGATAATAAAAAATGGTGATATAGAAGTAAATGCTGAAATATTTTAAATTTATTTATTTATTTATTTATTTATCTATTTATTTATTTATTTATTATTTAGATTTGTATACCGCCCTTCTCCCGAAGGACTCAGGGTGGTGCACAGCCAAATTAAAATACATACAATACAAAATTTAAAATAATTTAAAACAGAATTAAATCCAATTGGCTTCCCGAAATGTTTAAAACCCATTACCCTTAAAATAACCCTTTTAAAATTTTAAGCCAGCCCAGCTTGCTGGAATAGGAAGGTCTTCAAAGCTCGACGGAAGGTCCGGAGGTCCGGGATTAGTCGTATTCCTGGGGGTAGCTCGTTCCAGAGAGCGGGTGCCCCCACAGAGAAGGCTCTCCCCCTGGGGGTCGTCAGTCGGCATTGCTTGAGGCCCTCAAGCAGGAGGCCCTCTCTGTGGGACCGAATTGGCCGGTGGGAGGTTATCGGTGGCAGAAGGTGTTCTCGCAAATAGCTGGGCCCTAAGCCATGGAGCGCTTTAAAGGTGAGAACCAATACCTTGAAGCGCACCCGGAAGACCACCGGGAGCCAGTGCAGCTCGCGCAGGCAAAGTGTCACATGGGAGCGCCAAGTCGCTCCCAAAATTACCCGCGCGGCCGCATTCTGGACCAGCTGGAGCTTCCGAGTGCTCCTCAAGGGGAGCCCCATGTAGAGAGCATTGCAGTAGTCCAGGCGAGAGGTGACGAGGGCATGAGTGACCGTGCATAGGGAGTCCCGATCCAGAAAGGGCTGCAACTGGCGTATCAGGCGAACCTGAAAAAAGCCCCCCTGGCCACGGCCGTCATATGTTCTTCTAAAGACAGCCGTGTATCCAGGAGGACGCCCAAGTTACGAGCCCTCTCCGTGGGGGCCACTGACTCGCCCCCAATAGCCAGAGTTGGCACCAGCTGGCTATATCGGGACACCGGCATCCACAGCCACTCGGTCTTGGAAGGGTTGAGTCAGGGTGGTTGGTGAAACACCGAGGTTATGTGGGCATACCAAAGTGCCCCCAAATTTCTCGGGTGCCGCATGCTGGGCCAGTTGCAGCTTCTGGGTGGTTCTCCAGGGAAGGCATCCTCTGGGGTGGTGAGGGTGAGCAGCCTCTCCCAATCTAGGAATGGATACAAGATGGAGCTGTACCTGACTGATTTCTGGGCTTTGCAGCCCCCCCCAACTTTTCCCAGCCAAAATCACCCAGGAGAGGCCCCAAGGACCCAGAAGTGCTGACTGTCCTGGGGCCACAGAGAGATTCCCCCCCCAAGAAGGTCAGCCAGTGAGGCCTCGCCCTCTGGCCCACCTGAGTGTGGAATGCAAGTGGCCAGACCCCCCCTGCTTCTTCTGCAGAGCCACAGGATGGGGAACATGGGCCTGGAGGTCCCCTTCAGCACCCAGCCAGGCCTGGCTGCGGCTAAACTGGACCCCACAGGCTGCACCCCGGGCGGCTTTCTGCCAAGAGTCCACTCTGGCAGGGGAAAAGCTGCTTTGAGGATAGGGAGGGGGCCTTCCCAGTGCCCCTTGCTCAGAGGCGGAGAAGCGCCAGGACCGGCAGGACCAGTCGAGCAACACTGGGTGGCCCCTCCCACCCTGGCTTGGGGGGGGGCTTCCTCCTTGCCTGTAGTTGCTCAGGGCCAGGCCTTTCTGCAAAATTGGCCTTTTCCCACAGCCCTCGCCCCCACCCCACCCCACCACCCGGTCTCCTGGCTGGACCCCCACACACCCCAGCCCAGTTCCAGAAACTACCTGCGGCTTCTTTGTGATATCCTGATCCGCCAACCCCACCCTAGCCTCCAATCTGCCCTCAGCCCACGAAGTCTTTCCGAGTTGGGGGAGCCCAGCAGCATCTGTGGCTGAGGACTCAGAGCAGCAGGTCTCCCTCTCACCCATCCATGCACACCCCGCCAAACTGGGGTGTCAGCCTGGTCCTGACCCTGGAGGCGCTTGGAGCTTCCTCAGACGCCCCTCGGTGGAGCAGAGACATGTCAGAGGAAGCCCCTGAGGGCCCAGCAGCCTCGGTGGGTCTGGGTGGCCCTCCCTCTCCCCCTCCCCAGAGAGGCTCCTGAGCCCCCAGGGCAAAGGTCAGGAGCAACAAGGCAGCCTGTGGGCCTTAGGAGCCACCGCTGCTGGCGATCAGGCACTTGTGGGGCTCCCCTGCTGATGGCCAGAGACACATCAGGCTCAAGGGCTGCCCTTGGTTGCCCCAAGTGGCTGGAGAGTGGCCGTCCCTGCCCAGGGTAAGCAGCAGCGGCGACAACAGCGGCCCTCGTAGATGCCACAGGGCAGGCAAGGGGAGGAGGCCTCGGGGCAGAGGGGGAAGCAGGGGGCCCTCGTGCCCAAGAACCACTGCCCTGGCACGCCAGCTGCTTTGGCCCTGTTGGACCCAGTTAGGGCTCCTTCACTAGGAATCCTGAAGCTTTTGGAAGCCTTCCGTGTCCGTTCTCCTCATCTGCTTCATTTCAAGCAAGACGACACATTTTCTCAGGCTGCTTCAACATCTCCCAGCAGTCTGAGCCCAGGAAGAGCTACCAGTAACCTGCAGGCAGTGCTCATGACTGGCAGTGGCCCCTCTCCTGCCCAGCTACTGCTAAGCCTTTCTGAGCTGGTGGTCTGCCAGTGGCATGGAGGGTTCCCCCCCCCAACTGGGAGGTTAATGGCCAGCACTGACATTCAGGTTCTTCCTTCCCTTCAAACTGGTTTATTCTGCCCTTTATGCTCCTGTTCTCCATTCCTGTCCTTTTCTCTGGGGTGAATTTGGCTGAAACTGGGCAGGACGAATGGCTCCCCTGGCCCAAGCCCCAACTTTACTCACCAAAGCGGACCCCCTCACCTTGTCTCTGCAAGACCTCTCTTCCACTGGCCCTGATGAGCGCCCTTGCTGGCACAGCCCCCCTCCCCTCTTTAAGTGTCCCTCCCTCACCCCCACATCCCAACCTGGAAAGGAAGTCGTTTTCAAGCTTCCAATTTGGGCCCCAGAAGCACAGCAGGCTGGCCCCCAGAGAGCCATCGAAGCCCCTGGATCCTGCCTGGGGAGGCCAAAGTGCTTCGCTCTGCCCTGGACTCCCCAGAAGGCATCCTTGGAAGAGGGCCAGATCGGGATGCCCTGCCAAGGAGGAGAGGCAACTCTTGGCTGCCCCCCCTCCCCCGGTCCCTCCCAGCATCAGCTTTCCTGGCGTGAGACAGCTCTTTCCTTGCCTCCAAGCAGCAAGTCAGAATTGACTGGAGAGAGCCAGGTGAGGAGGTCTGCACAGCCTCCCCTTACACCCTCCTCCCACTCCCCCCCCCCCGCCAGAGAACGGGAGCAGCTCAGGAAGGCTGAGCAGAGCCAAGGAAGCATCGGAGCTCCAGTCCCTGCCGGGCAGGGAAGTGACTCACGTGCCAAGCTTCCCAAGTGCCAGGCAGATCCTGTTGTTCGCTGCTGCCTCTCAGCTGATGACGCCTACCAGGGCTATGCTGCCAGCTATGCGGCCACAGAGGCCGACAGTTACCTGCAGTCAGTGCGCATGACTCCCCGGGGCAAAGAGGTAGTTCCCCCTCCTTTATTAGCGCCCTTTCGGGAATGCAGGTCTCTCTTGTGGCTTGCAGCTTCTTCAGGAAGGCTGCCTCTCCAGGGTCACACCAGGCCCTGGGAGAAGGTCCTGGAAGTGGAGGGTGGTGTGGAGACTCTGCTGGTCTCCCTGGGCAGCCAAACCCTCTGGAGAGATCCTGCCAGGGGGGACCTGGATACTGCGGGGTGGAGGGGGCAGAAGAGGCCTCTCCTTTTGAAAGGAGTGGGTTTCATTGTGGGGAAAGAGGGAATGGTTCGGCCTGAGGAAGAGCTGGGTTCATCTGCAGCTGGTCCTCACCTTATGGCCAAAACGGAGCCTAGCATTTCAGTCATAAATTGTTGCAGTTGTAAGCTGAGACACCACGTGAGCAGAATTGATTTTATGACCATTTTTACAACGTTTGTGAAGCGAGTCATGGAACCACATGGTCGTTAAGCAAATCCGGCATATCCAATGGCTGGTTTTCGCCATTTTCTGCTGGAGAACAGCACAAATTGCAGTCAGATTAATGCGAGATGCTGCACCCAGTTGGAAATGTGAGCTGGCTGCCAAGTGCCCAAAATGCATTGATCTGACCACAGGGAGGGGGCAGGTGCAGCAATTGAAACACTGAGGGCAGGCTGTAGCTTTTGAAAGCCCATCAGAACTTTGAACGGTCATTAAGCAGCCAGTCATAAATTGAGTACTACCTGTACAAGCAGCGAGTGGGCCAGATGCCTTTCTCAGCAGCCTCAGCAGCAGGCCTGCACCCGAGTGCCAGGGAGACTGCATTTCTGGGGGCAGAGATACATGCAGTCCAGGGGTGAAATGCTCCCGGTTCAGACCAGATCGCCCGATCTGGTAGCGATAGCGGCGGGTGGTTTGGAGAACTGGTAGCAAAAATCCCTGCACCCCCCCACCACCACCACCATGCCCAGCTGAGCAGCACGATCATCAGAGGCTTTTTTTTTTTACTTTTAAAAGCATTTTTTCTACAACCTCTTCCGACAAAAAAATACTTTTAAAAGTAAAAAAAAAAGCCTCTGATGATCGCGCTGCTCATCTGGGCTTTTCAAAGCATTTTTTAAAAAACCTATCTGACGATCCCAGCTGAGTTGCCTGATCGGCAGAGGCTTTTCAAAGCATTAGAAAAAATGCTTTGAAAAGTTAAAAAAAAAAAGTTGGCCATGCCCACCGTCACATTAACCCCACCCACCCACCAAGCCACGCCCACAGAACCGGTAGTAACAAATTTTACATTTCACCCTTGATGCAGCCCCTCCCCTCCCCGCAAGATTATTCTACGAAAATCTAAGTGTAAAGCCCTGATTCAAGTAACTTTTTGCTCTGAAGTAACGGGAACAATTGGAGAAACTTGTAAGTCTGGTAGACCTTTGGTCAGCTCCCCCATAGCATTTGGGGACGTGGGAGGAAGCATTGCAGCCCAGCCAGCTCTGGAAACAGCCGGGGGTCAGTGCAGCAGCCAGGCTGAGGGCTCTGCTGGCCCTATGGCAACGCCTGGCTGCCCCAGGGAGGGAGCAGGGCAGGCGGTTCCAGGGGAAGACCAGCAGGATTGGCCCTTCCAGGAGCCATCCTTTGGGGGCCAGTGCGTTAATTGGGGGGGCAATGTGAAAGTGGCCAAAGTGTGGCATGGCCACTGCAGGCTCCCTTCCACACATTTCTGAAGCACGAGGATGAGGGGCTCGTCAAAGAATGGCCTTTAGGTGAGGGGGGGCAGCTGGAATATTGGGCAGAAATCAGGCAGAAACCAAAAGTTCCACCTTTGGATAGAGAAAAATTGAAGGGCTGACTTTGGACATGGGGGAGGGGAGCCAAGGTCCAGAGGGAAGCAGAGCACAACACACCCTGTAGCTCAGGGGCAAGGAATCCTTCTGCCTGGGGGAGGACAGGGCTGGCCCTGCATTTAGGACACGGAGGAAGGAGCAGAGCAGGCTGGATGATCCCAGCCTGGAGGGAAAGTTACCCAAGAGCCGAAGTGTCGGAGCACAACCTGGTTGTGCTCTTCAGGGCCCAAAAAGCGGACAGGCAGTTCAATGCTGTTCCAGAAGACAAAGCAAGAAAGGAAGGCTCAAATTACCAGGAAGCAGATAGTAATCAGATATCAAGAAAAGAGTTGTTCAGCACAGGATGGACTTCCCCAGAGGGTGGCCGTCCACTCTCCTTTCTTGGGGGGGTTTCTGGGGAGGCTGAAGGGGGTCTGCGGGAAGCAGCTGTGGTGGCTTCCTCCACTGAGCTAAGGATTAAACCAGATCGCTCTCCTGACTCCTCCTGGCATTCAGGGATAGGAAGCCTGAGCAGGAATGAGGCCAATGCCTACATCAGCTCAGGAGGTTACACCGTTAATTGGAGGGGGTGCTTTGTAGTGCCACAAGAAGGGCCTTCATCATGGAGGTGTGAGGGGTCAACATGCCCACTTCACTGTGGGACCCAAGACCCAGGGAGCTGACCTCCTGACAAAGCAGCCATGGCAGCATTGCCTCAGTAGCCTTCTGTCTGGGAGAATGTTAGAGAATTACCCTTGTTAGTGCAAGCAATGAAGAGAATGAGATGCCCTGGGGAAGATGGCACACTGGCTACCACCAAGGGATCGTGCACGGAGGCTGGGCACAAGGCAGCCTCCACCTCCTCTGGGCCTTGCAGGGGTGAGGAACAGGGCTTTTTCAGGGGAGGCGGCCACCCCAGAAGGGCCACTGGACCCACAGGTTCTGCCAGAAACCGGACCTCTGGCAATTCTACCCTTGAAGTTCTCAGGAGACACTTGGGGAGCCACAAGGCTTCCTTGGCAACTCTAGCTGGCAGGCAACACCAGCATGCAAAGCGCAGTGGAGGGGTGCAATGTGCTATCTTCCTGGCAGCCCAGCAAGGGATATTGCCTGCTTCTGGGAAGGGGAGATGGAAGCAACCAGGGAGAGCATGAAGACTCTCTGGGGAAGGGGAGGCCTGGCCCGAAGGGTGCCAGAGCAGGAGGTGAGGCTCCCCCTGGGCTTCCCCCCTCTCCCCCCCCCCGTGGCAAGCAGGCAGACCAACATGCATGTTCAGGCACACGCCTGCATCTGGAAGACAGCCCTCCCCGACTTCTCCCCCGCCCCGGCAGAAACTTTCTCCTGGAAGTGACCCTCGGGCCAGGGTCCGCTGGGTCTGCCCCTCCCTCGCTCCCAGCTCTCGCTTAGACTTTTGTCCCGGGGCCAGCGGCGTTTATGGCGGCGCGGAAGTTAATCTATAACCGGCCGGCCAGCCAGCGAGGCAAGACCTGTTAGTCAGCTGCCTGATCGCAGGCAATTTGCGAGCCGGATCGACCTGCCTTGCTCAGCGGGTGGCTCCCAATCCTGGGGAGGCATGACGGGCAGCTCAGTTATGCGGAGCACATGACCGCCGGCAGGTGCTTCTTTAGGCCAGCGGGGCCTCAGTTCCTCGACCGCTCCGGCCATGAGGAGGAACCCCGTGGATGCTCCGGCCAGGCACCGGCAGAGGTGAGGGTTGCGAAGCGGCGGCTCTGGGACTTACGGTCGCTCTAGGAGCAAGAGGGGGAGGGGGAGGGGGAGGAGGGGCCAGGCAGCGGGGTCTCTCGACGCAGGTCCCGGGGCGCCCTGGAGCCAGCGACATTCTACGGATGCTCCGGGGCCCTTTCCTCTCCGCTTGCTCCCCCCGTGTCCTCTTTGGGATCCTTTCCTCTCCCTAGGAACGCAAACCAGCCTCATTTTGCCATAGGGAGGCCGGACATTTCCCATTCAAGTTTCTGGTCCTGTATGAGGCCAATCCCTAGACCCCAGCCCAGCTGAACCTGGGAGGATGTGCAAGTCGTTCCCTTGAGGACTTTCCCGAAAATCTTGCCCTGGGAGTCCCCGGGAGTCAAGGTGCCCACCACGACTCAGCAGGAAAAGACAGCAATCGGTCAAGAGGTTGCGAAACCAGGCGACTGTCAGTTTTAGCCCCGCCTTAGGCAGGAGCCAGCGGAGTGACTTGGGACCCTCTCAGTTGTAGGAGAGGCGGGAAAGCCACATCTGAAAGGGCGGCCAAGAGAAGCAGAAGCCACCGCTGCCGCCGCCACTCAGCAAGGAATCTGTAGGGCATCTTTTATTTCCCTACACAACATCCCTGAAGGTAGGCTAAGAATAAAATCAGCCTTTACCAGGCCACCTGTCAGCCAGCGCTGCCCAAGAGCTCCTGCCGGTCCCTGACCGTTGGGTCCCCGTTTCAGCACCTGCAGCTCCGGCTCTAGAAAGCGCGTCGGGGGTGGGGGCTAAGTATCCCCTGGCAGCATTTTAGCCTCTTCCTCGCCGCCCCTCGGGGTCGACCAGAGGAAGGGCAGGGCGGCTGCAGCCTCAAGAGAGGCGGCACCTGGCCGTTCTGATGCCGGCAGCGGAGCGAGGCAGGACCGTCCGCGCCGCGCGCCGCAGTCTGGAGCCTTCCCCCGCCCTTGTCGCCCAAAGCCCCCTTGTCCCGCCTTGCTGCGGCCCCTCCGCCCAAGGAGAGGGGACCCGCCGCTCCTTCACCCCCCCCCCCCCAGCAGGCCGGCCGAGCGCAGCAGCTCCCAACCCCGCCGGCAGCGCTTCCCGCGCTGAGTGGCCGCGGGGAGAGGCAGGAGGCGCTTAGCGCGGTCGGGTCGCTCAGGTGCGTCGGCGGATGGAGCCCGAAGGGCGCATAGGCCAGTGCGGAGCTCGGCGCGGGGATTTCGGACCTCCGTCTCCCCCGGTCCTCCCAAAGGCCAGGCGAGCCTCTCCAAGTGCGCTGCGGAGCTCACGCGCCCCTCTCGCTCTCTCTTCCTTTGCCCAGCGCACCGGAGGCGTCCGCGGCAGCATCTCCAGGCACTCCGGGAGTCGCCCCGCCGCCCTCCTACCATGGGCCTCCGGGAGTCGCCGTACTCTAGCCGCGTCCTCGGGGGCCTGGACACGACCGCGCGGGCCCTCATGTTCCCCGGCTACTGGTTAGCGAGCCAAGTGCTGGCCCTGCAGCGGACCACGGGGGAGAAGCCCGGCTGCGCGCCCCACGGCCTGGAGGTGGCCGTCCGGGGGCCGCTTCTGCTGTTGCTGCTGCTGCTCTACAGCCCCGTCTCGCTGCTGGCCCTCCTGCTCTGGCTGCCCCTGCAGGGCTCCCGGCGCCCCTTCGCCTACCAGCACACCCCCGGCAGAGCCCCTCCCGAGGCGTGGGCGCTTCCTGGGCCGGCCAGGACCCTCGGCCTCCTCAGCGGGAACGTCTGCCTGCTCCCTGAGGGGCTGGCCAAATTCAGCAATCTCTGGCGAACACAATGGCGGGCCAGGCACATCGGCCAGACCCTGGTGCAAGCGGCACGATGCTCCATGCCCCATGCCCCCTCTGGTGCCCCCAATGGCCTGGCAATTCCACACGGGCTGCTGGGACCCCCTGCCGGTGTCCTGAGCCACCCCCGGGGCGACACTGTGGTGACCATGGAGCTGCCCATCGTGGAGGAGGTGGGGGCCGTGGCAGGGGAGTCCAAGGGCCCCTGTGAGATCTCTGTCTGCTTCCCTCCAAACCTGGACATCCTGTGCCTGCAGGAGGTCTTTGACCCCCGGGCCGCTGCCCACCTGTGCCGGTTCTTGGGCCCCCAGTTTGAGCACATCGTCTATGACGTGGGCACCTACGGCCTGCAGGCTTCCTCCGCTCTGAAGCTGCTGAACAGTGGACTCTTCCTGGCCAGCCGCTACCCTCTTTTGGCAGTGGAGTTCCACTGTTACCCCAACGCTGCTGGCGAGGATGCCCTGAGTGCCAAGGGCCTGCTGTGCACACAGGTGAGCCAGCCAGGGCCTCCTTGGGCAATGGAGGGGCATAAGTGGGACCCTGCCACCATGTGGCCTCCGTGCCAGGGCAGGGCCCTGGGGCTTCAACCATTGGCTTAAATGCTGCCTGGTGGCCACTGACTGTCCTGCTATTCATCTTGTCCCTTATGGCCAGTCTCTCACACCTGCTTGAAGCAGAGGGTATCTCCCTGGACTCCCCAACCTGAGGGGGCGGCTCCTCTCAGAAAGCTTATCCCACCCCCATCCACAGAGGCTCACCTGCGTTCCTGCTTTGTCTGCTTAGGTGCAGCTGGGAGCTTGCCAGGGGCGAAGGGTCATTGGATACCTGAACTGTACCCACCTGCAGGCCCCCGAAGGTAAGGGGAGGCAAGGTGGGAACGGAGACCGGTGGGGCAGAAGTGAAGCCTTCTAGGGGTGATGTGCTGCAACTGGAGAGCCCCGGGGGCTGCCAAGGCAGGAAGGGCTAGACAGCAAGGACCAATCTCTCCAAGGGGGAGTCCCTCTTGGTCCAAAGTAGAAGGAAGGAGTCCAGGCCAGATGTGCTGAACCTCTGCAGGCTCTCTGCAGTTTGCCTTCCCTGGAGGTCTCCGGATAGAGGCTGGATGGTCTCTTATCAGCGATGTGGTGGACTAGATGATCTCTATGGGCCACCTGCGTCCTATGAGGGCCGTCCAGGGTCTTCGCCCAGAACAATGGCCGTCAGCCTTTGAGGGCAGGGGAAGCCTGGAAGTGAAACAGAGAAACGGCTTCCTTGCTCTGGACGTTTCTGGGTCTCCTTCCTCCTCCAAAGGCGACTCCCCGCTTGCCATCCCACTCTTGCCTGTCCTGCCCTGCCCTGCCTTGCCTGCTTGAGGAGGGGGCGAGGGGGGCACACTGGGGGGAGGCTCTTTGGGCCTGCTGGGCAGTCTCCCAAGCCAGGGGGCTCCCCGTACCTGCTCTGGTGGTACCCATGTGCCAGGAGCAGAGCGCACAGGGGAGCCCCCCAGCCCCCCCCGAGGCTGATGCGGCTGCCCTCCCCCTCTCACAGCCGACGGGCCCATCCGTCACGAGCAGCTGAGCCTCTCCCTGCTCTGGATGCAGCTCTTCCAAGACACCCATGCGCAGCCGGGGGACGTGGTGGCCTTCGACATCTTCTGTGGGGACCTCAATTTCGACACCTGCTCTCTAGGTGGGTGTCCTGGAGGGAGATGCAGAGCACAGAGTGGGGGGGGGTGTTTCCCCCCTCGCTTGGCTGTCTCAGGCTCCTCTTTCTCTTTAGGTGATGAGATGGAACAAAGCCACGAGATCTTCAGCCGGTACACAGACCCCTGCCGCATCGGTCCTCGCCAGGATGAGCCTTGGGCCATCGGTGGGTGACCCCCAGCTCAGTGGCGCCTCTGACCCAGGCAGAATGCCTGGGCTGGCTGCTCTGTTCCCTTTTGCCCAGGGCCCCGGGTGTGTGTGTGTGACTGGAGGGGAGGGTTGGGCAGGGAGGGAGGGAAGGGCCCCATTGTGGACGAGAGGCCAGTGGGACTCTCCTCCCCTTCACAGGGACGCTGATGAACTTGCTGCACATCTACGACGAAGCTGTGGCCACCCCAGAGAACCTGAAGAGGTGAGAGGTCTGGTGCCCGTCCTGGGATCTCTGGGGACAGAAATAGGGGGTCCAAGGATGGAGGCTTGTTGACCCCCGGGTGAAGCCTGCCAGGGGCTGGGGGGGCTGCTTCTGTCCTTGGGGAAGACATGACTGACCCTTCGAGAAGGAAGGGGTCTGAGCTGGCCAGGTGCAGCTGGAATGGGAGACGTGTTGGTCTACCTCCAGGGAGAAGAAACGGGAGGCCCAAGTCTAGGCCAGAGGGTGGAGGTGGGGGGCAGGTCTGCCAAGGGGTGGCAAACCTGAAAGGGTGAGGGTGAGTCTTAAACTCTGGGACAAAGAAGGGAAGATATGGGTCGCAGGCTTCAACTACCTGGAGAGCTGCCCCATGTCTATGCCACTGCCCCGAAAGGCAGGACCTGAGCCAGTGAGTGGAAACCACAAGGGGGGATTAGGTTAGAGAAGAGAAGGCACCTCCCGATCATAGGAGCCATTAGCCAGTGGAACAGCCTGCCACAAGTGGTGAGTTCTCCTTCACCAGATGTCTTCAAGCAGGCACCAGATGCTTCATCCTGCCGCAGGTTGAACTAAATGATCCCCCAAAGACTCTCTGTTGCCTTCCAGGACGCTGGAGAATCCAGAGGAGCGCAGGAAGTACCTGGCGGGCCCCCTCCAGGCTGATGGCAGCGCCAACCTCTCGGCAACCTGGCATGAAGGGCGGCGCATTGATTACATTCTTTACCGGCAACACTCGGGCCCGGGGCACCTGAAGACTGTGAGTGGCCTGGGAGCCTGTGGTCAGCTGAGGAAGCCTGGACAGGCCTTCCCTGCTGGGCCAAAATGGCTGGGGAGGGGGAGCCGAGCCTCCAGAGGCCTCTCCTGGTTTTCTGGGCTGCAGGGGGGGGGACAGGATTCAGGAGGGGCCGGGCAGGGTAGATGCCCACTCTGGGGAAGTTGGGGTGGTCAGGGCAGCATTGGTGGGGGATGCCAAAGATAGATCCCTCCCGCCCCCCAGGCTGGCTTTGCAGGGGTGAGGCAGATCCAGGCAGGGATGCACAGCTGGGTCTGATGGGGGGGGGGAGAAAAAGAAGAGAAGGCTGAGATGGCCATGAACAGTCAACAAGGGTGGGGGTGGGCATCCTTGGGAAAGGTTCCCAGAGGTGGGAATAACTCATTGGGGGAGCCAGCAATGAGGCCTGGAGTGGGGCAGCAGAGGTGGGGGTGGGTGGGTAATGGGGCTGCCAAAAGGGGCTGGACCCATGGCCTCACAGGGTTCATGCCAAACAAGAAGCCCCCAGAGCTGCCTTCTCATCTGGGCATGCAATGCCCCCCCCGGCGTACCTCTGGACCAGGTGAGCCCGTACAGCAGTCGGAGGGCTGAAGGAAAAGGAAGGGCGGGAAGCAGGTGAGGGAAGAGGGTGCCCGGAGCTGGACCCATGCCCAAGGACCTCGGCACTAGAAGCTGGGCCACTGTGGGCAGCAGGGCCTGGCAAGGCTGCTCCACCGAGGGGGCTTCCTGCTGGAATTGGCACCGACTTTTGGCATCCGGCTCTTTGGGGGGGCGGGGCTTGTGGCAAGGCCAGACTGAGCCTGGCAAGGAGCAGAAAACCTGCCTTCTTGCCTGCCGTTCCATGCCCACAATCTTTGCCTCCTCAGGAAATGGGCCCCCGTGGCTTCCTGGGGTTGGTCTGCTCTGCCCGCCTTGCAGTTCTCAGGGCCCCCCAAGACACGAAATCATTATGCAGAGCACCGATTCTCTGGGGAGGGCGGGGGGCACCCCCCTCTCTGCCCTCTTTGTGTGTTTGGCAGTTACTTTCTCTGTGGAGCCCCAGGACGCCCGTTTAGCCCACTCGCTCTGGGGCACACTTGCCCCACCGATAGCGGAGCCACACACCTGCCTTCCCTCCCTGCCGAGTAAGGGCAACGCCGGTTCCTCAGAGTTACGGCCTCCCACGCGAGGCAGCATTTGCTTGTGCCTTGGAGGGTCTTTCCTGCCCAGAGACCCCCGGTCTGCCAGTGGACCCAGCTGGGCTGAGAAGATCCTGGGCTGCTGGGGAGAGAAAGGGGGACTCATTGGACCACACGCTGCCACTGACCCAGCCCAGGACAAGATTGGGGGTTGCCGCATGTCCAGTTCTGTTCCTCCCAGGATATTTTGGTTGCTGTGCTTGACCTCCAGCCCTCTCCCCTTGGGGCTGGTCTCCCACCAGCCAAAGACCTGCGTGGGTGGGAACAGAAGGACAGGACTCCAGAAACCCCACCCCCAAAAAAAATCGTGGCCAGCCTCCTTGCTAAAATAGGTAAGGTGGCCGTGGCCGTAGCATAATTTATGCCAACCTGAATCAGGGGTGGGCTGTGAGGAGGCGGCCACCTTCCCTCTTGTTGAGGATTGAATCTGGGTAGCTGGTCCCTCGTGGACCAACCTCTGGCCTGCGGCAAAGAAAGTGTTGTGCAAGGCACGCCTGGCACTTCCTTGGCAGCACAATTAAGCGCTCTCATCATGCTGACTTCCTGCTCTTGGCTTTGGGAAAGGATCTTCCGGGTGACTGCAGGTGCAGCGGCATTTGCATTTCCTCCACCTGTGGTCAGTCAGGTTCTCTCTTAGGTGGATCTGGTCCTTGGGGATTGAGCAATCAGATCCATGATTTCCCCCCCCACCCCCGATCACTTTTCCTGGGTCACAGGGAGGTTGGCATCTCCCGTGAACTCCAAAATGGTCAACTTGATGCTGGTAGTAAACCTGCCCAAAGTTTGCCCTGAACAAGAACATCCCCCTCCCCTCCCAGCATGTAGAGCCTCCCAGCAACTGCTGACTTCCCCCCCTCCCCAAGACTGAGGCAATGAGCGGCCCTCCCTCTCTCTTAGGTAGTTCTCTCCATCCCCTCAGTCTCCACAAGCCCTTGGGGGGATTAGAAGGGACAGAGGTGGGTAGGGGTCTCCATAATAGCAGTGATCCCACCCAGGAGAGTTCATCTCCTTCCAGAAGGAGGAGAAACAAAGTAAGAAGCCCCCTTCCCTACCGTGTCCTTCCCCCTTTGCAAGGGCTCTGGGGAAACTGCCAAGGAGAGTGGGAAGGGGGGTCTCTGGGGAAGGGCTACAGGAGGATGGGGGCTGCTGAGGCTCTGGCCAGGGCAGCTGGGGAAACCGGTAGGCTTGGCTAATGTTAGGAGTAAGTTGTGCCATAGAAGAGTAGGGGGCTGCAAACAGATGGGTCTGGAAATGGATGGAAGATGCCTCCACCCGCTAAACCTGAGCAGAAAGTTGGCTCAGACGGTCTTCAGACCACTTGAAATTATCCAGGATTCGGGGTCAAGCAGTTCAGACTCTTCACTCTTGGTCCCTTCTTGGTCCCTTCTTGCTCTGCTGCTCTCAACCCTTCTGCTGCTGTGTCCCCTCTTTCGTTGCAGACGGTGGAGAAGGTCTTCTTTTTCACCCAGCTGGCCACCTGCTCTGACCACTTGCCTATTGGACTGCAACTCCTTGTGTCTTCGGAGGTGGAGCCGGAAGAGTGACCAGGCAGCCCCAGCATGGAAGGACTCACCAGGACCTGCACCCTTGATCCGGGGAGGGGAAGCTGTCCGGGGCCTCTCCCTGCCGGAGCGAGAGGGAACAGTCGCTTCTCCAGAGCCAAGCCAGGCCTTCTGTGCAGGCCGAGGGGCTGGCGTGGGAGCCCTTCAAGGTTGCAGGTGCTGGAGAAGTCACCGACTCCAGGCTCTGGATGCTGCAGATGGTGGAAGAGAGTGTGGTTCTGGTCAGCGGGGACCTTCAGGACGACTCCGGAGTTCTGTGCCCAAGTGCCTGGACCTCTTGGTCAGCCTCTCCTCTCGGCCCTCCTAGGAAGGGCTGCATGAAAGCCTGGCACAAGGTCAGGCTGGGAGAGACATGGGGGGCCTGTTCCACATCTGGGTGACATCGGCTGTTGAACAGCTGGTGCAGACTTTGGGCTGGGGAACTGAAATCTATCGAATCATTATTTTTTTCACAAGGCGCAACTTGAGTTTCGTAACTATTTACCCAAACGTTGTCAGCCTCCCAAGATAAAAATCTCACCACACAGATTACACATCCTGCATCAGGCATGTATAAAACTGAATGTTTCAGCATAACTTGAATTGTTTCCAAGAAACTGAAAGGCCTCAAATATTAATAGTTGACTGCGTTTGAGCAGACCGTTCCTGGGGTGTTCTTCATTTGTAGCACTTTTCAGCCATGTGAGAACTCCTTCCCTGGGCTCTCGGGGCTCCAAAGCGTCCAAATTTCAGTGGGGATCGGCAGGGTCGGGGGTGGCCTTGCCCCTCCATCCCTTGTGTGCAGGAAGGCGCTTCCTGGTGCTGATGACTGTACGGATCTTTGTTCAACCACTTGAGTAAACATCTTTGCAACTGGTTGGCACAAAAGGCTGGTCTCTTGTGGGACAGGGTGCAGCACCCAGGCTAGGAGGGCAGCCTGCAGAACTTGATACAGACCCCGCTGCCCCCCCCCACCGGGCGTGCAAGCCAAGCGTAGAAACCCAGAGAGGGGAGATGCAACGTGTCCACAGGAATGAAACATGATGGCCCTCAGAACCTGCGGCTGCAAGGGGTGGGAAGAGTTCCAAAGCTTTTCTTTTGCTTCACTCTCTGCTCTTCTGATTTGGGGGGGCTTTTGGGAACTCTTGAGCGCTGCCCCCACTTTCTTCCCGCCCGACAGGATCTCTCCTATATTGCCTTTCCCCCCACTGAAATCCATAGCCCAGGAATTGCAGTAGCCCAATCAAAGGTTGAGCCCCAAAGCAGTGAGAATCTGAGAGGGTCCAGTATATCAGTGAGAAGAATTACAATTCGGAAAGGGGATCCCGGAGAGGCACAGAGAATGGCGTCTTTGAGCCTAAGGAAACCCTGCGCGCAGACAGGTGGGTGAACCTCAGAAGGCAAGCTGAATTCTTCCTCCAGCTGGCATGCTGCCCTGCTCCTTCTCCTGAGGTGACCCCAAAGCACAGGGAGGAGGGGGCTGATCTCGTGGGCCCCCTCCCTTTGCTGCAGGTCCCAACAGATAAGACATGCGGCAGAGGCCAGACCAGCTGGGGAAACAAACATAGCAATTATAGGATTAGTAATAAAAAAAGGGGGGGCAATTTCTTCCCTATCAAGAAAGCCCGGGAGAACTCTCCAGCATCCTCGTAGGGTATTTCAATTGAGTGGCTGGAACAATAAAGTCTACAATGGGCCAGAACACAGAGCTGTAGCTGATTGGTTGGAGAGTGCGGGCTTCTGCATGAGGCAATCTGCTGTGATTGGTTGTTGTGTGGGGTAAAGGGAGAATTTCCTCCCCCACATCCCTTTTTTTCTTCTGTGTGCTCTGAATCTTGTTCTGTGATTTACCTTGAAGATTTACCTGATGATGTAATGATGCGCCTGTCTTGTCTGCTGTAAATATAGATGTAAAATATATTTATTTATAAAAAACTACAAGTTTGTGTCAACGTCTCTGACTCCATTTGGGCACCTGCTTCACCATTCCCCTGGGCTGGCCTGGGGTGCCAGCCTCCCTTTCCACCCTGCTGTGGACCTTCAGCCATCAGCAACATGCAGCAGGGATCAGTCCATTCCCTCACTTCTGCCGGGGGTCTGCAGGCCTCTCCCGTCTCCCCCTCCCTTGCAGCAGCATTTTCCGGAGAAGCCGCCAATGAAGGGGGGCAATGTCTGACCTGGGAAGAAACCAGGAATTGTGGGGTCCTTGGTGCTCTTTGAGCTGGGCGGTTTTCTTAGACCTTTCACTACCTAACTAGGAAATAGGATCAGTGTTGTAACATAATGAGAGCAACCCCCCTTCCTTCTAGCACTGATGGTGTTACCTAGAGAACCAGCTAGGTGCCTCCAGGACATGGTCCCTAGTAAGTGTGTATGGGGGGGTGGGGGGTTAACACTTCTGCCACCAGGGCAGCTGTGCCGAGGGGGTTTTGCATCAGGGGTTTTATAGGAGAGAGAATTGAGGGGTGTAGCAGCAGCCAGGACTAGCGGCCAGAATGGTAAATCAGGGATGGCATATTGACCCTTGGGAGGCTGGACGTAACCTGGGAGGAGGAGTTCTGTGGGGTTCTGACTCTTTGGGGGGGAATCGAACTCACAGATGCTGCTCTTCAAATGCCCACTACTCTGCGAGAAACGGTGTTCACGGGACTCGAACATCAGCAAAAGGAGCAGGTGGAGCACACAAGGAGGACGTGGCAGGTTTCTAGTCTTCGTAGCTGCAGAAGTGGCCCCTTTGGAAAGCTGCCTTCCCTCCCAATGGGTCGGTGCTGCCCTTCTTCATTGAGGAAGACCACCTTGGACCAGGGCAGGCGGCAAGGAAGGAAGGGCAGGGCTGCTGCTCCACAGGGGCCCAGAGGAGGAGGAAGCGGTGGCTGGGGCAGGGCGGCCTTTGCAGCTCTGGGCTCTGCCTGCGGCCACCGACTTTGACAGCTTCTAAGCTTGCAACAGGTGACCAGGAGGCCCTCCCAGCAAAGCTCATCAACCACCTGCATTAAACAGCAGTGATTAAGAAGCAGCCAACGGCCCCGCCTTCTCTCTGGGGTGTGTCCTGCACTCTTCCCATTTCTCTGCCCCTTTTCTTCCCAGGAGGGCTGGTTTCAAGAGAAGCCGCCCACTCTGTGTGGGGGGGGGGCTTTTGGGGGCAATTAGGTGGGTCTGGGGGGGTCTTGGGGACTCCTCTGGAGACAAGAGATGCTGGAAAGGCCTGCTGCTCCTATAGGACACACCCGGGAATTCTTTCCAGCCTGTTGACACTGTGCAAACACACGCCGCACCCCTCACCCACCGCCACAAGCGCCTGCTAGAGAGAAGCTTTACAAGGGAGCCCGTTAAAGGGACCGTTAAAGCAGCGGAGGCCCCGTGGGGGCGCGCGGGCGGGGGTCTCGCTTTAGCCAAAAGGAGCACCTGGACCACCTGAGAGGCACTGCAAGCCCCCTCTTGGGTGGGGGGCATTTGCCAGCCTCCTCCCGTCCTCGGCCTTCCCGGGACCTCCGCCCATTTCCCCACGCCCGGGGCAGGAGAGGAAGCGCTGCTTCGGGGGCATCGGAGGGGGGATCCGGACGGGGCTCCTGCAACGGGGCCGGCCCAACCGCGCCTCGCTGGCGGCATTTGGCCCTGGAAACGCCGGGAGGGTCAGCCGGACCGGGAGGCCAAAGAGCCCCGCGGGGGAGCCGCTTCCGCCCCGTGGCCGGCTCGCCAGGAATCCCGTCCGGCCCGGCGGAGACCTCGGGGGCCGCCTCGCGCTGCTGGCCGCTAATTGTGGGTGGCGGGCGGCTTCCTCTGAGTCAAGCGCTTGGGACGCCCCGGGAGCGCCCGACGGAGCCCTTGGCTGACCTCGCCAGCGCCGAATGGAGGCTGCCGAATTCCTTCTGCCTCTTTGGGGAAATTGCATCTCGTGGCCCAATTATTGTGGGTGTTGTTTTTGTTGCGTTTCTAATCGTCAAAGAACCACAGAAAGCGGCCACACCTTTGACGCGCGTTCCTAGGAGAGGAATCTCGGCATTATTTAATTATGGTCATTTAATTTGGATGCTTTTGGTGTTTTTATTGGTTTGGCCTTTTTACTATTTTTAAAATCTTTTTTTAATATTTTTAACTGGAAATATATTTTGAGCCATCCAGAGTAATTGAAATGGGCAACCATAGATAATGAATGAATGAATGAATATCTAAAGGTATAGGATACAGACAGCAAGATAAGAGTGTTTTCAGAAATCCACAATTGAAGTGACCAAAATATTTAGCTCTGGTAAACCTTCCTTCTGTTCTTCAGCCTAATGTGCCAATAATTGCAGGGATGGCTTGGCAAGATCTGCAGTTTATCCTTTCTCATTGTGAGATTTATATTTTTTCCCATTCTTTCTCAGATCTGTTGTCCCTGGGCATTGGCAGCCAATTATAGCAACTCTCTATGTATCTGAGGCATGTATTCTAGATGGTACCAATTTTAACCTAATTATTTTAATAATGTTATTTTATGATTACATGGCTTGGGAATCTCAGACATTCCAATTTCCTTTGATGGAAGCCAAAGGATTGTAGTGGCCGTTATGTGGTTGACAGAAGGTCTGAGCCATGTGGTTGTGTTTCCTCCTCAACTGACCTGCAGCTTCCTCTCTTTCCCAAAGCCCCAAGGCCTGATGAAACTGCCATGCCATGCCTCTGGTCGTCAAGCCCTTGCTCCTGCTTCCTTTTGGGGGGTGCCTGCCCAGAACTATCCAATTCATTTTGTCTTTTATGTGCCATTCCTTCTTGGAATAGTTTCGAGTTGGGAGGGACATTGGAGATCATCTAGTCCAGTGGTTCTCAACCTGGGGGTCGAACGGCCATTTCACGGGTTGCCAAAGCCCTCTCTTGCCCCTCCCCCCACGCCTTCACTCACCCTCACCCTCTGCCTCTGTTGGATCGCCGGCCGTTCGCTTACCCCACCCACCCCCAATCTATTGCTGCCTCCTGAGTCCCAGCTGATGGCTAGAGGGAAAAAACTGTTTAAATTCTTGCCGCTGGGCTTCAAAGTGCTGCCCTACAGCTGATCAGTGTTAAAAGAAAACAAATGAGTAGACCGGTGCCTGCAAAAATAGAAAAAACAGCCCCTTTCAACTTCAGCATAGGTTAATTACCATAAATTGATTTGATCAGCCTCCCTACTCTCAGCTGATTTGCTCTCAGCTGTTTTGCGGAGGGCTCTATTGCTACCTAGCTGCAAAGAAGTAAATTGCTGGAGCAATTTTTTCCCCTAGCTATGCTGAAAAAGCGAAACTGAAAGTAAAGCAGGGTCTTTGCTGCAACATGACAAAATGAGGCAGAGAGAGGTTTCTTTTTCTTTTTCCTCACCAAAAAAGGTAGGTGCAAAACTGCAAACAATGGGAAATTTAGGGCAAAAGAGGAGGTTCAAGATTTTAAAACACAAAAGAAAAAAAACTCTATTTAACTAGGGAATTGTAATAATTGAGATACTATTAATTGTATATTGTGTTGAAAGCAGAAATGGTTAAGTTGTGGTTTGGAGGAATATATGGGGGAAATTATTTGGTTTATTATTATTGGTAAATATAATTAATTGATTTGTAAGAAATTGGATTGCATGGAAATAATTGGAATATTCATGTTCATATTGATTAATATACAAAAAAGATAGTTATATAACTAATTGATTTATATTAAAATGTTGAATTTGTATTAAACAACTGTATTACATAATTACATAATTAACCAATGTGAGGATGGATATAAAAAGAGATGACAATGGGAAGGGGTATAATATAGAATAGAAGGGAAAAATTGAATTTGATTAAGATTAGAGATGAAGATGAAGGGTAATATTGGTTTTTTAAAAAAATAGATGAAGAATAAATGTGGCAAAAAGGAAATATAGAAATTGTAAATTTAATTGAAATGATAAACACTGGTTAAATTTGTGAACCGGCCAAATACACTGTTCAAAGAAAATACATTGTATGTTTGTATGTGTGTTTCTAATTATTGCTATTTATTCATATTTGTTCTCTTTTATTCTTTAAAGTTTAACAATTCATTCATCTTAATATCTTTATATTTGTTTGGGGTTGCCTTTCTTCCATTTCATCTTTTTTATTGTACAGCAATCTTTCTCCTCAAACCTACCACCTCTCTCTTTTCTTTCCTTCTTACTTTCTCTTCCCCCCAACCTCTTCTTCTCCTCCCTACTTCCTCTTCCTTTCTCCTTCTCCTCCTCTCTTCCTCCCTCTCTTACCCTCCCTCCTACTCTAATTTCCCTTCCCTTCCTTCATCCCTCTTTATTGCTGTATCCTTTTATGCATATGGACTACTCAAGAGGGCTGAAAAAGTTATTTTTGACTGGTCCTCACACTTTTGACCAGTCCTCGAACTTACGACTGTCCTCACATTTTACGTTTTTTGCCCTATCTTATCACCATGTTGAAGAGAAGCAGTTGTGAAATGAGTGACATGGTTGTTAAGAATGCTGCACGGGCATAAATGTGAGGATGATCATAAGTGTGAGGACCAGTCAAAAGTGCGAGGACCTGTCAGAAATGACTTTTTTCAGCTCTCTGAGTAGTCCCTATACATAGCCACGCCCACCCAGTCACATGACCTCCAAACCACACCCACAAAATAAGCCACACCCACAGAACCGGTAGTAAAAAAATTTAGAACCCACCCCTGGTTGGGGGTCACCACAACACGAGGAACTGTATTAAAGGGTCGCGGCCTTAGGAAGGTTGAGAACCACTGATCTTGTCCAACTCCCTGCTCAAGCAGGAGACCGTAGACCAGTTCAGAGAGATGGCTGCCCAGGCTCTTCTTAAAAGCCTCCAGTGATGGCGCACCCACCACTTCTGCAGGCAGGCTGCTCCACCGATTGTTCTCGTCAGGAAGTTTCTCCTTAGTTCCAGGTAGGATCTTTGATTAGTTTCCATCTGTTGCCTCTTTCTGCCTTCAGGTGCTTTGGAGAATAACTTGATCCCCCTCCTTTGTGGCAGCCCCCCAAATATTGGAAGGCTTTGTATCATGTCCCCCCAGTCCTTCTTTTCACTAGACTGGACATACCTAACTCCAGCAACTGTCTCTTAATCTTTGTTGCTCTTCTCTGCACCCTTTCCAGGTGAAGCATTCCAAGTGTGGTCTTACCATTTTCTTAAGTTTTCCAACAATTTCCAACAAAGCAGGGCCTCTTCCTGTGCTCATCTGTCAGTCATCATCACTTTTGGATGCAGCACATGATACATCATCACAGAGTTTTTACAACTTTCATTACTGATTTTGGTATTTTTATTCATCAAGACAAGTGACATTAAGATTGGCCTCTTTGGCTGGCTGGCTTCCTTAGGGAACCAACAAAATGGCCTCTTCAGATGATGGTGACTCGGGGGTTAGGACTGGCTGTGTGGATGACCAGCACAGAGATGCCACTCACAGAAGCCTTTCATATTTCACCAAGTATTGGATCCCGGGGGTGGGGGAGGCGTGTGCACAACCAGAGGCCCTGGCAATCATGGCCCCACCTTCCTGAGGGCAAAAGAGGTCAGCCTGGCAGTTACCCCCTTGCAGAAACCAGTTACCCCTGGACTCACCCTTTGGTTCCTTTGCCCGCCATGAGCAAAGGCTGCGTGTGTGTCACAGCCCAATCTCCACCCGCTTGGACTAAGCGATGCACTCCTGGACTGCCTCTGGAGCCCCCCTGGAAGCTACAACCACTCAGGACGTTGGCACTCCAGTATCAACAAGACCACGTGCCCCACAGGGCTGCCCATCAGCTTCTGAGGGCAACACAGTGCAGTCCGTGGCCTATAAACCCAGATGCCAGGAGAAACGGTTGCCGGCTTCCAACTTGGGGAATGCTGTTTCTTCCCCTGCAGGCCACATGGCTGTCCCTCATCTCCCCCTTTTCTAAAAGGGAATTCCTTAGAGGTGGGCATTTCCCACCAGGCGCTTACAGTATTGGCCAATCCCAGCCAACAGCAGTTACCAGGAGGTTTGCCTGACTTCCCTTGGCGCAATTGGTCACCAAAAGACAGGGGCTCCTCCTTGCATCTCATGGCCAGGGAGGCCCTGGGGAAGCACAGGACCCCACCTCCTACCTGCTGGCCTTCCCTCGGAGGGAGTGGCAAGTGCCCCAGCTGCCACATAGCCCATCTGTCTACCCACCAAGACCCAGGTGACCTCCGTTAATCTCATGCCAACCCCCCGCCGGGAACATTGTCTTAGAGGGAGGGGGTCCCGCTTCTGCCCCCCACCTCTGCCTTGCAGTGTGTGATTCTGATGGGTGGAGGGGCAAAGTGACCCCAAGGGAGGCCCTCTGCCCCCCCCACCCGTCAGTCACACAGGGAGGGGCTGTTGGGCCAGAACACATGGGGGGGGGGAGGCTCTAGGGCAGGAAGACCTGGGCCCGGTGGCAGCAGCCCTGAGCAGAAGAGCTTGGCACACCAGCCGGGATGTCTGCGGGGACAGAAATGACTTCAGGGACTCCAATCAGATTCTAACTTTATTCGTGTGAAGCTGTGCTATGCATCTACCCAGCCCCCTCTGCCCAGGGGGAGGCCTGGGTGGCATCCATCCATCCCACCATCCACCGGCCTGGAGGCAGGAAGGGGGGCTGCGAGCAAGTGGCGTCTGCAGCAGCTGAGAACAGTGAGCAAAGCAGGCCCCCCCTCTTTCTGGTCTTGAGCGCAAGGAGCAAAGAGGTGGGCAGGGGGCAGCCCCACTAGCAGAAACAGCATTTAGGGGTCAGATTGGGAGCTAATCTCTACTTCAACCCCCCCCCCCCCCAGACACAGAAAGGAAGAAAGCTGGTCTCTGCTGCCCCCTTGCGGTGAGAAGTGAAACTGCCCTGCCACCTTCTCCAATCTTTCCATCCTGTCTTTCGGGCAAGATGCCCCCTGCTCAGTTGGTGCCCGTCCTCCCCTCCGCCCCACCTTCCTTGGGGGCTGGTTCAGGGACCATCAATCATCTCCTGTGACCGGCTGTAGTAGTAGAAACTGCCCCGTTCCCTGAGCAGCTGGGCCCGGTGCCCGGTCTCCTCAGGCCCTTTGGCCAAGCGCTGGGGGTGCCGTCCGAAGCCCCCTCCGCCTGGGCTCTGCAGGCAGAAGACGTCCTAGGGGCAAGGGAAGAAGAGAGACCCCTCAAGAGGGTGACTTCTGGGACAGAGCAGCAGGGCGGGGAGACGCTCAAGGACCCCTCACCCCAGGGTGCACTTCCACGGACATCTTTCCACCCAGGTTCATGGTCCGTCCGTTGTGCTGGATCAACAAGTTCAGGCCTGGGGATCCGGGATCGCCACCTGTCAGAAAGGGGAGAAGGGGCCGTCCGGGGTGTGTCTGTGTGAGAGGAGATGCTGGACAAGCCACATCCAGCCCTGCAGGGTGAGCCTTCCCTCTCCCCCCTTCCAGCTGCCCCCCTGTGCCCCCCAGGCCCACCGTGGCCTCCCCACCAAGTCCAACAGAGGCCGTATGGACAACTGGCGGAGATGTTCTGGGGCTGCCCCATTGAGCAGGGAAGGACATGTCACGTCCCTTCCAACCCTGTAATTCTATGAGTTCAGCCCAAAACCCCCACCCCCCACGACAGGCAGCAGAAGAGCCCCACTGGCTCGCTGGGACCTCCCAAGCCAGCCAATGAGCCCCAGAAGCCCCCACCTTGCAGCCCATAAGGCTGGAAAGCCCGACGCTCGCTCAGCACGGACAGGACCATCTCCTCCCGGAACTGCAGCTCTCGCCGGACCCCGGACCCTCCCCGGAAGAGCCCAGCCCCCCCCGTGTCTGGTGCCAGCTGGAATGTTCGCAGGACCACTGGATACCTGGGGGGAGGAGAAAGAGCGGGGTCTGCCATCTGCTGCCAAACTCCTGCTGAACAGACGGAGGGTATGCACAGCCATCTCACACACACACACACACACACACACACACACACACACACCGCTTGCCTTGGGGTGAGAACTCCGAGTTGGGTGATCAACAGGGGGGGAACGGCAGAGGTCTAGGAAAAGGAGCACCCGGAGTGAGCCGGCTTGCCAGGGCAGACCCCCCACTCATCCCCATATTCCTTGAAGCCCTGTGAGACGAGGAGGCCCATCGCCCAGGACCCGGTGCCAACAGCGCCCCCTTCAGGTTCCGTCTGCACCCACCGCTTCTCCAGGATCTCCGGATCAGTGATGCGGGTGTTGGTCATGTGGGTGTGCACCCCGCTGCGGCCATGCCAGTGAGGCCCCGCCCCGGCCCCTCCGGCCACCGTCTCGTAGTAGCCAATGCGCTCGTTCCCAAATGTGACATTGTTCATGCAGCCCTGGAGGATGGGGAAGAGGACGGAATGTGGGCTCTCCTGCCAACCGTAGAAGCCCTCCCCACATGGCGGGGCGGAGAGGGAAGGCCCCGCTTTGGGGCAAGGAGACACTTTGACTCAGAGATGGTAGAAGTGCTCCCAGGGGTCTCCCAAGGTGGCACAGCCACAAGCCAGGGCCTCTGGACACTCCTGCTCTCAGTCACAGAACCAAAGAACTTCCTGACCCAGCTGGCATCTGGACGAGACCACCAATGCCCTGGCGGAGAAGCTGTGGGACCCCCACCCTGGCCTTTCTGTGCTCCCCTCACCTGCGAAGCAGCGCAGACTTCAAACGCCCGGAAAATGACATCCACCACCCTCTGGGAGGTCAGCACATTGCCCCCCACCACGCCAGCATCCAGGGAGGGGTGAAGGATGGATCTCTCGGGGACCACGATGCGCACGGGGGACAGGCAGCCCTGTGAGGAAGCAGCAGGGGACACTTCAGGCTCTCCTGATCTAGACAGTCGTCGTCGTCCCCCGACTTCTGCTGGCCACCCCCCACCGGCTCTTTCGAGGGCTGCCCCTCCCTCTGCACCTGGTTGAGGGGGATGTCCTCGCCCACCATGCAGCGCAAGCAGTAGATCAGGGCGGAGAGGGTGATGGCCCGGGGGGCGTTCCAGTTCCCATACACCTCCTGGCCGGTCCCCGTGAAGTCAAACACTGCAGTGCCCTGGTGGGAGGGGGCAGAGGTTCCATTAGCCTTCCCCCCTCCACGTTCACTGCTGCTCTCAATCCTTCCCAGGTCGGGTCATCCCCCAGGGCGCCCATGCAGTAGAGAAGGCAGCTGCAACCACTGCTAGCGCTGGACGGCAGTGGCCGCTCTGTTGCCCTTGTTCGTCCCCGCCAAAACACACACACGCATATACCAAGGAAAAATCTCGGAGGGGGGGGCCTTCTGCTCAGTTCCTTCCCACTCCTGCACTGACTAGCTCAGGGTTCCCCAACCTTTCCGTCTTTGTGGTCTGGCCCGGGGGGGGGGGGCGTGGGAGGAGAGAGGAGATTGTTCTGCATGAGCAGCAGGCAAGCGTACCTGCCACTCTCGCACATGCGCTCCCCCTCTGCTCCCGTGAATAGGGAAGTGTGTGCGTGCATGCGCTCTCGCCCGCCACTTCCACGGCCTGGTTCCAAACGGCTCAAGGCCCGGCTGTGGGCCGCAGCCCAAGGATTGGGGAGCAGGCAATCACAAAGACCCCTCAGAGCTCCAGGATTCCATAATGTGCTCACCTCCTGTGGGTCCACGGTCACTCGGAGACAAATCAGGGTGCCATCGTCCATGAAGTCCTTGGCCTCCACCTGCAGGGGTCGGTCCACGTGTCCATGGCGTGTGGCAAACTTCCTCAGCATCGTTTGGACGGCGACCTCCGCATTAGCCTGAGGGCACAACCAGGGAAGAGCCGAGACGGCAGGGACTCTTGGGTGGCAGAACTCTCCCCACCCTGCCAGGGAGGGCACCCCAAGAGGGCCCACCACTGCCCCCACCATTGGGGCCCCAGCAGTCTTCAGAGGAAGCACCCCGAAACTGCCCTCTCCAGTGTGGGGCAGCCTGCCACAAGGGAATAGTACAGTACTGGGACTCCCAACCCCCCCGCTCGCTTTCTTCTTGACCCGCTGGTGCCGAGTGCGGGAGGCCTGTTTGAATGGACTGGGGCGCGTGAAGCAGAGGGGTGTCTTCTCCCCTTCCAGAAAGTGGCAGAAGATATTGATCCCAACCACAGCAGATCATCCCCACCTTAAAAATGGAAGGGGGGTCTCCAACTTCCTCTGGCCGTGTAATGGGGCAGACTTTCCACCGGGTCTTTGAAAGCCCCCAAGAGGGAGGCGAGTCCTGGGGTCAAGTCAGGAGTGGCGAGACCCTTCCTCACCTGAATGTGGCCCATGTATGCCTGCACCACGCCCAGCCCGTACTGCCCAATCAGCTCGTCCACCAACTGGATCCCCCTCTGATTGGCGGCCACCTGGGCACGCAGGTCCGACAGGTTGTCGTGGAGGTTGCGAGTGCCACTGCTGCCAGCCAATTGGCCAGGGGCCAGCAGGGCTGCGGTGACGGCTGCAAGGGAAGAGGCTCCACAGTGGCATTTGGACTGGTGGGCACAACCCCACCCCCACCTGGAGAACTGAATCCCCTCCCCAAAGACCAACCTTCCTCTTGGAAGATGCCCTCCTTCACCAGCTTGAAGGAGATGAAGATGGCCCCCTCCTCCTGGAGGGAGTGGGAGTGGGGGGGCATGGAGCCTGGGGTGATCCCCCCAATGTCGGCATGGTGGCCCCGGCTGGCCACAAAGAAGATTGGCTTGGGCTCCTTCTCCCAGAAGACCTGGAACGAGCAGCAGTCACTACACAAGGGGCCTGGCAAGCAGAACCGGGGGGAGGGGGGAGCTGCAGGCCAGAGGCAAGTCCCCCCCCGCCCCACAAGCCCCTGAACTCTCCTCTTCTGCAAGAGAAGCCCAGGGTCCACCTCAGGGAAAGCGCTGCATCCCCGGCTGCCCCTTGGGCCCTCTGGAAGTGGGGGGGGAGGGGGAGCACTCACCGGGGTGATGACCGTCAGGTCAGGCAGGTGGCTGCCCCCAGCGCAGGGGTGGTTGCTCAGGATCACGTCCCCCTTGCGAAGGTCGGGGCCCAGGTGCTGGATCTGCAGGGGCAGAAGGGAAAATGGGGTGTGGGAGGAAAGCCTCCCTAGCAGCTGTGTGTCCCCCAGAGGTCTGGGTGCAGCCCCTCACTCTGGAGGAGGCTCCCCTCACCCACCCAGAGGCGGCTCCCTGGCAGCACCTACCTGGAACTGCACCGTCTCCTGCATGGCGCCTAGGTGGACGGGGATGTGGGGGGCGTTGGAGACCAGCCCCCCGTCAGGCCCAAAGAGGGCACAGGAGAAATCCAGCCGCTCCTTGATGTTGGTGGAGATGGCTGTGCGCTGCAAGACTCGGCCCATCTGCTCTGCTCGGGAAAAGAGGCGGCTGTTCTCTAGGGGCCCCCGGGGCCCATCCTGCCCATGGGGAGGGGGGAGAGAGCTCCCGTCCCCCACGCTCACCTGCAATGCTCATGAAGCGGTGGGAGAAGATGGACAGCTGGACGGGGTCAAGCTCAGGCCCAATTGGACGGAAGGCCCCAGAGCCCACCGCGATGCAGATGTCCCCCAGGGCCGTCACAGAGGCTGTGCAGCCGGGCTCCACCAGGATAGTGCTGCAGGAGCACCAAGGGGCCCTTCAGTGGCTTCCTTTGGGTCACACAGCCACCCCCTCCCCCAATATCTCCCCTCTGGGCACAGAGCATCATCGTCCGGGGACCCGGGAAGCTACAAGACGACGGTGGGAACAGCTGAGTTTTATCTACTGACCGAGTCCATAACTTCTTTTCTGCTCTGGCAAGAGTTGAACCCTGCCCACCCACCCCCCAGCTGCAGCCCCTCCTCACCTGTTCTTATCCACCAAGATGCTGGGGCCAGGGATGGAGTGGCCATGGAAGAGGTTCTCCAACAGGTAGACAGGGGTGTCCTGATAGCCCCCCTCAAAATAACAGCGGGTCACCTGTAGGTGGGGAGGGGCTTATCACACAGATAGTGCAGCTCTGTTGGCCGCTTTTGCCCAACACCTAGCTCACCCTGCAGCGCCCCCCCCTCCCCCGGCCACTGCACCCGACTGGCATCGTTTAGAAGCTGGTCTCTCAAACTGCCCCTCCCCCGGGGGGCAGAATTTCTGGGAAGGGGAGGAACCAAGGAGAAGCCCCCCCCTCTCTCTTGAGGTCACTGGGCAGCTTCAAAGGCCGAGGAGCCCAGGGGCTTTGTTTCCTGGGTAGAACAGGGGAGAGGGTGCAGTCTCCAAGGAAGGGACCGGCAAGTGGCTTGATATCCACAGCAGAAAGCAAGCCAGGAAAACTAAAAGGCTAAAGGAACTGCTGGGCTGGCAGGGAGGGAAAGAGGGAGGGGCTCCTCAGGAAACCCCCCCCCCCAAGCCTCGAGTTTCCTCTGATGAAATAGGCCCAGGCAGAAGGACTACGGGAGGCCCTTGGAGAGGAACTGGGCGGCCCTGAACTCTTGAGAGGTCCCTTCTTGGAGCCCCGTTCATCACTGTGGACGATGGGCCTCTGCCAGAGGACTGAAAAGAACAGAGGGGGAGGGCGGGGCAGGAAGACCTGATGCCAGGACTGGACAAAACACCCTTTGAGCCTTTGGAGAAGGGGCTGCTTGGCAGGAGCCAGCAGGGAGCTGCCAGGAATTGTTCCCCCGGTTACTCAAAGCATTTTAAGGGGAACGAGGTCCGCCTCCTTGCCTGAGAGTAAGTCTCCCTCGACTGCCCCACAACCCACAAGCTCCCCCCACCCCCCGGCAGCTCCTGCTGAGCCAGGTCACTCAAGGCAGGCAAGAGAAAAACACCAACCTCTGCCCTGATTAGGTTGGCAGCCCCTGGCAAAGACTCAAAACACGAGGTGGCTGCAAGGAGCTGTGCCCAGAGACGCTCAAAGCTTTTCCCGCTGCAGGTGGGTTTGAACTGGGGGAACTGGCCCTCGCCACCCTTGCAATGCCACCTGGCCTGCCCATGCAGGGAGTGGCGCAGCACAAACCCACCTGCAGAGGGGCACTGAGGAGCTCCTGCCAGGTCCAGGGTGGAAGGAAAGCAGGGCAAAGCTACAGCAAAAGTCATCTAGAACATTTATGAAGGACCATGAAGCGCTAGAGAACACGAGGATCAAGTTTGCGGGTGATGCAGTGATGGGGGAGGGGAGGGAGGTGAACTGGGAGGCTTTGGACAAAGTGGAAGAAGAGGCAGAAACCAGCAAAACCAGCTTCAAGAGGGGAAAATGCAAAGTCCTTCCTTTGGACTGGAAAACATCAAAGGCACCAAGACCGGGGGGGGCGGGAGGGGGACACAGAAGTTGGCAAAATGCTGCGTCTCACTTATTTCGGCCATGTCATGCGGAAGAATTCATGGGAGAAAGCGATTATGTGAGAAGAGTTTGGGGTAAAAGGGAACCAGGCCGCCAAAGATGACGGACGGACAGTGGCCGGACTCCATCAAAGCTGAGACCCAGCCACAGTGGAGAAGAAACTCAAAGAAGGTCAGAAGAAGTGGAGAGACTGCCTGGCCCAGAGAATGGCCAAGAGTCGGACTCGACTGATGGGATAACATCACCACCATCAGTTGGCAACCTCAGAGTCAAGAAAGACCCCTCCCCATCTCAATCTGCAAACGGAAGGTGAGCCGAAACTGCCACACTGCTGCCGAAAGAGCAGAGGTGATGCTCGAAGGCCCCGAGATGGAGAGCAGCCACTGTTCCTCTGCTGCAGCGAGAAGCCTTCATCCAGGGGCCGAGGAGGCGCTGGCCCACGAGCTCAGGGCAGAGCGTCGGAGGGGCCGCCGGGGCAGAGATGGCCAGGCCCTTCCCAGAAGCCAGGAGGAGAAACGGGGTGGGAGAGGATTTCGGCCAGACATCAGCAAGATCTTCCTAACTGTGAGAGTCCCAGTTTAGCATGAGAGGTGAGGGTCTCCCCCTGCCGGAGTTTTTCCAATGGCGGCTGGATTAGATGATCTCTCGAGTCCCTCCAGAAACACTTCCATCCCACCATTTTTTGCATTGTTGGAAAATTTCCACACTTCCCCTTTGTGCCCAGGGATCACCCAGTGGAAAGGAAACAGCAATAGGACCAAGAGAGGGAAGAGGCTGGGGGGAGGGGGGGTTGCCTCTGGGAGGCCCCCGAAGGAGCGCTGCTGCCCCTCCCATCTGGGATTCTGCAGCGGGGAGGCAAGAGGGAGGCAGGCACGCCAAAGGCCGCGTTCACACGGCAGCCCCCTTGGCTCAGTTGGGCTTTAACCTTTGTTCCTTGGAACTGTCTGGACTGGGAGAGCCTGCCTGGATGGTTTCCGCTTCATAGCATCGTGCAAATTGGGAAATAAAACCCTGTAAGCAGCACAAATCACGTTGGGCAAATGCCAGTCCCAGGTGTGGCTCCCCAGGAGAAGTCCGGCATTCCCAGGAGACGTTCAGCCTACGCCTTCAGGGAAGGACCCCGGGTGGACTGCAAGGGCCCAGAGGGCCAAAGCGAAAAGGCAACTGCAGTTCTGGAGCCAAGGGGGGAGTCGTACCATTTCCAGGTTGGGGGGCTCTTCGCAGACCGGCTGAGGCTCTTCCTGGCCCATCCCAGAGCAGGCCGTGCCCCTCACCCGCACATCGTCCACCAGAATGGCGCGCTCGGGGATGGTGAAGCCGAATTCCTGCCGATACCTGGGTGGGGGGCAGGGTCAGCATCAAGGCTTGTTCTAGCTCCCCAGAGGGAGGGGTGTGTGGAGTGATTATGCCACTGACCTATTGGCAAAGGCTGTGCCAAAGTCTCCGCGGCTGCAGGTGCCGGCTTGGGCCGGGTAGCCCTTAGCCGAGCACATGAGGGCGCAGTCTGTCCGCTGGTAGCGCAGGTGCAAGAAGGCCTCAGTGGTGATCTGGGACCTGCGGGCAGGGGTTAGTTGACCTCTTCTGCCCTGGACACCAAAGCCGCCGCCCCGGCCCCTCTCTGCCCTGGGGACCCACCTGGCGAAGCCCTGGGCCTCCAAGGCCTGCACACACGTCTTCTCCAGGGCAGCCACCCGCAGGTCCAGCTGGGTGAAGGAGGCTGGCTCGTAGACCAGTGAGCACGGCTCTTGGGCCTCGTGAACGATGTCTGCCAGGGCCATCCCGTAGGCCGACAAGACCCCACTGTGCCTGTGGGGGGGAGGGGAGACCCTGCAGAGCAACAGGCCCCCACCAGGCCGCCGGCAAAAGCCCCTCCCCTCTTTTGACCAGTGCATCCCCTCCACCCTGCTTGGGAGGGCAAAGCTAACCAGGAGCCCTTTCCCTGGGCCAGGGGCACCCATGTGCCACCACTGTGTGCAGGCAGAAGAGGCCTGCTTGGGACAGCCTCTTCCCTCACCAGCAACCTACTTGTGGATGAAGACCGTGCTCATGCCCAGTGCCCGGGCGATGGCACAGGCGTGCTGGCCCCCAGCTCCTCCGAAGCAGGCCAGGATGTGGCGAGAGGTGTCATGGCCCCGGGCCTAATGAGAGGAAGGAACAGCACAATTGGGGGCAGGCCCCACTCTGGCGTGGAGGGATCGGAGGGCAGGGCCAGGCTCAGCCACCCCCCAGCGCCTGGCCCGCTTGTGTGCCACTTTCAGGGCTGGTTCAGAGCAGCTGTTTGTTCCCAGCGCTCTTCATCCCCTCTGTGGCTTCCAGGGCGGAGGGCCGCTGCTCAGAGTCACAATCTCTGTCTGCAGCCCTCTGCGCCCCGGTGTGAGGGGCTCCGTGGAGTCCAGCAGGGGCCTTTCTCGGGCACCCAGAGCAAGGACAGGGCAGAGGAGGAGCCGGTACCTGCGTCAGTGCCCGAATGGGCCTGCACATGGCTTCATTGGCCACCAGGATGAAGCCCATGGCCACCTCCTCAACGCTGAGGTCAGACCAGGCTTCCCCAGAGGCCTTCACCTCAGCCGTCAGAGCCTGGAAGGCCTGCAGGGAGGCCTTGTGCGAGAGCGGCTGCTTCTCGTCAGGCCCAAAAATGTGAGGGAAGTGGCTGGGCAGGAGGCGGCCCAGGCACAGGTTGGCGTCCGTCACAGTCAGCGGCCCCCCTGTGGGAGAGAAAGATGGGTGCCCATCACCGATCCGCTGCCCAGCCCCCCTCGCCCCCCACATCCAGAACGACGCATGCGGCTCCCTCACCCTTCCTGTAGCAGGCGGGGCCGGGGAATGCCCCTGCGGACTCGGGCCCCACCACGAAGAGCCCGGACCTGTCAGGGGGAAAGCAGGAGGGGGGAATTCAGAACAGCAGCTGGCATCAAGCAGCCTCCCCCTCTCCCAACTCAGAAGCCTTTAAGCGGGCCAAAAGGCAGCTGGTGCCCAGTTCCTGCTCACAGGGCCTGAGGCTGCCCTTCATCCCTCCCCACTCAAAGAAAGATGGAGGATGAATCGTCCGCAGCTCAAGAGCCTCCCTGTGGCCGGAGGGGGGACCTGAAGCAGGACGCTCACCTGAAGAAGAGGCGAGAGCCCCCTCCGGCAGCCACCGTGTTGATGTCCAGCTGCGGCACCTGGATGCTGATGCCGGCAGTGGTGGCCTCAAAGACATGCTCGTACTCTCCGGCGTAGCGGCTCACGTCGGTGGAGGTCCCTGCAAGAGGATCTGGTGAGCCTCCCTCCCTCCCTCCCCCTGCTCCGCACAGGCCATGGAGCCCCTCCACTCCCACCACTCACCGCCCATGTCGAAGCCGATGACCGGATGCCCTTCCACTCGGTGGTAGCTAGTGACTGCATAGCCCACAACTCCGCCAGCAGGGCCTGAGAGGATGGCCCGAGATCCGCTGAAAGCTTCCATCGGAGTCAGGCCACCGTCTGAACGCATGAATGCAACCGGCACACCCTGTGGGGAGGGGGAGGGGCAAGGCCGGAAGGACCAAGGAGCGGAGGGTTGGGCAAGGGCCTCACCAGATCCCTGTGCCTTTCCAAAGCCCTTTGGGGTCCAGTGTACTAAGAGCCTAAGGCCCCCAAGGAAACGTCTCCCCCCCCAGGCCCTCCTCTGCCTTGAAGGCCGGTGGACCCTCTCTGCCCCCCAGGGCAAGTGGGACCCTTCCTCCCTGGACCGAGAGGAGGTGCATAAGTCTGAGCCATGAGCAACCGGCAGAGCAGTCGGACTCCGCCCCAGGCCTTTATGGGCTACTCAGAAGGAGAGCCAGAGAGGGGCTTCTCACCTGGCTGCTAGGCCAGAGGCCAGAGCGGAGGCCAAAAAGGCCAGTGGGAGACGCTTCCCATGCAGCGCACGTTAGTTCACAAGGCTCAGTCGCTGTGCTTGAGCAACGTGCAGAAACAAGCCAACTTCTGCCTTAACACAACAACCCGGGTTGCACAAAACGACTGCAGAAGCGCGAGCGGAGCCTGGGTCGCCACGGCAGACCGCAATCCCTGGAGGCCCATACAAGCCAATGCCCCCCTCCCCCTCCTCCACCTCACCTGGAGCTGCGAAGCAAAGCCGTCCCGGAAGCTCTGCAGATAGCGGAGGATGCAGGGGGTCAGGTAGGTGTCTATGCAGGCCGTGTAGCCACGGGGCACCATGCGCACCATGGGCATCACCTCAGAGGACAGCGAGATCTGCTGGAAGCCCAGCTCCCGGGCCAGGGCGCCCACCTGCTGCTCATGGCTGGGCCACCTGTAGAGACACCCAAGGCCTCCAATCACCAGGTCCCGCTCTGGGCCAGCTGGCATGGACTGCAGGGGGAAAGGTGCCCCCTTCCAGGTGGTGTGCTCAGGAGTCAGCCCCACTCACTGAAGGGAGATCCGGACTCCCCCAGCCCCTCCCCTCCAGCCACCGGCAGCCTTTTCACATAGAAGCCAGCGCCCAGCAGGAGACTCATAAACCCGTCCAAAGTCACCTACTGCCTAGTTTGTGCCAAGCTCATTGATGCCCAGCTGCTAAACGCAGCCCTTGGCACCCGAAGGTTGCCCCTCCCAGCTTCCTTCTCTCTCGGCTACCAGCAGCCCAGATGTACTGCCTGTGTTTCCACATCTGTCTGCCATGGCACTCCTTCCACGCCTGTCTGCCCTGCAGGGTCAAGGCGCCCCCTCCTCACGCAAGGAACTCACAGGTAGGAGTGCAGCAGGACCACGGCCAGACTGCGGATGCCCCGTGCCAGCAGTGCCTCCAGGTCCGCTTGCAGGGCAAGGAGGTCCACAGGCTGCTTCACCACCACCGCCTCCCCGGTCAAGCCTGGGGGGGTGAAGGGCCCACATCTGCACTCCAGAGGCTGCATTCAGCTCTTCCCCTCCCCCGCAGCCCCACCCCCACCCCACCCCCGGGCCTGGCTGCTGCTCCCACCTGTCACATGCTGCCCGGAATCAAAGAGCGGGCAGCCGTCCTGATGGAGCACCAGGCGCTCGTCCACCTCCACCACTGCCTCGTACAGGACCTCCGGCATCCGGACCTCCTGGGAGGGAGAGGGCTTCAGGCTGGGTCTGTCTGCTTGGGGGGGGGAGTACAGGCAGGGAAAGCAAGAGAGACCCCGTGCCAGGAGAAGGGCCAGGGTGGCTCTCCAGCTCCAAGAGCCCCCTTTGTGAGTGTCTTACTGGGGTGGTTGACCGGGCCGCATCCCTTCGGCCACAGATGGAGCAGACCCAAAGGAGGGCCACCAAGCCCATCTGGGGTGGAGGTGGTGCCTGCAGCTGTTCAGCCGCAGCCACTGCCTGAGTCCAGAAAGAGGAGGTCCCTCTGGGGGCCCCAACTCTTAGCAAGTGGGACGGCTAAAACAGGCCAGCCAGGGAATTAGAGCGCCCAGGGCCTCAGAACAGACTGTGAGGCCTGGAAGACCAGGGAGGAGGGGGAGGCAGGAGGGCTGGCCCAGCACAGGAGGATGGCACTCACAGTCTGTCATCCGCCCCCCCCCCCAGCCTCATTGGCCCAAGAAGCCCCAGGGGAATGCAGAGGGGTTGCTGTGGGAGCAGAGCTGCTTATGCCGCCCCCTTGCCCCTAGGCACACCACGGGGGGGGGGGGGGGGAAGCACTTCCAGTCAAGCAGTTCCCTCCACTGGCTTGGCCATCCCTGCCAATCCCAGGTGTAGCTGGGTTAACCCTCCCTCCGTGGTGCTGGGGGAAGGGGGCACCAGCTGGCACCTTCTCCCAGGCAAGACACAGCAGAGCTGGGCGGGGGTGTGTGTGTGTGTGAGAATCCCCTTTGCAGCTGAGTGCACTGACCAGGTCAAAGATGCGGGGCCTGGCCTGGTTGCCGATGTAGAGCAGGTCCCGGAAGCCCTTGGTGATCAGCAGGGCGAAGCGCTCGCCCTTCCGCTCCAGGAGGGCATTGGTGGCCACGGTGGTGCCCATCCGGATCCACTCGATGCAGGCCGTCTTGAGGGGCTGGTCTTTGGGGAAGGGGACCCCGCACTCCTGTCGGAGGGAAGGTTGGACCTCTGCCGGCCGCTTCCTCTGGAACCTCCCCTCCCCCGAACATCGGGGAGGCACAGCTCCCAGGACCGGGCCCTCCATCCCGGGGGGGGGGGTGTCATGTGCCGCCCTCGGCCTTCCCGGCAGGTCTGGCGCGCAGCACAGGAGGCGACCCACTCGGGCCTCGCAGACCTCCGCCCTCCACCCGCCGGGAAGCAGGGGCGGCTGCGACGGGTGCGGGCCCGCCCGCAGGCAGCGGCAGGGGAGCGCTCTGACCTCTTGCAGGATGCGGCGGATGCCCTCGGTGGGCGCGTCGCGGTAGTTGGCCGGGTCCTCGGAGAGCAGCTTCATCACGCGGACCTTCCCGTCGGGGCAGCGGGCGAAGACGTCGGTGAAGGTGCCGCCGCGGTCGATGGCGAACTGGAACTTCTCCGGCAGCGGGGCAGCCATGGCGAAGGGGGCGCGCTCCTCCCCGCCGGCTTCACGGAAGGCAGAGCGGGCGGGCGGACGTCGACGACTCCCGCAGCTGCCGCTTCCCTCCGCCCCGGCCGGTGCCCCGTCGGAGACAGCGCGGCCCCGAGGGCTTCCCAGCGGCCGGGCGGGCGGGGCGTCCTGCGCGCGCGGAGAAGCGAGGGGCGGCGCTTGCGGGGCCCCTCCCGTCGGGGCGCGGGGCAGGCCGGGAAGCGCCGGGCGGGCATGGCGGGGCTGGAGCTGCTGTCGGAGCAGGGCTACCGCCTGGACGGGCGGCGCGCCGGCGAGCTCCGGCAGATCCGCGCCCGCATGGGCGTCTTCGCGCAGGCCGACGGCTCCGCCTACCTGGAGCAGGGCAACACCAAGGCGCTGGCCGTCGTCTACGGGCCCCACGAGGTAGGCGGGGGGGGCCGCCCGGGGCCGCCGAGCCGAGCTGAGCCGGGGGGCTAAGCGGGTCCCCCCCTGCCTGCCTGCGCCTGTCTCCCCCGCAGATGCGCGGCTCCCGGAGCAAGGCGCTGCCGGACCAGGCGCTGGTCAACTGCCAGTTCAGCATGGCCACCTTCAGCACGGGCGAGCGCAAGCGGCGGCCCCACGGCGACCGCAAGGCCAGCGAGATGACGCTGCACCTGAAGCAGACCTTCGAGGCCGCCATCCTCACGCGCCTCTTCCCGCGCTCCCAGATCGACATCTACGTGCAGGTGGGGCGCCGGGCCGGGCCGGCGGGGGGCGGGCGAGGGGCGCGCCGGGCGGGGCTTGACTCGGGGCGCTGACCGCCGCTCGGCCGCCTTCAGATCTTGCAGGCGGACGGCGGCAACTACTGCGCCTCGGTGAACGCCGCCACCCTGGCCGTGATCGACGCCGGGATCCCGCTGCGCGACTACGTGTGCGCCAGTTCGGCGGGCTTCGTGGACGAGAGCGCGCTGGCCGACCTGAACTACGTGGAGGAGGCGGCCGGGGGCCCCCAGCTGGCGCTGGCGCTGCTGCCCAAGGCCGAGCAGATCGCCCTGCTGGAGATGAACGGCCGGCTGCACGAGGACCACCTGGAGCGCATCGCCGAGGCCGCCCGCAAGGCCTGCCTGGACGTCCACGCCGTGCTGGAGCAGGTGGTGCGCGAGCACCTGCGCGAAGGGGCCGCCCTGGCCGGGAACTGAGCGGGGCCGCCGCCGCCTTCGCTCTCGGACTGCTTTGGATGTCCCCCCCCCCCCAATAAACCTCTTGGACCGACCCAGCGCCCGTGCAGTTCTTGCAGTGCGGCAGGGCAGGGAGGGGGGGAGCCGCGGGCGGGGGGGGGGCAAGAGGGCTTCGGGCCGACTGGTGGCGCCGCGCGGCCTTTTCGGGAGAGCTCCGGGCCTTTCCTCGGCTTCCGCGCGGTTCGGGGGCTCCGCAGCCGTGCAGTCCGGGGCAAAGGCGGGCCGGCGCCGGCTGCGCGCTCGGGGCTGGGAGGCTCCTCCCCGGCGCCGGGCGGAGCGTGCGCGTCTTCCGGGGAGGCGCTGCCGCCGCCGCCTCTGCCTGCCGGGCGCCATGGGGCTGCTGTCGGACCCGCACTGGCGCCGCGCGCTCTCCCGGCTGCTGCTCCGCCTGCACGCGCCGCTCTGGTGCGGAGGGTCCCGGGCGGGGAGGGGTCTCCGGCCGCCCCTCGCCCGCCCGCCCGGCTGAGCCGCTCTCTCTGTCTCTGTCTCTCGCCCGCAGCGCGCTGAGCTTCGTGGCCGGGCTGGGCTGGTTCCTGGGCCTGGCCTTCCAGCCGCTGGCGCCGCGCGCCTCCATGTCGGAGAACGCCATGGGCTCCACCATGGTGGAGGAGCGCTTCGCCCGCGGGGACCGCGCCCTGGCCCTCGCCCGCGAGTTCGCCGCCCAGCGCAAGAAGGCCGGCGGGTGAGTTCGGGCCGCGGGGAGGGCGGGCGGGCGGCCTCTGGGGGCGCGGCGGCCAATGCCCCTCTCTCTCCCCGCAGGGCGCTGCCGGTGGCCTGGCTGGAGAAGAGCCTGCGGGCGCTGGGCCTGGAGGTGCACGCGCAGAGCTTCTCCCGGACGCTGCCCTTCCCGGACGAGGCGCGCGAGAGATACGTACGGCCCGGGGCCTGGGGGGGGGCGTGGCGGGGGGGGCGGCGCCGCCCACGCGCCTCCCATCCTCTCCTCTCCCCGCGCAGACCGTGAAGGGGACCAACGTGTACGGGATCCTGCGGGCCCCGCGCGCGGCCAGCACCGAGTCGCTGGTGCTGAGCGTGCCCTGCAGCGACGGGCAGCCGCGGAACAGCCAGGCGGTGGGGTTGATGCTGGCCCTGGCCGCGCACTTCCGCGGTGAGTCGGGAGGGGGCCGGTTGCGGGGAGGGAGGGAGGGAGGGGGGGGGGAGAGAGCCGGCGCTGAGCCGCCCCTCCCTGCCTCCCAGGCCAGATCTACTGGGCCAAGGACATCATCTTCCTGGTCAACGAACACGACCTGATCGGCATGGAGGCCTGGCTGGAAGCTTACCATGATGTCAACGTCACAGGTAGGGGGTCCGCTGCCTGGTTCCCCCCTCCCCCTGCTCCAGGACCCCCAGCCTCCCATGCCTCTCCTTTTGGGGCGCCTGCTCCCCCACATCGGGTACCACCCTGTTAGCAACGGCTTCCCTTAATACGAGCAGGACTTTTCAGCCTTTTTGGTAAAGCAGAGCTGGGGTTACGCACCTCACAACTTTGGCAAACCGGAGCCTCAGAGGGCTTCCGAATCTAGTCGCTAGGGAAGAACATTATCAGCCGGCTGCTTTCTGTTACGAAGGCGTCCATGCAAGCGCTGTGTCCTCCGCAGAGATGCATTCGTCGGGGACGTTCGGCCGAGCAGGAGCCATTCAGGCCGCCATCTCTCTGGAGCTGAGCAGCGACGTCATCACCAGCTTCGACGTGGCCGTGGAGGGGCTGAACGGGCAGCTGCCCAACCTGGACCTGGTCAACCTCTTCTACTCCTTCTGCCAGAAGAACGGGCTGCTCTGCACCATCCAAGGCAAGGTACGTGGGAGGAATCCTGGGTCAGTCTGGAGGCCGCCCAGAGGGGAGAGCTGCTCGGCCATCAGCTCCCCCAGGCCAGAGGAGGTGCCTTGGGTCAGACTGCCACTGGTTGAGCAGGCAGGTGGTCAGGCTGCAGCAGGATTTCTCCGTGGTTGGAGTGATAGTGGTGGTAGTCTTCACCTGAGCTCTTGGGGGCAGCTGGGGCACCGGCCAGACAGTGCCTGCCCTGTTGAAAGCCTTCTCTGCCCCCCACCTCCGCCTGCAGCTGCAGCGCTCCGACTGGGACTCCCTGCCGGCCTACCTGCACTCCCTCCAGACGCTGCTGCTGATGGTGCTGAAGCAGGCTTCGGGCCACCCGCAGGGGGACCATGGCCTCTTCCTCCGCTACCACATCGAGGCCATCACCATCCGTGGCATCAACAGCTTCCGCCAGTACAAGTTTGACATGGGCGTGATGGGCGTGTGAGTGTCGGAGCGGGCTGAGATCCGAGTGGGGGCTGCTGGGCTCCCCCTGGTATGGGAAGCTGCAAGCCTCTGTCCGCTCTTCCCACAGGACCTTCGAGGGCATCTTCCGGAAGCTGAACAACCTGCTGGAGCGGCTGCACCAGTCCTACTTCTTCTACCTGCTCCCTTCGCTCTCCCGCTTCGTCTCCATCGGGCTCTACATGCCAGCCTTCGGCTTCCTCATCCTCATCCTCATCCTCAAGATATCCTCCTCCAGCGGAGGCACCCAGCCAGGCCAGCAGGTGGCCCTACTCCCTGGGAAGGGGCGAGGGGTCCTACGTTAGCCTTCCTGGAGGCATGTCCAGTTTGGGGAGGGTTGCTGGGGCGGGGCTCCTGCTTGAAAGTGGGGTGCTGGAGAAGCGTGTGGGGATCCCGCCTGAGTCCTTCGGGGCTTGGGGCCACTCTAGGAGCCTGGGTGGTGGAAGAGGGAGGGCCTGCTTTCTGCCCATCCAGCAGTGGGGGTCCCTATTTCCCCAGCATGAAGGGCCCTCTTTGGTGTGAGAGAGCTGCCCAAGGCTGGGAGTCGCCCCTGGTCCAAAGGGTGCAGTGAGGCACTTTTCACCAAAATACCGGGGCATGGGGCAGTCCGGGCATCGATGTTTGGGGCCTGCCTATGTCATGCCTGTTTTCCTGGACTCCTCCCTCCCTCCACGCCCTGGACTTGTGGGTGAAGCTAAGCAGCTTCGACAGTGACGGGAGCCAACTCTGCGATGGAGACCAGGCTTCAAATCCTGCTCCTGTGGAGGTGGGTTGCGACAGGAAAGGGTTTGTCGCTCTCTTCAGGGATAAGAGGCAGGCCGTGCGCTTAGTCTGCTATCAGAGTCTCCAGCCTTGGGCGGTGGGATGTGGCCAGCCAGCTCCGGCTCAGCTGTTCCTTTGCTTTGGGGGTTGGAGCTGGGCATCCTCTTAAGCGCCGGCCATCCTTCTTTGGGACAGGATCCCAGACCCAACGTGCTGACCCTGATCCCCCCGCTGCTCATCTGCCACGCCACAGGCCTCGCGCTGTACTTTGTGCCCGTCTGGGGGCAGCAGGTGGCCACCGAACACTTCCCGGTTTCGGAGTCGGAGGCTGTGGTGCTCACCAGCATTGGGATCTATGTGGCCGGGCTGGCTTTGCCCCACAACACGCATAGGTAACGGTGAGGTGGGAGCCTGGTCGTCTGCGAGTGGCTGCATCTGCGGTTGAACGGGAGGAGTAGGAAGGCGAGTCGCTGCGGGATTCTGCCCAGACTAACGGGGCTTCCTGCTTTGCAGAGTCTTGATGGGCTCAGGGAGCAACCAGGGCTGGAGGATGCTGAAGCTGTTTGCACTCCTCTACCTGGCCATGCAGCTGAGCTGCGTCGCCCTCATCAACTTCTCCCTGGGGTTCCTGCTGACTGTCACCATGGCGCCCGTGGCAGCGATAGTGCAACCCACGGGGCCCAGGTACGTCCCGGGGCAGGAACAGTGGTGCTGCAGGGTCTCTGAAGCAGCAGGGATGGGGGGTGGCATGCAGTCACGGGGCGGTGGGTGTTGCTTCCCTACCCCAGTGATTCTCTCCAGGGAGAAAGGGAGTTTTTGAACCGAGGGCCGTTCTCTGTATCTGGTGCCCCAGACCTGGAACCATCTCTGGGTACCAAAGGCTGGCATTAAGGAAGCCAATGTTTTCACAAGCATGCATCCTGTTGGGGGACACCCCCCCTCCAAAGCTCAGTGCAGAATGATTATGCCCAAAAGCAGGGATAGAAGCAGAGCTAGACAGCCGTTTTCTGTTTTTCTGGTTCACGGATGAAGGAATCATTCATTAGTCAGAACCTTTGCGCACTGGTTCCATTGCATGGTGAGAAAGAGAGACAGTGCAGTCTTGGGGAGGGAGGGGGCAGTGCCAGGCAGGCCACAGTTTGCCCGTCCCCGATTTAAACCTGCAAAGTAGGCAAGTGGCTCCAGCCCAACCAGTCAGCTGCCTTGGCAGTGCAGGGAGGAACAGCTGAGGAGGCTTGTGCCCTGTATCCATGCAAGATCCTCTCAGCCTGTTAATCAGGTCAGCAGAGAGCTAGCAGGAGGGAGGCAAAGCCACTGGGGGACTGGGCGTAGGGCTTGGGCCAGGTGGGCGTGATCAGAAGCCCCCTCTCCCTCACAGGTACCTGTACGCGGGGCTGCTGCTGCTGGTCACCCCGGCCATCACTCTCCTCCTCTGCATCTTCCTGTACCAAGAGCTGATGGAGTACCCCATTTCGCCCCTGGAGGGCTGGCAGCAGTTCCTCCAGGTGATTGCTGAGGGGCTGCTGGACCACTACCTTTATGGCTCCATCGTCTTTCCCTTCGTGGCCATCTTCGTGTACCCCTGCTGGCTGCTCTTCTGGAACGTGCTCTTCTGGAAGTAGGTCCCCCGCCCCTGGCCACTGCTCACCAGAGGCCAGCAAGGCTTTGAAGTGGACCGGGGAGGTGGAGCCCGGAGCCCCCTCCTGCACAGCAGCTGCTGGTGCCCAGAGAGCTCTCCAAGAGGGCAAGAAAGTGGCAGCTGCCAACTTGCAATGTTGAATGCTCGGCCGGCTGCAGGCTGGGACCTCCCTCTGGGCAGGCTGTAGAGGTTTGCTAGGGGCACAGAGAGCCACAGGGCCCTGATTCTCTTGGCCTTTGCTGCGGTTGCAAAACAGCAGAAAGACTGACTGGAGGGCTGGGAGGGAGGCGGGAGCTGTGGTTTGCCTGGAAAAATTGTTGACAAAATAAACACTTTGGAAGTTGTGGCACAAAGAGTGGATTTGTGTGCGTCCCATCCCCCCGGGTCATATTTCAGACACTCTCAGACCCTGAATCAATGAGGGCTCTAGGCAGTGGTGAAATCGGGCTGGATCTATCCGGCTCGCGCAAACCGGTAGCGCCGGCGGAGGGAGGCTCTGCCCACTCGCCGGGACGTCTTTACATCTTGTTTTTGAACCTCTGTGCGCACGCGCTCCGTTTCCCGAACCTCTAGCAAAGGTAAGTGGATTTCACCGCTAACTTCAGGCCATTGCAACACTGAAGCTGTGGAAGGTGAAGGCCGGGACCGGGTTCTTGAACAATGAACTCAGAAGAAGGAAATTTAACTTGAAACAATGGGCGCTATCCGACAAAATGAAATTTAATGTGGAGAAAAGCAAGGTTTTACACCTAGTCTGGAAAAACCAAAGGGACAAGCACAGATTAGGCAAAATCCGGGTCAAAAACAGTAACTGTGAGAGGGACCTGGGAGTCACAGTGGACGATCCCTTAAACAGGAGCCAGGCGTGTGCGGCAGCAGCCAAAAAAGCTGATACAATCCTTGATCGTATAACTGGGTATAGAATCAAAATTGCTTAATAAAGCCTTAGTAAGACCACATCTGGAATCCTGCATCCAGTTTTGGTCACTATGCTACAAAAAAGATGTTGAGACTGGAAAAACTGCAGAGAAAAGCAACTAGGATGATCAAAGGCCTGGAGACAAAACGTATGAAGAACGGTGGCGGGATTTGGGTTTGGATAGTTTAGAGAAAAAAAGGACCAGGGGAGACATGAGAGAAGTCTTCCAGTATTTGAGGGGCTGCCCCAAAGAAGAGGCGGTCAACCTCTTCTCCAAAGCCCCTGAAGGCAGGACAAGAAGCAATGGGTGGAAACTAACCCAGGAGAGAAGCAACCTGCAACAGGAGGAGAAATTTCCTGAGAGAACAATTAACCAGTGGAACAGCTTGCCACTAGAAGTTATGAATGCTCCCAACACTGGAAGTTTTCAAGAAGACGTCTGTCTGAAATGGTGCAGGGTCTCCTGCAAGGGGTTGAACGGATGACCTCTGATGGCCCCTTAGCTGATCGGTTTGGGTTTCGCCCTGCCTCCTGGCGGCAATGAGGGAATCGCTGCAGGCCCGCGAGCAGGAGGCTGTGAGGGGGGGTCTACTCTTGACGATTCGTAGGTCTGCTTGGCGCCCGAAGGAGCCTCGCGTCACGTGCCCTGCGGAGACCGGCGCGTCGCCGCTCTAGCCCACCGCAGCCGGGTAGGGCGTCGCTCGGAGGGCCGGAAGCGGCGGAAGGCTACGCTTGCACTTCCGCCGCGCGGCGCCTTGTGGGAAAGCTGTCTCGCCTCGGCTCCCCCCAAGATGGCTGCGGTGGCGGCGGCGGCGGCGCGGAGCCTGGCGCGTTCCCGGGGGCGCTTCCTCGTCCCGACCCTGCCCGGCGGCCCTCATCCGCGGGTATGGCGAGGCGGCCGGGCGGCGCGCGCGCCGGTTCTCCCCGTCCCGGTCGGGCTCCGTTCGCGTCCCGCCGGCCGCCCCAAGGTCACCCCGCTCCTCCACCGGCCGCCCCCGGCCCCACCCCCCGGCCCTCCGCCCGCGGGCCCGGCTGCTCCACTGCGGCGCCCCGGAGGACGCGAGCGGGAGGGAACCGGCCCGCTGCCGGGAGGAAGGGTGGGAGGCTCGCCCTTTGCCGGGCGCCCAGCGGGATGCGGCATCGGGCGGCCGCTCCGGATTGGCCGCCTGCGGAGAGTCCGGTGGGGAATCGCGGGCAGGGAGGCCGGGCAGCCCCCCTTTTCGGCCCCTTCAGCTTCAGAAGCTCCAACGCCGGGCGGGAGATTGGGAAGCAGGTCGAGAGCCCCCCCCCACTTCCCCTCCCCTCCCCCGTGGCAGGTTTTGCAGCCCCCCCCTCCTCCTCCCTGGCCAAGAGACCCCTCCCCCCACTAGCTGGGGTGGCATTTTGGAGCTCTGAATTGCCCCCCTGCGCTTCTCAGCCTTGGCAGCTTGGAGGATGGGCGGCTGGGGAACTGTGGGAGTTGTAGTCCACCCATCTTCAGGCTGCCAAGGTTGAGAAACGCTGGTCTGGCCTAATTTGTGCAGAAAGTGGGAACTCTGCAGGGTATATCAGAGGGGCGGGTGTGTGTGTGTGTGTGTGTGTGTGCTATTCATTCAGAACAGTCAGCCGTAATTCTTGGGAAGCCGGAGATGGAGGAATCCAGCAAAGCAGCGGACTCAAGGGTACAACAGGGACAGGCCTGTTGGGAGTTTCTGCTGTATTTGCCAATGCCTTCGGAGGACTTGGAGAACCGAGGCCCCATTTCGCTTGCAGGAGATCCGCTCAGTTGCCTTTCTTTGCAGGCCAACGTGGCATCCCTGGCGGGTCTGTCCCGGGGCAAGAGGGTAGCCCTTGGCGCTCTGGGCGTTCTGACAGTCGGCGGGGCAGGGCTTGCCTGGGCCCTTCAGAGCTCTGTGAATGCCTCGGAATTGGAGCTTCATCCACCCAGTTACCCCTGGAGCCACAATGGCCTCCTGACTGCACTGGATCACAGCAGGTGAGTGGTGTCATAGCCCAACAAAGTTCGCTGGGGGTCCTGTTTGAGTTTGCTTTTCCCCCTCTGGTTAGGAAGCAGCTGCCAGACTTTCTCATGTCCCGTCCTGTCCGATAGCCCTAAGTCCTTTAGCTGGCTCCACTTCCTTTGCTGCTCCTGCACCCGTGTTCTGCCTGCCTGCAGTCCAGACATTTTTGAGCTCTCTTGGTCCTCTGCTTGGTCCAGCTGTCTCCCTCCAGTAGCATTGGGCATACCAGGCCAATTCAGATGAATCCTGGTCTTTGGCAGTGCCATTCCCCCACCAGAGGAAACCGGATGTTCCTGGGTTCCTGCGCTTGCCTGTCTGCTTTCTGTTTCAATGGCTGGCTTGTTAGAAAGCAGTGCTTTGCGAGGCTCGTGACCTGAAGGAAACATTCATGTCCACAGCATCCGACGTGGCTACCAGGTATACAAGCAGGTGTGCTCCGCTTGCCACAGCATGGAGTACTTGTCCTTTCGCAACCTTGTGGGTGCTACCCACACTGAAGAAGAAGCCAAGGTCCTGGCTGAGGAGGTAAGCAAAGCGTGAAGTTGACCACAGGGAGATGACCCTGGTTCAGATGTCATGGGCACTGCTCCGGACTGCCTCATGTGGTTCATGCCTTCGAGAGGCTGGCTACGGGGCTGGTGGCCTTGTCATGGTTATGGTCGGCAGCTGAGGTGGTGATGGAGGGAGGTGGACAAAATAGCTGGTCCTTCTCTGGGGAAGGTGGAGGATTGCCAAGCAAGGCTGGCCTCTCACCCTTTAGGTGGAGGTGCAGGATGGACCCAATGAGAACGGCGAGATGTATACGCGGTCTGGCAAGCTGTTTGATCGCTTCCCCAACCCTTACCCCAACGCTGAAGCGGCGCGGGCAGCGAACAACGGGGCCCTACCTCCTGACCTCAGCCTCATTCTCAAAGCCAGGTAATCCTGCCTGAGGTGGGGCCTGGGCACAGCTTGGCGGTTGGCACTGCCAAGCAGAGGAGAGGCTTGGAGAAGCTGGGCCCTCATTTCCCTTCCCTTTCAGGGATGGGGGTGAGGACTATGTCTATTCCCTTCTCACTGGCTACTGCGACCCCCCTGCTGGCGTGACTATACGAGAGGGACTTTATTACAACCCCTACTTCACTGGACAAGCAATAGCTATGGCTCCTCCGATCTACAACGATATTCTGGAATACGATGACGGTGAGTGGGCTTGAGGGTGGCAGGAGGCCATTTCCTTGACTGGGCTGGAGGTCACTTGGGTCTGCTCCTTTACAGGTACGCCTGCCACCATGTCGCAGGTTGCAAAAGACGTCTGCACCTTCTTACGATGGGCAGGAGAACCAGAATTTGATGACCGCAAGCGGCTAGGCCTCAAGGTGCGTGTTGTCTGCTGGTAGTGGTCTGATGGGCCAGATGTAGCCAGGAGCTGCTGCTTTCCTGGTGGGGCAGAGCATACCGGCTGCTGGGCTGTGCATGGGGACAACTCCATGACAGTCTCTCCTCTCTTCACACAGACAGTACTGATTGCATCCGTGGTGATACCCTTCGTGTACTTGATGACAAAGCACAAGTTTTCGGTTGCGCTGAGCAGGAAAATGTTCTACCAGCGTCGTGACTGACCTCTGGATGAGGCAGACCCGCCTCCATTGACAGAGCACTGATGGCGCTTCGTCCTTCATGTGGCTGGGCGGTGGGGCGGGATGGCCGCTTCTCCCGAGTGCACTGGCTGCTATTTAATGTCTCTCGCCATTCATCCAGTCGCTCTCGCAGCCTTGGCAAGAGGACCCTGGGGTAAGGGGTGGCAGGCACCCAATAAACGTGTTTCTTCAACCAGATGGTAGTTGCTTTCTTGAGGCGCAGAGTCCTCTCAGCCTGGAGGCCCTCTGGCCTAAGTTGCGGCCATTCTTGCCCCTCCCCCACCCCTGGCAATTCTTCCTCGGCCCTGAAAAGAATCACCGGCTCAAGGCTGGCGTGTGTTCCTTTTATTGGGAAGGTTCTCTCCCTCTGTGCGGCAACATAGAGCGGGAGTCTCTCCACTGGTTTCACTCTCGAATAGTTATGCCTTGGTTGCCCAGAAGTATCAGTTAAAGACTGGGGGGGTGGGGGTGGGGTGCCTTTGGAATCAAGAAATTTGAGGGAGGGAGAGACCCACCTGTTTTTCTGACTCTTCCGCTGCAAGTGAAGTCAGAAAGACATCCTGGGTTGCTGCCTTTCAAGCTGGGTGCAGAGCCTCAGGCCCTGGGCAGGTAACACAGCATCTACCAGAGCTGCAAAGTGTTGCATGTTTTTACCCGTCTTGTAGTCAGAAGTCCAGGATGCAGGACAGGAAGACCCAAGTAGGGAAACACCTCCTCCCCCCTAAGAAAGCAGGCTTGACCCCAATGGAGCTGTTGAGATGTGGGGGTGGGGGTGGGGGTGGGGTGCCTGCCCGCTTCCTCTTGCCAAGCGCTCAGTGACAGTTCTGGCACAGCCGGTGGCATCTCTCTCCGTTCACGTTGCACCGGCAGCCCCCGCTGATGTCACCGTGGCCCTGCAAGAAAGGGGTGAGTGGGGTGACCTTCCTTTCCAGCCTCCTCCTGCCCCTCTATGACACCAGAGTTGGACCCCACCAGCTTCCCCCTCCCACCAGCCCCTTTGCGTTCTGCGGCTGCCTCCCTGGGAGACGCTGAGGCTCGGTGCTTTTCCAAAGTCTACCATCTTCCCGAGTCCTGAGCTTCAGAGGCCGTGGGCATCCCAGCCCCTGCCTACTTTGGGTCAGGTGATCCGATGGGGCTCAGATGAAGACGCTTTGGCAATTGACTGAAAAAAGCCAGGTGGCAACGGGGCCCTGCCAGCCTTTGGGGGGGCAGAAAGCAACTCGGGAGATCTAAAGCCAGAGCCAGAGGCCCTGCTTGGCTCCCTAACTCCTAGGCTCTCCAGGGGAGGGCTGGGTGCGGCAGCTCTTCCCAGAGGCCTGCTTGGGCAGGCGCACCAGAGGACCTGCTGGCCAAGGTGCACTCCCAAGAAGGCTGCCTCCTGGGCTGCTGGTGTCCTTTCAGAGCTCAGAGTATCAGACAAGCTGGTCAGAAGGGGCAGGTGTTTCTTTGGTTCAGGTCTGTCTGTTCCTCGTGTTCGCGTGTGCGCACACACAGTCCTGCCTTCTAAAATGCGGAAATGGCCAATTATTACAAGAATTCCACACAGCCGGAACAAAGCAGGACCCCTGCGGGCTTCCGGAGGACAGCCAGGCCCAAGGCCAGCGCAGGCAGGGGCCAGATGGGGAGAGGGCTAAGGAAGCACATGTCCAGGGAACCTGGCCTGCTCTCTGGGAATGTCCTTCCTTAGCCCCCTCCCCAGCAGGCCGACCTTGGGAAGTGGGCTGGCTCTCCTTGCCTTCTCCCCGCTCTTGAGGACACCTACCCCTGGCCCCCAGCGTGGCCCCTTGGTCACCCAGCAGATCTCTGTCTGGCAGACGGGGCATCTGATCCAGTCACAGCCGCCCTTCTTCTGCACCACGATGCGGCATGCGGGGCAATGCATGGCCTCCCCCAGCTGCACCAGCGTCTGCCGGGACAAGGACACTTGTCAGCTGCTCGGAAGACATAGGCTCCAAAATGCAAGGGGGGGGGAGCGGGGGCTGGGTGCACACTGAAGACGGGCTGCCTTTCTTGGCGAAGGAGCTGGTCTCACCTTCAGCATGTTGTTAGTCTCTCGGGCAGCAGCATCGTTGTGAGCCTGGGACTTTAACTTGTCCTGGTACTGCTTGCAGTTCATGCCCTCGTGAATGGCCTGTGGGCAGAGGCAGCTTCAGGCTGGGCCCTTCCACCCTGCAAGGCCCCTTCTGGCCCCCCCTCTGGAACAGCAAGCAAACAGCTGGCCCCTGCTTTCAGTGACAGCTGGCCAGCAAGCTTCAGGCGGGCTCCTCCGTCAGGGCACTGCTCTGCTGGGCAGAGGGCCACAACTCTGCCTGGTTCCACTGTCTTGGACCCGGGGCCGTAGGAGCCAGCCTTCCTTGCCACAGGAGGAGGAACGGGAGAACGAAAGGGGGATTTGTGTTTCCGGCTGCCGGTCTCATGGCAGGAGTCTAGAAAGGGCAGTTGAAGGGTGCAAATTCAGGGTGCCCCCCCTCCTGCCAGCGTTCCCCCTACTGAGTCTCGCTCCCAGGCGAAGCGGGGATGGGGGGTGGGGTGTCTAAGGCATTGTCCACTGGGCCCACCTTGCAGACGAGGCAGTTCAGAGCCCAGCAAATGGGGCAGCGGAACTCATTTACGTCGTCCTCATAGACACACCACCCGAGGCAATCGGCTGTCCGGCAGTGGTAGCTGTTCTGCGCCCGGCTCTCGGCCACCGCCAGCCGCCGCTCCAGGAAGCGCTCATACTCTGCCCAGGTCACCAGCTGCAGGGGAGGGGGGGCTGGCTCAGAGCCCTGCTGAAAGCAGGGGCGGCTTCCCCCCTCCATAGGTTCCCTTCTCCTCCTCCTCCTCCTCCTCCTCCCCCCAAGGCAGGGCTCCCCTGGCAGCTTCCCAGTCCGGACTCACCGCCCGTATCTCCCTGTCTTGAAGGTGGCTGGTGCAGGCGTAGGAATCGTCCCGAAAGGGACAGGACACCTGGGGGTCCTGGCTGCAGTTGACCAGCTGGCGCAGGCAGTCTCTGCAGGAGGAGAGGGCAGCTCAGAGAGCGGCTGGAGGGGAGGCCCAGCCCAACCCTAACCCTCCTCCCTCCTCTTCCTCCAGGCAAAGCGCCTCACCTGCAGAAGCTGTGCAGACACTCCCTCAGCAGCACCCCGTTGCCAGGCTCCACCTTCAGGTAGCAGATCCGGCACTCCATCTCCTGCTGGTTGGGCACCAGGGCCTCTTCCTCCAGCTGGCACAGCTGCTGGAAATTCTGCAGCCGCTCCTGCTCCATGGCCTGCAGGAGGAAGGGCAGGAAGCTGGGCTCGGCAGCTGGCAGAAAAGGGGGCCCTTTGGGAGCTAGGCAGAGGCCTGAGGCAGAGCACCCCATGAGCAGAGCCTGAGGTTGGTGAAAGAAAGGGGGGATGAAGGCACCAGCTCTGACAGCTCTCTGAGCGGAACCCCTGGAAATGTTATTGGCACAGCTACATGAAATAGCCCTCTGTCACAGAAGGCACTGCGAGGGCACAGGGTGAGGGCAGCACAGCTGAGAAACAGGGATGTCTTTGTGGCCTTGGCAGCTGAAGCTGCTGGGAAGACAACGGAGCCACCCTTGAGGGCACTTCAGTCCTTGCTGTCCCTCCCCAACCCCCGCAGGCCATCCTCCTGCAGTGTGTCCCTGCTGACCAGATGGTCTCTCTGCCCCTCTGGCACCATACCTGTCGGATGCTAGGAGGCAAAAGATTTTGCCAGTGGGGTCTACAACATTCACAGCCCAGCCCGGCCAGAGTCTCTGCCTTTGAGGAGGTTCCTTCTTTGCAAGCAGTGAGGAAGAAAGGGGTCCCAGCTTTTTCTGCAGCAGCTTCACAAATTAAATCTTCCCACCGCCCTTAAGAGGATGAGGAAGCTGCACTGTTGTTTACCATAGCCCTTCGCTGTTATTTTAAGTGCTGCTTATTTGACAGTGAATCCTTTAGTCACCTTTCAAACCCACTCGCTCCCTGTAAAGCTAGCCTGAGGCAGCTGAACTCCAGACAGAAGCACCAAAATGAGAACGCTCAATAAAATATACGTATCTGGATACTGTAAGGTGAACCAATAGCATCAGAAGAGGCAACAGAATTCACAACTGCCCCCTAAACATGGGAAACACGTCCCAGGGAGCAGCCTTAAACCAGAAGAGCCTCGTTGGGGAAGGTCTGAGCACAGGACAAAGTTGGCTGTGAAGCCATAACCAACCAACCGGTGACATTCTCTACAAAATCTCAAAACAATGTTGCAGGATCATTGGAGGAAAGCTGGGGTTCACAGCGGACCGGCTGAAGAAGAGCCTACAACGAAGGCAATTGCCCTGGCTGGGCAGATTGAGGGGTCCCTTGAAGGATTTAGTGCCAAGCGCCTAAAAAGGAGCAACCAGCGCAGGGGGTCTCAGCTGCCCAGCCCCCATTATGCCCCACCACGGAATCCAACCCATCTCCAATGGCTGCCCCCAGTGCATGTCTTGATAGGAGCCAGGCAAGGGCCCCTTCCCCAGGCAGCCCCTTGACCCCGAGGGTCCAGGATTCCCCTCTGCAAAGGGTTCATCCTTGTAACCCTGGTACTTTTCATGACAGACACTGGGGAAGCCTTCAGCCTCCAAAACGTCAATGGGAAAGGCCCTCTGATCTAGAACAACTCGTTCCTGGGCACCAGAAGGTTGAACACACCTTCAGTGGACGGCCTCCCTTCCCATTGAAAGAAATGGTGAAGTCACAGAGTTTATGCAAAAGATTCCCAAGCTCCATTTCTGGCAGAGAAGGCAGGTTCAGGATGTGCTCCAAGGGCTTTCACATCCTGTGGTTGCCTCCTTGAACACTTTGGGCTGCACAATAATTGCTGTTTTTGCCGGGTCAAACAAGCCAATTGTGGTCTGGATGTTGCCAATCCCGGTGGATGGGTGACCTAATTTGGTAAGTGTGCTCATATGGCATTGACAAGGTATGGTTTGTCCAGGACTCAGCTCTGCTGGCGAAGACTGGGCTCGTCCAACATCTCAACAGACAAAATGGATCTTGAACTGATCTGAAGTCAAGCAGGATAAACGTCTCCCAGGGCAGCGGATCCTGCATTTGACTCTTCTGGCTCTGGAGCCATCTCTTTGGATTGAGGGGTTTCATATATTGCTACTGCAGGCTTTCCATTCTTAAAAAATGCACATGTTTTCCTGCAGAATACCTTTATTTAAAAAAGCAATAGGGTCGCTTATATTTTGAGAACTACAGGAAGCCAAGCAGCCGTGCTTTCTGCCAGTGCTAGCTGTAGCCTCTTCCTGGGCCCCTGGCAACTCAGGGCTGTTCAGAAGGGCCCAACCTGCACAGCGACCGAGGACGGATGCTCCCCCCCGTTGCATTTTGCTCCCCGAGGCCAGGCTGGTCTACTCAGAAGCATCTTTCAGGCAGTGCAGAAGCTCCTGTACACTTTTGCCACTTGGCTGTGAAACACAGATTACATCCTAGACTGTAAACCCAGGGAATGGCAAAGGGGGGGGGGCGCGGAGGGCACAGAAAGCAAAGATGTTGGGAGGTTTTATTTATGCAGGAGAAGAGGAAGGACTCAGAGACTTCGTACCCACAAGAGGAAACCACACGCTGATTCAAGAGCTGTGATGAAGGGACTCTGGGCTTTTCTGGGGGGGGGGGCTCCACCCTCCCTCTTCCCACTTCATTCCCCTTCTGCCCCAGTAGGTACAGAGGGAGCCCCCACGAGGATTTCTGCACAGGAGCCCAGCCACCAAAACAAGCCACACAATTCCCTCGGGTGATGCCAGCCTCGATGAGGGAGGGAACCAGGGGCCTTTCAAGCTCCAGGGGGCAGCAAGGGGCCTCCTCAGAAGATGACCCTGAATCTAATGTGGCCCCTCTCACAGGGGGCCTCTTTGCTCCCCAGACATTCTCCAGAGGGAATTTCACACAAGGACTCCCCCCACCACACACACAGCTGTTTTTTGGGGGAGGGGTGTAATCTCCCACTCCCTGGCTCAGTCAAGAAAGCAACACGATTCACAGGATGGGCCACTTGGCCCAAAGTCATCCTTTAATGCAACAAGGTCTCCAATTCATTTCAAAACTTCAAATGTTCAAATACAAGATGCAGAAATTAACCCATCTCAGAACGGTCCCCAAAGCCACGTTTAATGAAGGACTTGGAAGCCGCTTATTCTCTACAATTCATCCCTCTGCTGATGCTCACCGGCAGGCAGGCTGGGCCCAAGCACCCCAAGAAAAGGTCCCCTCGTCCTGGGGCTCCCCAGCTTGGGACACATTCGGTAACGCCTGGCCCCTGCGGGCTACTGGCTCTCAGCCAATCTGTCTCCCGCCAAGAAACCTGGCCAAAGGACAACCTTGTAACTTTCTGAAGCGCCACCCCCAGAGGGGAACTGGAAGAATTCAACGGGGCACCTCTGTTTCCAGCATCCCTCTCGCACCCCACACAGCCTAATCATCAGGCTGCTCCTTGGGCAGGGCTGCTCCCAGTGCAGAGACCGGCCTGTCAAAGCTCCCTGCCCAGCAGCTCCACAAGGCAATTGGGGAGGGAGGCAGGGAGGACCTTCAACCGAAGCCTCAGTCCCCACCAGCAGCCAGAGTAGCCCTCCACCCAGAACGACCCTTGCTGCTCTGGCCTGCTCCACCCTCTGGCCCTCTCAATCTCCGCCCCAGAGAGGGAACTGGGTGGAGAAGAGGCCTGTCCTCCCGCTTCCTTTGGCTGTAACTTGGCCCCCCAGTAAGTTCCCAATCCCAACAGGGAACAGCAACCCTGGCCTGAATCTTTGGGTAAAGGGCCAAGCTTAGCCCCCACCCTCCTCAGGGCCATGCCCGTTTCTCTCTCTCTCTGCTGCCTGCCTCAGTCGGGGCAAGAGCCTGTCGTGCCAGAGGAGCTGGGCAGGGCTGCGAGTGCAGCTACGAGAAATCCGAGGAGAGGTGGATGAATTCGTCCAGGGGCCCAAGGTTGTGAGCATAGGGCACAGCTGGACTGTCTTCTCTCCTTCCCTTTTCCTGCCACAAGAGAAAAAAGAAAGAAGAGAAGAGAGTCATCAAGGGCACGTGAATTGCCGTCTCCCCCTCACTTTTCGCCCCCTCCCCACAAGTCTGGTTGGGGGCCACAATCACCCTGGAAACCTCAAAGACGGAGAAATTCTTGCAGGGTAGAGGATGCCGCAGAAAAGTAAAAATAAAAAAAACAAAGTAGAAGGCTTCTACAAAAGTGTAACAGAAATGGGAAAGGTCACTTTTATAAAAGCAACAGGACTTATAAAAAGACAAAGTGTATATGGCATTTCTAATTTTACACCGGAAGCTTTAATAATACACAACACTCATCTACATCAGTGCTTACGAGTCACGTAAAGAGTCCCGAGTTCTGTGCAGTCCCACTAAAGGAGACCAACCCACACCTGAAACTGGCTGGCTCAGCCCTCTTTCCCCACCACGGAGCCTTCACCTCCCCTAACTTCTCTGCCATGGCCACCGGGGTGCTATACCTCTTCCTGAGCCTGTTGAATCAGGCAACTATGTCCCCCCCCTCCCTCCGGCTGACATTCCAACCCATCCTCCCCACCCACCCCCGACCCTCTGTGCACTGTCCCTGAAAGGGGGCTAGAAGCTGCCTCCAGGGATGCCGGCAGGGAGAAAGGCCTGGACTGGTTGCAGTTGCTCCCCAGACACAATGATATCTGGGGTGGAAACCGATTGTGACAAATTGTGCACGGCAGAGCCGATGCTGCTCCCAGGAAGAAACTTGCAGACATTAAGATCTGCATAAGGGGAGGCCCTTCTGAAGGGGGGGGGGCTGTGGCCCAACCACGCTGTCCACCCTCCCACCGGAGAGGGCTGGGAAGTGCTCCCAGGTTTGCAAACCCTCCCTCTGGAGCTGGGCAATCACTGGTTGGATGTACTTTTACCACCTTGTAATTGTTGAAGGACCAGAGTCTTTAAGTAAATTCTAAATCTGTAATTTAAAGTTTTGAAATTCTGCATTTAAAAAAAAACAGCCCTGCATTTGCAGATGTGCAGCCTCTTCCAGGCCGAGTGGGAGCTGATTCAGCAAGACGTGCCTTAACAGGGTGAAAGGCCTGAGCCCAGGCAGACACAGGTTGCCAGCTCTAACAGTGCAAAAAAATGCTTCCAGCAGAGAGGAAGAGCCCCCCCCCCCGCCCCGCCAATTCTCCCACTCCCACTGCAAACAGCCTACCTTCTGGTACTGCAAGATGCCCTCCTTCTCCTGCTGGATCCGCCATAGTTCCACATCGTCCGGTCGGTAGCTCACAGGAACCATGTAACCAGCAGGGCGGTCAGTGCTGCACATTTCGCAGCCGGGGCGGGTGGGCTTGTTGATGAAGGTGCAGGTGGGACATGACCAGCCGGCCTGGGTGAAGGGAGAGGGAGCCCTGTCTCAGTGCCATCTGCCGGGCAGTGATGAGTCGAGGCTGCCCACAGGAGTGCAGGGCATATGGGCATGGCTCAGAGGTCAGCTGACTCAGGGGAGCCAACTCCTGCCATGCTGTCAACGTACCTGCACAGGAGAAGGGGGGGCAGCAGCTGGGATCGTGGGGGATTGAGTGCGACACGGAAGAATTTTACTCATATGCACAGAGTCCAGGAAGCGAGTGATCTCCCCAACATCTGACTGCCTGTTGAGGTCTTTCCCACCTGTGGGCAGAAAAGCACTGGGATCAGCCCGGCCACCTTCCAAGCAGGAAATGAAGGCCAGCAGTGGCGCTAAGTCATGGGAGGGGCAGGATATGTTTCCCCAGCTCACCTTTCTTCGGCAAAGAACCGGCGCTGCTTTTGTGCCTGCCGTCAGAGCTGCCAGGGATCGCTGAGGGGGGTGGCTGGAGCACCACCCAGTCCTTGTCCTCCTTGTAACGCTGCTCGGAGAGGTTGGCTCCCTTTGCTGAGAGCAAGTAGAGGAAGGCCGTATCGCCATCCTTCCGGATTCCATAGGACCCAACCGTTCGGTTGTCCACACATAGGCATTGCCCAATAATCCAGCGCTGAACAGTGGGGTGGAATCCATAATCCTGAAAGACCTGGTGGGCAAAGCAGGTAGGCACATGGGGGCAGCTCCAGTGCCTAAGCAGTCCTCCTACGCACGCTTTGCTGGACCATCAATCAAGCATTGCCCCACAACTGTGCCCAATGCCCCCTTTCCAGAGGCTGACCTGGAGGGAAGATGAAGCTAGTTGAGTACCTGGTGCCTGAGGGCGGCGATTGTGGTGTGCGTGTGGACCTGGGCTGTGATGCTGGCAGAACAGGAGGCGTCTTCCACGTGCACCTTCATGCTAAGAGGAAGCAGAGCTCGGTTAAAAAGGTGCCACTTGCAAAGCGAAGGACAGGAGCCCAACCAGAGGCCTCCCTCTCTTCTGACTCACCTGATCTGGCTGGCAGGATAGCAGGACTCCTTCAGCTGGATGCGCAGAGCAGTGTGCTGCTGCGCAAGCAAGGAAGCACACCGCATGGCCTCCTCCTCGTTTCCCAGTTCGATGGCTGCAGAAAGATGGAGCACCAAGTCTTCTGAGGAAGCAAGGAGGAGACTTGTTTATTTACTCTAGTTTTGGCTTGTACCTTGCTCACATTGTAGAAAGCAAATATTAAGCATCTTTGGTGAACTAAATAAATCGTAACAGGGAACTAAAGAAATAAAGAAGAAAAAAAAAGAAATGATGAGCCATAAAAAGGTTCCAACCCTCTCCAGAATAGCTGCATCTTCAACCTTTTCCTCCAGGGTCCCCTTGGACCAGCCTGAAGTATCCAGGATGACCGTACTAATGGACATGTTGCTGCCTCCAGCTCCCTTTATATCACCTGGAGGATTGGGAACCAGAAGCAGCTTTTCCCTGGATGATTTAATAGGTTGGGACCATTCAGGTGAAAACCAAGCTATAAAGATAAAAAACATGACCTTAAATTGCACCTAGATGCAATCCCCCATGATGGGACCCAGCCAGTCCATGGACTCTGCTGCTTTAAGCATCCAAGCAGTCTTTAGCTTCAGGTAACGCACAGTGCAGTGGTCTAAACAACTGGGGTTCCACCCAAAGGTGGGCAAAGGTTCCTGAGCCACAGTTTCCATCCCTTTCCAGCAGCAGCGGAGAATCCAGAGGGCACAACATCTTCCTTCAGGAGGGCTTGTGATCACCCAGAGGTAATATGGGCGCGAGTGGGGAGCCTTAATGGCCAAGCAGCGCTTCCGTCTTATCAGGGTTCAGTTTCAGCCCGTTCTACCCTCATCCAGACCCCGACAGCCTCCAGGCCCCAGACAATTCAGAGTGGGGATGTGAAGTCAGGTGTCACCTGCTTACTGATGATACTGAACCCCAAACAGGGGAGTGGGCTGACCCCCATGGAACCCTAATGTCAGGACCACCAAAATCACCTCTCTTCCCCACTGCAACTGATGGAGCCCATGTGGAGGAGTGGAACCTTTGCAAAACTGTAAGAAGGACCAATGCTGACTCAGTCTCTTATCCGAGTCCCACATGAACAGAGTTCAAGATACATCATGCAGTTTAAATAAAGTTTACAGTTCTCTATGATTTGGTTTTAGGTGTTGTGTCTGTTTTTAATCTGTATGTGCCTAGAGTAAGTAATGAATTGGCATTACAGGAAGAGTCATGTTAGTCTATGATAGCCCAAAATCAGAAGAAAACTGGTAGCCACTGTGTGCATTTGAAGAAGTGAGCTGTAGCTCATGAAGTTTAATGGTAGTTTACAGTTAGTTTTTAAAAAAACTTCTAGTAGAAAATGTGCTTTCTAAGTGTGGTTGTTGGTCTTGTAATTCTAAATACCCTGTTTCCCCGAAAATAAGACATCCCCTGATAATAAGCCCAATCGGGTTTTTGAGCACATGCTCTAAAATAAGCCTCCCCCTGAAAATAAGCCCTCCCAAAAAATATTTAAACACAGAACTGGAAATCAGGTAAGATGGCAAGAGGAGCCCCATCTTGTTTCACATGCCCCAAAATAGTAAGACCTCCCCAAAAATAAAGCCAAGCACTTATTTCGGGATTAAAAAAATATAAGACAAGGCCTTATTTTCGGGGAAACTCGGTAATAAACAAATGACTTCTCCAACATGCCCCCAGTCTCAAACTACATTCTCGGTGTAGGTGGCGTAGTGGTTAGAGTGCAGTACTGCAGGCTACTTCTGCTGCCTTCCAGCTGCCTGCAATTTGGCAGTTCAAATCTCACCAGGCTCAAGGTTGACTCAGCCTTCCATGCTTCCGAGATGGGTAAAATGAGGACTCAGATTGTTGGGGGCAAGAGGCTGACTCTGCAAACCGCTTAGAGAGGGCTGTAAAAACACTGTGAAGCGGTATATAAGTCTAAGTGCTATTGCTATTCTGTCAAAAGTTTGGTGACTAGATAATAGTTTATCCAACACCAATAGATTCAGGGAGGATCTTATCAGAAAGGAAGGAAAGAATCACAGCTTCTTTCAAAGCTGCTGGAAACTCCCCCTCCAATAATGGGGCAGTGATAGTTTCCACTGTCCTCAGTGGGCATGGGTGAAGTTCCCAGGTGGCAGAAGTTCATCTAGGTAGCCCTCTCACTGCTTCCTCAGAGGCCACACCCAAGGCAGAGTCCCAGTTAATGCAGCCAAGTGATGCCTTCATTGTCCTGAAAGATTTCACTAGTTAAAACTGGCCAATGGCTCTCCTGACCACAGTTTCCAAGTACTGACTCAGCAGGAGCTATGACTCCCAGAGAACCTTGAGATCAGACAAACGCCACCTTGATCTCACATAATTTGTTTCTGGATTAATAACCAGGATCAGTTTCAGAATTAATCACTCTAGATTAAGCCTTAATTAAATTAAGCCTCAGTGTTTCTTTCTTGTAAGCTTCTGAGACCTTACAAACGTCTGCTGTGATCCTTAACACACAACAGTTTGTTTAGTGACTGTTTGAAGTTACAAAGGCACTAAAAAAGTGATTTATGACCATTGCAGCATCCCCATGGTCATGTGATCATATTTCAAAAGCTTCGCAATTAACTCATATTTACGACCATTGCAATGATCCCCTTTTGCAACTCCTGGCAAGCAAAGTCAGTGGGGAAGCCAGATTCATTTAACAACCATGTTACTGACTAAACAACTGCAGTTGTCACTTAACATCTGAGGCAAGAAAGGTCATGAAATGGGGCAAAATTAACTTAACCACAGAAATTTGGGGCCCAAGTGCAGTGGTAAGTCAAGGGCTACCTGTATCTCCATTCAGTCTGGGTATCATTCTGCATATTGATGATACTGGACCCCAAACTTCCAAATGCACCCCCAGGTGCATGTATTAAATAAAACAGGGCAGATGGTCAACCTCCTCATCCCTCATGAATAGCAACAGGAACTGCCCACTGAAGTTGGGGAAAACAGTGCCAACGACTCCAAACCCTTGCAGACAAATCACAAAAATTCAAGCTATCGAGAGCTGCCAAGAGACCTAGCAAAATAAGAACTGCTGATATTTTTAAAAGGACACATTTTTTCTGTTTCCAAAATTTGGCATCACTGCATATATTTCAATTTAAGTATCTTGAACAGTCTGACAGCCTATAACAGATAAGTAGCACCCAGTCCACTTGTTGCCAGGTTATTAGGTGACAGCATGCGCTGACCTGTCTTTGCAGTCTCCGAAAGAAGAGAGGCAGCCAAAGGCTGGGAAGAGGGCCGTCCGGTGAGCCCATTGGTTCCTTCTGGAGCTGGAGAGAGAAAGCATTTTTCTTTTTGAGAAACCCAGGCTTTTTGGTGAGAGAGCAGACAGGCCCTGGCAACTGGCACAAACAGCCACAAGTCCTTCAGAGAGAGAAAACCCCCATAAATGAGCTGATTCCAACAGAGCAGAGCAAGTCCCCTCCCTTTAAACAAGCAGGTGGAATGGAGAATGTTTCTGGCAACAACTGTTTTGAAGAGTTTCCCACGGAAGATACCCTGAAAATCCAACAGGTCGCTAAGATAAGCGCCTGGATCCACCGGCAGAATTCGGCTTGAGCTTCTGCCTGGGAGAAACTGGAAGCCCCAAACCTCAGATATCAGCAGGCAACAAAACCTCCTCAGGCGGGAGCAGCTATCTGACCTCGACGCGGACCCCGCCCCCCCCCCGCCTTTGAGGGTGGCTTCCGCAGGCCTCCTTTCGCTCTGAAGGCGATCTGCTCCCCCGCCCGCGGACTGAGGCCTCCGGGCGGCCCCCTCGGGCGGAGGGCAGGGCAAGCCGGGCCCCTCCCTGACCGACCTTTGTGCACTTCGCGGAGGGAGCTGCTGACCACCGCCCACCAGGCCTGCGCCTCCTGCTCCTCCTCGAAGTGGAAGACCAGCGGGTCGTCGGGCCGCGCCAGGACCTTCAGCTCGTGGCAGGTGCCGCTCTTGGCCTCGTACGAGATCTCCTTCAGGCCGTACTCCACCAGGCTCTGCCGGGGAGGGGGAGGGGGAGGGGGGAGGGAGCGTCACTCGAGCCGCCCGGACGGCGCCCTCCCTCTCCCTCTCCCTGCCCTCCCGCCCCTCCCCCCTCCTCACCGTCTCAGGGCCCGAGTCGGGGCCGCCGCGCAGGCCGAGGCGGAAGCGCTCGGGGCCGGGAGCCGCGCTCAGCTGGAGCCGGAGCTGGCGCCGAGTGTCCCGGGCGCCAGGCGAGGACGAGGCCTGCGGCGGCCGCGGCACCCAGGCCCGCGCCGAGGCCAGCACCACCAGCCCGCCCGGCGCAGCGGCCGAGTCCGGCGCTGCCGCCATCGCGCCGCCGGAAGCGGAAGCCCCGGGCGCCAGCTTCCCGGAAGCGCGTCGACCTCTTCCGGCGGCCACCGCGGGGCACGACGGGAACCGTAGTCGCGCGCCCCGCCCACCGAGCCTGGAGGGAGGGGAGCTTGCGGCGTCCTTCGGCGGAAGTCCTCCGGCCGCCCCCCCCCCCCCCGGAGGAACCGACGCCGCCCAAGACCGCGGGGCGAGCCGGAAGGTGGCCGAAGGGAGCGCTCCCGCCCACCAGAGCCGCCTCTCCCGCTTCTCCTCAGGGCCGCCTCCATCGCTGGAGCCCCGAGGGAGGGCCGGGCCGGGCCCCGCACGGATGGGATGCCTCGCCTGGGCACCGAGTTCTGAGCAGCCGCCTCCAAGCCCAGGGGCATCGACACTAGTCCTCGACTTACCACACTTCGCTTAGTGACCGGAAAAAGTGACTTAGGACCGTTTCTCACACTTACGACCGTTGCAGCAACCCGGTGGTCACGTGATCAAAATTCAGACGTTCATATTTCTGATGGTTGCAGTGTCTCCGGATTCCCTTTTGCAACCTTCTGACAAGCAAAGTCCATGGAGAAACCAGATTCACTTAGCAACCGTGTTGCTAACTTAACAACCGTGGTGGTTGACGTTAAGTGTCATAAAGGTCATAAAATGGGACAAAACTCAAAACTTAACAGCTATCTCACTTAGCCACATAAATTTTAAGCTCAATTATGGTCACAAGTAGAGGACTGCCTATACTCTTCATCTCCTTCGTATCTTTGTTACGGGACTCTTCCAACTGGTTGTTGTCCAGATTTCCTGGCGTAGCACAGTTACAAACGTGGCTGCTGCTGTTTCTGTCTCCGTTGGCTCTTGTAGCCTTTTGAATTGGTGATGATGGCCGGACAGGGGTCTCTCTTGGTCTTCTAGGGCTTAGAGGCGTCTTCTGAAGCCTCTCTTGGGTGCTGACATCTCTGCTGCTCAGGGTTTCTGTGCACTCCTTCCATCTTCCTCGGATCTCCTTTCAGCCGCTGACTATCTGTCCCTTGGTGCCTTTATATGCCAGTTTGAAGTCGGAAGTCCCTTCTGAGTTCAGGGATCTTTTGAAAGACTTTCCTTGGTTTTCCATGTCTGTTGCTGTCCTGAGCCGTAACACTGTTTTTTTGTCTCTCCTAATAGCTCTCTGGAACTTTGTGACACTCCTTCTTGAGAGTTCTTGTCTTTCCTCGCTTTGGCTTCGGTTCTTTTCCCTTCTTGGCAATTTCCATGGTTTGTTCTCACATCCACTTTGCTTTCTTCTGTTTCTCCATTTTTGGCAGTCTCTTTATCACATTCCTCCTTAAGGATTTCTTTTGAGTTCATTCTACAGGCCCTCTGCTTCTCTACCAATGAGATTCTCAACCTCACAAGGATTCGTCATGTTCTCCTTGAAACTATCTTGATTCTCCCCACCCCATCAATATAGCCATTGCTTCTTGTTTCTTATTCTGCCTTCAAGTGCTTTGGAGAATAGGTTGAGCCCCTGTTCTCCGTGGCAGCTCCTCAAATATTGGAAGACTGTTTTCATGTCACCTTTGGTCCTTTCTTTTCATTAAACTAGATAAACCTAATTCCTGCAACCTGTCTTCAGATGTTTTAGCCTCCAGCCCCCTAATCATCTTTATTGCTTTTATCTGCATTTTATCCAACATCTTTTTTATATTGTGGTTACCAAAACTGGATGCAATATTCCAACTGTGGTTTTACCGAGGCATTATAAAGTGACAGGCCCCAACTCTCCTCACGCTTAGGAAAGCCCTCAGGATCTTTCCTCCCCCCACCCCCAATTAGGGGCCAGTGAGTGGGAATCCTCCCTGAAGTTGTTCGTTCTGTGCTGAGTTGCTATTTCACATATAAAAATAGCCAGTTTGGTCTAGTGAAGGCACTGGGCTAGAAACGGGAAAAGGAGAGTTTGAGTCCTGCCTTATACATGGAAGCCAGCTGAGTAATTTTGACTACTTGACAGGATTGTTATGGGGAAAAAGGGAGGAGGAGGATTATGTACAATGATCTCTTTGAGTAATTGATAAAAATATAAATACAATTTATACTTCAGATTTTAGAATTTATATTTGTATGTTTCATGCTGTTTTTTTTCTTTTTTGATTATGTATTTATGCTATCCTCTTTATGTACAGCATAGTTTGAGTTGGGCAGCTTTATAAAAACCTGTGTGAATGAATGAATGAATACAATTTAGTCATGGAAACCAACTGAGTTTCTTGCTTGCCTTAACTTGAATTTCTACATGAGTGGTTGACGTTCTGTTCCACAACTCAAAACTCAGCCAGGGGTTTGGTGTTGTAGTTGAGCTGCTCAGCCTCCTTTTGCCAATCAAGGGAGGCTGCTTTACAGCCCCTAAAAACACTTCTGGGCATCATAAAACATTCTCCTCCCTCCAGTCCCATGACTGCAAATAGGTGTGCCCTCTGATCGTGTGATCACCATTTGCAATCTTCTGAGGAAGGTTGCAAGTGGAGGGGGGGCATTGGATTTGCGGTCAGTTCCCCCAGTGCACTGAGGGATTTCCCCTCCCCTACATGCAGGGAGGAGAAAACCTCCCACCCGCTGGAGCAACTCCACCGTTCTCATGATTGTTCTCCCTGGTGGGGCTGAGAGAGGGCCCGTGTCTCCTGGGTGTGGTGGGAGGCCCAATATCAGATTCCAAAAGCCAAGACAAGCCAAATATCAACCATGGTGATGCTTCCAAGCAGACTTCTTTATTCGTCCACATCTCTATAGACAGAATCTTTCCAAACTGGGCATTGAGCAAAGTGATCGTGTGGCACTTGCTTAACAACGGCTTCACTCAATGACAGATTCTGGACCCAATTGTGATTGTAAATGGAGGACTACCTGCAGTGGATACCTTTGTCTGTTTCTGTGACGGGGATGGGGGGGTCCAATGCTGGCCACTGGTGCTCCTTTGTCCCTTGGGGAGGTCACCGGCCTGGCAGATGCCTGAGCTGCTCCTCTCTGAAAAGCAGTCATCGAATTCTGAGAGAATGAAGGTGTTCCTCCCGAAGGTTTGCTCAGCAAAGAAGACACATCAAGAGGCTGTGGGGCACGTTTGCTGCTCTGGCACTGCCCACCTCGTGCCAGCCAGGCCCCAGAGGCATCTTTTGCATTCTACAGGAAGTCCTCCACTTATAATAGTTCGTTTAGTGACATTTGAAGTTACAAAGGCACTGAAAAAACTAACAACCATTGCAACATTCCCATGGTCACGTGATCAAAATTTGTATTTGTGACAATAACAGCATTACGATCAATGGGAAGCCGGATTCACTTAACAACTGTCTCACTTAGCAACAGAAATTTTGGACTCAATTGTGGTTGTAAGTCAGGAACTACCTAAATTCAGAGAACTCTCCCATTTCTTACTAACAAAGGAGGGAGAAGAGGGGGAAAGTGTTTTCTGGAGCTCTACGCAATTCCTGAATTCTTAGCAAGGCCGGTGTGTCTTTGTGTAGTCCGCTTGGGGGTATGACACAAACACGCACCCTCCGCCCCACCAGGACTCTCTTTATCAGCAATGGCGTCCAACCAGCTGCCCCTGAGCGCCCCCAGCCCCGCCCCTTGGAGGCCCCTGCGGGAAGCTCCTCCTTCCAGCGGCCCCGCCCTACCTCAGGAAGCCCTGGCGAGGGGCGGGACCTGCGTGCCTTGAGTGGCAGCCGCCCCCTCGCCTTTGTTCCCTGGCCGACACCGCGCCCTTGAAGCCCCGGCCAATGGGAGGCAGCCTCTGCCTCGGAGGCGGGCGCTGAGGCGGAGTGACGCGGAGGGCAGCCACTGAGTCCTCCCTTCTCGGCGATTGGCGTCGGTTTCCTCCAATCGGAGTGGCGAGTCGGGCGGGCGTCCAATCCTTAATGGGAAGGGCGCGGCTTCCCGCTGCTGTTATCGTCCGCCGTCCGTCCGAAGAGAGGAGTCCGGTCGGGAGCTTTGCTCGCGGGAGCGGCAGGCGGGCGGTTACGGCGCGGTGGCTCTTCCAGCCGGGGACATGTCGAGGCGGGTGGGGCTCCGGCAAGCCGCTTGGAGGAGACGAGTGGCCGCCGAGGCGACGGCGGCGCCCGACTCGAGTTCCTCCGGGAGACTGCGCCGCTCGACGGCACCCCGGCCCTGAGCCCAGGCAGCGCAGGCGGACGCGGCCCGCGGAAGGCGAGTAACGGCCCTCCGGGAAGCCCCTCAGCCGCGGGACTACATCGCCCGGCATGCCCCGCTCCGAGGCGGAACCAGGCGGCGCGCGCGGCATCATGGGGCCCGGGGGGAGGGAGGGAGGGGGGTGCTGGGCGCGCGGCCTCTCGGGAAGTGTAGTTTTGGCCGGCGGAAGAGCCTCCCGGGCTCTGCCCCAGCCCCGCCGCCTCGGCCTGCGGGACATTTGCGCCACCCCAATCTTCCAATATCTGAGGGGCTGCCCCAAAGAAGAGGGGGCTCCCACTGTTCTCCAAAGCACCTGAAGTCAAAGACAAACAGCAACGGATGGAAACGAATCAAGGAGGGAAGCAACCAAGAATTGAGGAGAAACTTCCTGACAGTGAGGACAATTAGTAACCAGAGGAACGACTTGCCACAAGAAGTTGTGGGTGCTCCATCACTGGAGGTTTTCAAGAAGAGACCAGATAGGCATTTGTCCAGGATAATGTAGGATTTCCTGCCTTGAGTAGAGGGTTGGACTAGAAGACCTCCAAAGTCCCTTCAAATGCTGTTATTCTGACTCCACCAAGTGGACGTCGTCCCATCTTGGGTTTCACAGAACCCATTGAATTGAATTGCTTTGGAGTTGCACGCTAAATGCCCCCCAAATCGATGCACCCTAACCAGGCTTGCCCCGCTGCTCGGAGTGCTGACTTGAGTGGGGCCAGCCCAGCCTGGCTTTGCAAGGCAAGGGGGCTCCACAGGCACTCCTCAACTCGGCTGTGGCTTACCACAGAGAAGCCACGCAAGATGCTGCTGAACCACAAGCAGCCCTCCTTGGCTGCTTAGCCCGCAGGACATGCCAGAGGTGCTTTCCCAAGCCAGCCTGGAGTCCTTCCAAAGCATCCATCGGCTCCCCGGAGGAGCCTTGTGGCCTGTCTGGTCCTCTTGCAGAAGGCTAAACTCTCGAGCAGGGAGGGCTGCTGCGGGAAGCCCAACTAGCAGCTTTCCTGCCACCTCTAAAAAGTTGCCTGGGGTCCCCTGAGTGACTCTCAGCCATGGCTACTCTGGATTTTGCTGGTGATGCTAAGTTTAATCATTCTGAATGGAGATGATTAACGGGGAGCAGGGGGCAAATGTTTTAAGTGGGGAGGCAGATGAAGGAAGCTCTTCTCTGGAGAGACTGGGCTGGGGCTCCAGCAGCCTCCTTCCGATCCCAACAAGGGAGAGCTTTGCTACTATCTTGAACACAAATGTGGACTTTACCGACTGCAGAGAAGGATGTCAGATGCAAAGTTGCATGTGGTCTGGTCTGGTAGCATTTTGGGGGGGGCAGCAAAGGGGATCTTGGGGGGCACAGCTGGCATGAATTCTTCTTGAGGCTTTTGATGATCGCCACAGCTCCCTTTGTGGCATTTCTCGGCCCAACCATTTCTAACCTCCCCTCCCAAATCATCTCTTTTGAGGTCCGGTTTTCAGACCAAAAGCTACTAGGACGCCCCTCCCAAAGTGTTAAGGAGACGGCCCCGCTGGGGATCCCCCTGGCTGAGCTGCCCAGCGCTCTCTTCCATTTGCCAAGGTATAACAGGAGGATCCCTTTTCTTTATCTCCGCCAGGGAATTCAACTGCACAGCTAAGTACCGAAGGCCTCTTTGGCACCAGGAAGTGCAATAATGAAGCTGTTGGAAAACTCCAGTTTTGAAGCCATCAACTCCCAGTTGACAGTGGAAACGGGAGACGCACATATTATTGGCAGGTGAGGGTGCTTTGGAGGAAAGGGCTGCGGTAGTAGGTTTGTAACAGGAGTCTTCAGTTATGGTTTCCCTAATTAATGTGACTTTCTATGTCAAATTGGTGTCAGTTCTGGGCCAGAACCCCTCTTGCGAAAGAGCCCCTCCTCCCCACCCCCCTGGTTAAACGATTCCCGTGAGCAGCCTTTGAACCAAAGCAGCTGCTCTGCCTTTTGGCCGCCTCTCTTGAGAGCCGTGAGATTCTCCTTTTGTGGACATGCCTGATTGCAAATGTTTGTTCTTCCTTTTGCTGCCTTCAGCTGCTTTGGCGGCTTCTCTTTTCTGAGAGCAGCCTCTACCGTTGGGGTCTCCTTTCTGTTCTTTTCCTCCCGGCTCTCTTTTCAATTCCTGTCAAAACCTTTTGTTTTCATACCTTTATCAAGCCCTTTGTGTAATCACGCTGGCAACTTCGCATTTTCTCCTCACTGGAATCCTTTATCTGCTCTCGGGGACCACCTAGGTAGCTCCCCTCCTTCCCTCTGCAAGTTTTTAATTGCCTCCTTAGGAATCATGGATTTGTCCCCCGTTGCACCTGCCTTAAAATTGGGCTGTGAGAAAGAATTGGCAGAACCCTTGCGGAGCCTCTGGACCCTCTTAGCTGAAAGAACATCTCCATGCAGAGCAGTCAATGATTTATTATGATTTATTAAATTTACATGCTGTCCATCTTGCCATTTGAATGAATGGACGGACGGATGAATCAAGAATTATTCTGATTTATTGCTGACTTGCCTTGCTGGTGTGTTTAAAGATCCAAGAAGAGCCCCGAGGCGGGAAGAGGCTGTGGGCCCCTTTGGTTCATGTCCTGGTCTGCACAGCAGCCAAGAGGGGCCACCGTCTGGCACCTGCCCTGTTTCTGGCAGCCTTTATAATCTGAAAAGATAAACTGCTAGAAAAAGGGTCCTTCCCTGAAAAGCAGGTGCCAAGCGACCTTGGCTGGGGGTGGATATGGGGCTGGGCTCAGAGGGATCCCTTTATCTCCCCGCAGGATCGAGAGCTATTCGTGCAAGATGGCCGGGGACGACAAGCACCACTTCAAGCAGTTTTGCCAGGAGGGTCAGCCACATGTCCTGGAGGCTCTGTCGCCGCCCCAGACCACCGGCATCAGCCCTAACCGGTAGGTGCACCCAAGCCAAGCCTCTTGTGCAAAGGCCACACTCCCCCAAAGGTGCATTTGGTTTGCACCTCCTGTCAGTTGCACAAGCACCCCATTGGAGACAGGAGACGGAAAAACAAGGGGGCAGGGGGGTAATAAAGGGGCCTCTCCCCAGCCTCCCCCTCTAGGCCAGGGCAGCCGGCTGGCCGGCCTACTTCCTTCAAGCACTTTACCCAGTCCCTGTTGGGAGACACGGGCAGCATCTCTCCAACCCTCCCAATTGAGCTAAGCAAGACCCAGATTGCCAGGGGACCCTGGCTGCACCCTCCAAGGCAGGTATGGGGCCAAGCGGTGTGTGTCTCTTGCCAGGCTCAGCAAGAGCCAGAGTGGAGATGAAGAAGGACCCCTCAGTGACAAGTGCAGCCGCAAGACCCTCTTCTACCTGATTGCCACCCTGAACGAATCTTTCCGCCCGGACTATGACTTCAGCGCTGCCAAGAGCCACGAGTTCAGCCGGGAGCCCAGCCTCAACTGGGTAAGCGGGTCTCTTGCCTTCCGCACTGGCAGGGCAGCTGATCTTGCAACCTACTGGAAGCCTCTGTCCTGGGTCTGCTTGCCCTAGGAGTTGAGTGGGCGCCCGGGAGAGACCCCCAGGGATTAGTGGGCTGGTAGTGCTTAAGGAGAAGAAAGTTGTAGCTGGAGGGCCCTGAGGTTGCTCAGGGTGCAGGACGTCATGGAGTCTAGCCCAGCAGTGCCCAAGGAGTGCCTGCTCCACAAAGCTTCATAACGGAGGCCCCTCTCACACTGGACGTCTCCCAGCAGGGCTACCACTCTTGTTTGGGGAAGTAGAGGATTGGGCTGCTTTGTCCCACTTCCCACCCAAGTTCCTCCCACTATAATCAGGCCTGGCCAGATCTCGGAGAAGGCGGCTTCTCCCTCCTTCCTGTTACCCCCTGTACCTAGTCCAGCGGTGGGGCGAGTGTGCTGTGCCAGGCCACTTCTGAAATGCTGCATTGGCTCATCCACCAACTTCCCCATCCCTTGGGAAGACTTTCTGGGAACCGCAGGATGCGCCAGTTCCTCCCCGTTTGCAGTCCCAGATGTGTCCATTTGGGGGCGTTTTTCAGGTGGTGAATGCCGTGAACTGCAGCCTCTTTTCTGCCGTCCGGGAGGATTTCACTGCCCTGAAGCCTCACCTGTGGGACGCAGTGGACCAGGAGATCTGCCTCTCTGAGTGCGACATCTACAGGTGGGAGGCCGTGGGGGTGGGGGTGGGGGGGGTGGGCTGTCCCCGAGCAAGGCCCCTTCAGCTCCCCTTCTGTGCTGCAGCTACAACCCGGATCTGGATTCGGACCCTTTTGGGGAGGAGGGCAGCCTCTGGTCGTTCAACTACTTCTTCTACAACAAGCGCTTGAAGAGGATTGTCTTCTTCACTTGTCGCTCCATCAGGTGAAGGAGGGACGGGGGAGGCCCCGGGGGTCCCTGGCTCTTCTCCCGGCCCCCGGGGTGTGTTCTGAGCCCCCTTTGTTCCCCCCCTTCCAGCGGCTCCACCTACCCTCACTCCGAGGCTGGGAACGAATTGAACATGGACCTCAGTGAGGACGATGCTGAGGAGACCCCCGGCAGCTGCGACAGGGACGGGGGCAGCATTGAGGCGGAGAAGTGAGTTACACCCCACCCCGCTCCTGCCCCTGCCCGCTGAAGTCTGGTGGGGGTCATTCCTGGGCCTAGCCTGGCCACCTCTCACCAGGGCTGCAGAAGTGATGGCTGCCCTCTTCTGCCGACAGGAGGCAGGTGGTCTGCATGTGATTCCCCACGCCGAGGACTTCTCCCACGAAGGACGGCGCTGCCAGCTCTTTCCCCAAACATCTTGGCATTGTTGCATTGCTCTGCCTGCCCTGCGGATGCTGCGTGAGCAGTTGGTGCCTCCAGATGTCCAGGATGGTGCCAGCAAGTCCTCTGCCCACCCGCTCAGCCTTCAGGGATCCGATTCTTGCCCGTCAGCGGCCTTGTGACTCTGCGTCTTTCCTGCCGTGCCCAGTGGACACAACATTTTGCAGGGTGGGAGTCGCAGCCCTCACGCTGGCTAATGGGAGGGGCTCCTTTTAGCCTTGAGACCCTGGAAGGAGAAACCGAATTAACCCGGGAACAGGATGGAGAGACTCTCTCCCCCACCCTTGTGAAATTCCCCCTCCCAAGACTTTTGGCATCGAGTAGCTGGACTGGCATTTGGAGCCCGTGGCTCTCCCGCTTCCCCCAAGGGCTCCTAGAGATTTTATTTTTGTATTCCTGCTAAGGGTCTGCCTGCGCCTGCGCCCCTCCCCAGCACTTTCACCAGCTGCAGCAGCAGCAGCAGCAGCGGCTCCCCCTCCCCAGAGACTGATGGAGGCTGGCTTGCCACCCCCCAACAGGAGCCCCCAGCAGCGCTCTCTGCTCTGAGGGGGCCAGGGCTGTCCGTCCATTTACCCGTCCATCCATCGGAACAGCAGGCCCCCTCCCCTTCTGCCCTGCTCTCCTTCTGCACTGACTCTGGGGGGGGGGGTGTATCTTTGTCTGTCTGTTTTGGGGGAGTGGGCAGGTGCCATCATCTCTGTTGCAGACATTTGAACAGCCTTCCCCCCCTCCCCCCACTAGAGCCAATGGTGGCCAAAGAATGGCGGGGGACAGCAATTTCCCGCAATTCCCTGCCCCTGCCTTCAAATAGGGTGCAGTATAAAGGGGGGGGCGCTATCCTCCAGGGCGCCCTCCAAAATTCAGCCTTGGATAAAGACACTCCGAATCTGCCCCATTGCAGGAGCACTTAATGGTTGGTCCCTCCGGAAGACGGGTGGGGGTGGGAGTCCCCCCAACATTCAGTTCCCCTCCTTGTTCCCTCCACCCCCTTGTTGGCTAGTGGTTCTGTTGGCCAGGCTATAAAAGGTTTTCCTCTCTCTGACTTGTCTCTGGAGGGCTTTGTCTGGGCGTCCTTGTCTGCTTTGGCCCTCGAGGGGGAAAGGCCGGGCAGCCCCTCCTCTTGTTGACAAGAGTTTTCAACCAACCAAACAACCCCAAGCGGCTGGGTGAGCGAAAGGGGCACAGAATGGAATCGGGCTGCAAAGGCCGCCGGGGCGCGTGGACCTCCGGGCTCCCTGCTCCACTTGCGGATTCGGCCGAGGGACAGCCGGCGCTGTGACGGGGTGGAAAGGGGGGGGGGGGGCGAGCCGTCTGCCCGGGAGGACCGGCGCCGAGGCGAAGCGTTCCGGCGCGGCCCGTGTGCGGAGGGCGCCCGGGCTGGAGGAGGCGGCGCAGCAACCGCCCGCCCGCCCGTCGCCAGGGAGACCCGCCGCCGCCGCCGCCGCCGCCAGGTGAGCCGCGCTTGGCCGGGGGGAGGGTTGGCTATAGGCTTCGGGCGAGGAGCGCTTCCTCCAGCCTTGGTCTCCGGGTGGCGGGGATGCCGGGCGAGGCCGCCTGAAGGGCCGTTTCGTGGCGTGCAAGTGGCGCCCCCGGTTCTTTTCTCAGCCCCCGCGGCCCCCCAAGGTAAGCGGCCGACCCCCGGGAGCGTGGCGGCGCTGGGCGGGGGCAGAGCCGTGCAGGCCTCCTCCGAGGATGGGCGCAGTGCGAGTGATCCAAAGGCGGGGGCTGCCTTGGGGGGGCTCGCCCATCATCCGCCTCCGGGCTGCCGGGGACGGGGGCGTGCCAGGAGGCTGCGCTCCGGAGGCTTCTCCCTGCCTTTGCGCCTAATCCTCACTTGCCGACCGCAGCTACGAGGGTGTTGAAAAGACGACCATCCTGGCAGCCTCCCTCCGTCTTACGGTGGGCATTACAGCGGTGGTGAAATGTAAAAGTTGTTACTACCGGTTCTGTGGGCGTGGCTTGGTGGGGGTAATATGACTGGGTGGGTGTGGCCAACTTTTTTCTTTTTCACTTTTAAAACCATTTTTTCGGCCAAGGAGGTTGTGGAAGAAATGCTTTTAAAAATAAAAAAAAAGCCTCCGATGATAGATCGGCTCAGCTGGGCAATGGGGGGGGGGCAGGGATTTTTGCTACCGGTTCTCCGAACCACCCGCCTCCACCGCTACCGGATCAGGTCCGAATCGGAAGCATTTCACCCCTGCATTACAGTCTATAGGGGATGTCCTCTGCCTGACCTGTGTTTTGGTCTTTAGTTCTAAAAAAAAAAAGTGGGTCCTTGGTGATCTCTGAGCTTCCTTGTTTTCTTGCAAACATTTCATTACCCAAACTAGGCAGCATCTTCACTGATGTTAGCACTGGTGATCTTACCCAGCTTGACTCATGTAACTCTGCAAGAAAACAGCCAAGCTCAAGGACACCCCCTCCTGAGCTTCAAGTGTTTTCCTTTATTGGTTCAATTCCCCCTGCAGACGAGAGAGATTGGAGAAAAAGGGATTGCAAGAATATGGTTGTACCCCAGCCTGGACTGGCAGCAAACATCTTCCAGTACTCTTTAAAAAATCTTTTTCTTCCATCTCTCTGATCTGGTGGTGGGGAGAGAAAAAATTTCTGTGGGCATTCTCTCCTTTACCTGATCCTTTCCATTTTCATCCCATGGGGCAGAGAGTGGAGAGGAAGAGATTTCAGGAGGCTCCTGTAAGCGGTTTGCTCTCAGCCCCAGGCTATAGCGCGGTCACGTTGCTTTCAATATGTACAAGAAAGTAACCAGGCATTTGTGCCTTCTAAAAGAGGGGTCTCCAACCTCGGTAACTTTATGACTTGATGGACAACTGAGGAATTCTGAGAGTTGAAGTCCACGAGTCTTAAAGTTGCCATGGTTGAAGACCTCTGTTCTGAATGGCAAGAGCGTTAGGATACTTTCAGATAGGCCATCTGAAATGATAGAGGTTCTCCTGCTTGAGCAGGGGGCTGGACTAGAAGACCTCCAAGGTCCCTTCCAGCTCTATCCTGTTCTGACCTCTTATTCTATTCTATTCTATTCTATTCTATTCTATTCTATTCTATTCTATTCTATTCAGCAGATATAGTCAGCAGGTGCCATCGCTGACTATTGGGGGTGAATCCTTGCCCCCCACAGAGAGGGCTCGCAATCTGGGTGTCCTCCTGGACGCATGGCTGTCTTTAGAAGAGCACATGACGGCCGTGGCCAGGGGGGCCTTTTATCAGGTTCGCCTGATTCGCCAGTTGCAGCCCTTTCTGGATCGGGACGCCTTGCGCACGGTCACTCACGCCCTTGTCACCTCCCGATTGGACTATTGTAATGCTCTCTACATGGGGCTCCCCTTGAAGAGCACTCGGAGGCTCCAACTGGTCCAGAATGCGGCCGCGCGGGTGGTTATGGGTGCAACCCGTTGCGCCCACGTGACACCCTTCCTGCGCGAGCTGCACTGGCTCCCAGTGGTCTTCCAGGTGCGATTCAAGGTGTTGGTTACCACCTTTAAAGCGCTCCATGGCATAGGACCCGGGTACCTTCAAGACCGACTTCTGCCACCAATAGCCTCCCACCGACCAGTCCGCTCCCACAGAGAGGGTCTCCTCAGGGTGCCATCGGCCAAGTTATGTCGGCTGGCGACACCCAGGGGGAGGGCCTTCTCTGTGGAAGCCCCAGCCCTGTGGAATGAACTGCCCCCCGAAATACGAAAGATTTCCGACCTCCGGGTGTTTCGCTGCGCTCTGAAGACCCTGTTGTTCCGCCAGGCAGGGCTATTAACATAACGTTTTAAATTGGGGTATTTTAAATTTCTGGGATTTTAATTGGAGCCTAATTATTTAATGATTTTAAATTTTAAATTGTTGTCGTGTTTTTTGTGTTTTTAAATAGGCTGTACACCGCCCTGAGTCCTTCGGGAGAAGGGCGGTATAGAAATAAAATTATTTATTTATTTATTCTATTCTATTCTATTCTATTCTATTCTATTCTATTCTATTCTATTCTATTCTATTCTATTCTATTCTATTCTATTCTATTCTATTCTATTCTATTCTATTCTGCAGCGCCTGAATTGGCCAAATCCTGGTCTTGCTCTACTATAAGGCCAGCAAGGTCCCCCTTCTGGCTTCCCCAGAGGCAGCCAGTGGGGCAGCCTTCTTGACCAAAGGGGGCCTGGATGAAAGCCGGAACTGCCCACTGCTATCTGCCTGAAAGGGAGGGAGGGAGGCTCGGAGTGTAGCCTTGGGGGGGGGCTGTTTTTTGCACATCCACCTCGGGGAACTGCAGGACCCCCCCCCCCCGAGGACCCCAAGCAGCACAAGGGGGCTGGTAGCCAAAGGGGTGTCCCAGCCACCTGGGATCATCTGTGAAAGATGAAAAGAAGAGATCAGCTTTGATGGCAACCTTAGATGACTTTCTTGACCAAGCCCTGGCTGCACCTCCACTTATGTGTTCCAGAGTCAAATCCAGCCCTGAAATTTGGTTGGAAACCTTGCATTGGGGGCCTTCAGCCCCACACATCCTTCCTTCAGCAAGAGGGCGACTCTTCAGACGTGCCCGGCTGCCAAGATGGTGGAGTCCTCGGGCAGCAGCTGTAAGCAAGCCACCCCCCCTTGGCCGGGCACCTGCCAGACAGCGGGGGGCCCTCTCCTCTCCCCCTGAACTTCTGGCCCCCTTCTGCAGCCAGCCGAGTGGGGCAGAGGAAGAGGCCACACCAGCAGTCCCCGCCCGCTGAAGAGAAGATGATGAAGGAGCGAGGAGCTCCCCTCGGAGGGGGGCAGGCAAGGGGGCGCAGGCTCTGGGGCCTCCTCCGGAGGGGCTTCCGGCGGGCTGTGGAAAAGGTATGTTCCTCAGGCAGAGGGTCTGTCTTCTGGGCCGCCTGGCAATTCCCAGGGGAGGTGCAAGCACGGACAGCCCCCTCAGCAGGGGAGAGAAGCAGGCCAGCCCTTCCTCTGCGGCTTCGTGGGCTGGAGACCCTCCCCACCCCTGGTAATTCTGTGGGCTGGTAGAGGAAAAATTAAGAGGGGCTTAAAACACCAAAACACCGACTTGTACTTTACTTTTGACTGCAAGCTTATCATTGCCAAAGTAAACCCTGATTCTCTGTGTGTTACTGGTGATTATTTCCTATCGCAGTTCTGAACGAACGACAAGCCGAGACCTTTTTTTTAAGTGCACCATAAGAATTAAAGGACATTTATGTTTGTGATAATAATATATAAAATTGGTAGGAAAAAAGAAACAATTTAATAAAAGAATCACCTCTGCTGAGATGGGCAGCATACCAGTTTAATGATGAAAAAAAAAAGACGGAGAAAAGTGAATAGGCCAGGAGAAGCAGCCCCTGCCTGCCCCGATCGTCCCCAGCTGTGGAAGGAGGGAGAACAGCATCCAGAGCTGGAGAGGATGGGGGGGGGGTCACCAGTGAGGAGACTGGCAGAGCAAGGAAAGTGCCCCCTCGTCCCATAGGTGTGCAGCAATTCAGCAGAGGGGCGCAGGAGCCCTGGGGTAATAGCACCCTTTGGGTCTCCTCTTTGACCCCTGGGATTGGGGGCCAGAGCAGCCAGGGAGCAGACGGCGTAGAGATGAAGAGGGTTGAGAACTCAGTGCAGGGTCCTCGCTGGCACCGGCCAGTCCTGCCACAAGGCCCCCAGCCAGCCACAACCTCGCAAACAGCCGTCCCCTCCTGGCAGATCCCAGCCACAGACTTTTCTTTCCGGGTCAGATGAAGAACGAGGAAATGAAGACCCTCCACCTGAGCCATGGGCTGCAGCACCAGTGCCGCATTGTCCTGCCCAGCCCTGTGCGCCACGTGACCTACGACCTGCAGAGAAGGGCCTTCGTGGTGCTGGATGCAGCCAACACGCTGCACCTATTGACGGAGGACGGCTGCTGCAGGGACCGCGTGAAGGGCCTGGCCACCATGACCGGCATCCTGTATGCCTCCCACGTCAACCAGTTTGTGGCCTGGTTCACAGGAGGCCTGCAGGTCCTGGACTCCCACTTCCAGCTGCTCTCGCAGGTGCCATCCGCCCTGCCCATCCGCTGTGGCATCTACAGCAAGCAGCTGAACAGGATCGTGACTGCTGGAGACGGGAACTTGACCCTCTGGAGCTTCCGTTACGGCTCCCGCAGCCTCCAATGCCGAGCCAGCGTGAGCGCTAGCCTGGGGCCCACTGACCTCTTTGTCCGCCTCGCCTTGGACACGGGCAGCACCAGCGAGCCCCACCGCTGCTTTGCCTCTTGTGCCACCGGTGTGGCCACCTTTGACATCTCCAGGGGGAATCTCCTGGCCTTCAGGACAAAGCTCCATAGCAGGTGAGGTTGCCATGGCTGGGGAGGGGCCCCTGTGTTCCCATGGTTTGGTTCAGCGCTCTGTGGTCCAATGCTTCTCAAAAGCTCCAGGAAGGTCAGGACAGAACAGGGGTCCAAAGGTACCATTCTCCTCTTGCCGTTTGCCAGGTCCCCAGCATCCCCCATTTGTGTGGGGGGGCTGAAGGAGAGATCTGGGCACTGCCCCCACCCCCTCTGAGGCTGCTGTGTTCATGAAGGAGGGGGAGGCAGTATTATGGCACAGGGCTGGCCTCGGGCTTGGGCCAGGCGCTGGTGGTGCCAGCTAGGCGTGAAGAAGGCGCCCTCCTGCTCAGAGACAGGTGGGGGGGCTCAATTCCAGGTGCCCCCGTGTCTCTTTGCAGAGAGATCACAGACCTTGCCTATTGTGAAGCCATTGGCTGCGTAATCACAACCTCACGGGACACCACCATCAAGGTGTGGAACAAGGAGTGGCACATTCAGATCGTCTTTGTGGGGCACACCGGTGAGTTCAGCTGCCCAGGTGCCCGTCGGTTGAGCAGGAGGAGGAGCCCCCCCCTGTCCTTGCCCTTCCTTTCTGCCCTCTTATGCACAAGGAAGATGAGGTGGGCACAAGTGTTGCCGTTTTCAAAAGAGCTGCATGGCTGCTAGAAGTTCAACAGGTGAAGCTTCTATTAGCCTGAAAGTATGTGTTGGAAGAGCTGCACCTCTTGTCTGACCTCTGCTGAAGGCAGGAGCCTGGCTGCTCCTCTGCTCTCGACTGCTGAGCCCACAGCTACTTCTCCCCAAGGGCCTCTGAGCAGCCATTTCCTCCCCCTCCCCAACTCTGGAAAAGGTCTCCAGCTCTGAGAAGACATTTCTTCCTCTTTCTGCCTCCAGCTCCAGTCATTGCTGTGACCATCTACCCCCACCGCCCCCTCATCTTCTCTGCCTCCCAAGACGGGACCATCCGCACCTGGAACCTCAACACCGTTGACCAGGTAGACCAGGTCCACGTCTCGGAGCCCGTGGAGTCCCTGGACACCCACACCAATTCGCACGTCTTCTCCATCTCGGGCTGCACCCTCAACCTCTGGAAAATCAACCAGCTGTACTCGCTCTACACCGTGCTGGGTTCCCCTGCCAGGCGGCTCAGCTGCTTCGACCTGAGGCTGCTGGGCAATTTCCCTGTTCGCATCCTCTGCTTATGCCAGGACTCCACCGTGCAGCTGCTGGAGGCCCAGGGTGGCGCGCCCGTGTCTGTCCTCTCCTTAGACGAGTATTCCCCGGCTCGGGAGGTGGCCTACTGCTTGCCCCGGGAGACGCTCTTTGTGCTGCTGAAGCAGGGCCACGTGCTGCGTGTCAACGCTGCCACCAGCCTCATGACGGTGAAGCGGTGCTTCAGCAGCAGCCTCTGGGAATCCAAGCCCTGCTGCATCCTCCTCTACAGCCACGTGGTGGAACCGGACAAGGTGTATGCTACGTGGCTGGAAGTAACCCAGAACCAAGGCTACCGGAGGAAGTGGCAGAAATCCACCATCAACATGCAGGACAGGAACAGGTAGGTGGCCTCAAGGAGCACCAGCTCTCGCTCCCTTCATTCCAGTCTGCAGCTGCTGCCCAGCCTGGTCATTGTATCCTGTAGAGTCCCCATGGGGGGGGGCTTCTCCAGCCATTGCCTGGGGGGGGGTGCTGCCCTGGCTTCTCCGGACAGGCCTTGAATTTCAGGGAGTGGCATCTGCACTGGAACTCTTGGCTGAGTAAACACACCCTGAAAGGCCAGGCTTGGGAGGCACTGAGAGGCCGAAAAGGGCCAGGCAAGCTGTCTCCTGCCACGGTTCTGAGCTGGGGATACCTTTGTCCCCTCGGTATGTTTCTCCACGCCAGATTCCTGCCAATTCTGGGGCACAAAAATGGTTCCCTCAGTGTCATAGATTGGTTCTCAGGCCGAGTCCAGTACACCGTGGAGGCGCATAACCCTGAGCGTGTCACGGCACTGGCTGAGTACACCACGCAGATATGTGTCTTGTCAGCAGGTGAGTCTCAGAGCCCCAAGGGGGAGAGAGGAGCTTCAGGGAGTCCCCAGAAATGACCTAGAGAGACCGGCCTCACTGGGTAGAGTGGAAGACAGTATTACGTAACTCCCTCCAAAGTTGTTCTATCTTTGACGATTTTGAGAGAGCAAGCCAGGAGGGTCAGCTGGATCTCCAGGTCTGCCAGCAACCTGACTGAGGTCGCCAGCCACCAGCATCAAAAGCTGCCGCTTCTCACAGGCTGCGCACAGTTTGGTGCCAGTTCACCAACAGCCCTGGGAGGAAGTCGTGGGCAGCATTACCACGAAGCTCCCTGTGGGAGTGCTTCCCCCAGCCCTGTGCTGAGCTGCCTGAGGCTCTTCCACAGCCCCCACAAGAAGGCAGCTTTTCCACTGGGGTGTGGCTGCCTTCCTCTATGGGGAAAAGCTGCCTCTAGGGGTGACTTGCCGAGCGCAAAGGCTTTGCTGCTGCCGCCAAAGGGGTAGGAGAGGCAGGTGTCCTTCAGGGGACCCAGGAACTGATGGCAGAGGCCCCCCAAAGAACCCTCCTCTCCCTCTCCTGCTTCTGGGGTAGCAGAATCTCCTGTCCCACTGAGAATGCAGTGGTCCCTCTTCCTTCCTGGGTGCTTCATCACTGGAGGTTTCCAAGAAGAGAGTGGGCGGCCATTCGTCTGGAATAATACAGGGATTCTTACTTGAGCAGGGGTTGGACTAGAAGACCTTCAAGTTCCCTTCCAGCTGTGTTATTCCCACACTGGGGAGCAGCATGTGAGAGCCTTTGCTCTCCCTACACAATTTTTTGAAGCTGGTATTTTTTTCAGTTGTGTTACAATAACACTTGGGGATTCTTGGCGCTTCTTCTCTGTAAAAATCCCAGTTAAACCCCCCCTCTGGGCATCCGGCCATTCCATTTCTCATAAAAGAAGAGTGACTCCATCACCCTTTGGAACCAGTGATGGGCAGAGGAGGAGTCAGCAATGGGAAGCAGAGAGGACAGGCGGGGGAGGGGAGGGGGCTTAGCGAACCTAACCCTTCTGAACACGAACAGAATTGAATCCCTTTGGATCCCAGCAAACCCTCCTGGCTTCCACCCTGCACGCATGGCCTCTGGGTCAGAATCTGGTCATTTGGACTGCCTCATGGTGCTCCTCATGGGTCCATTTTTATACTCCATCCACCTCCATCCGTTGTCCGTTTGCTCTTGACCGCCCTCCCCCCTCCTTCCCACTGCAACGAACTTCCTTCCCCAACCTTTCCTTCTTCGTAACAAAATGGAGGGAATCAGAGTCTCCTGCTCTTCATAAGCTTCCTCTGACAAAGACGCGTTGCTTTCAGCCGTCCATAGTCCACCCGCTGTCTTGCTACCAGCCTTTGCACAACGGAGGCATTTTCTACCCATTTCCCCCATTTTTAACCATCCTCCAGCCAACGGCACAGATTTACTTCTTGTGGTAGTTGGAGGGTCATCAGATGAGGCCATGGAGCCCCGAATGAATGAGTCCCCCTTGAGAAGAAGAGGGCGTGTAATTCCCCCACCCTTTGCACCCACCTGTGAGCAGAATTCTTTAGGCAGAGCTCCGTAAATCTCAGGTGGTCAGCAGAGGCTGGGAGCTGGTGGTCAGCCTGGGAAGAGGGAGTGACAGACCCAGGTCACCAAGCGGTGCCCTTGCCCAGAACAGGTGCTGACCTCACAGTGAAGATGTGGCGCCTCTTCCCCTACACGGAGGAGAGCCTCCTCCTCCTCCTGTGCTTCTCCTGCGCCTCCCCTGCGTGGCACATGTGCTTCCTTGGAGAGACCCTGGCGGTGGCCTTCCAGGACCCTGAAACGGTCACTTACAGCATCGTCCACTACAACCTGATGGAGCAGACGCGCTCTGAGCACAGGCCTGAGGATGATGCCCAGGATGACATCACAGGTGTGCGATGGGGGGGGGACCAGGGGAGGCAGAAGAAGTTGTTCCCCCAGGACCGGGTAGGTCTCAGCTCCGTCCTCCCCCCCAGCCTCTCAATGTCCTCTTCCCAGGACTCTGCTGCTGCCCAAACCTGCAGCTCTTTGCCTCGTCCAGCCGGGACGGGTCGGTGAAGATCTGGGACCACAAGAACAGGCTGCTCCGGTGAGGGCCGGGGTGGAGGGGGGTCGAGGGACTGGTCCCCGGAGGGCAGTGGGTGGGTGCAGCTTGCCCCCCCCACCCCTGCCGCAGCAAAGGGGAGTGGCTGTACCCAAGCCTCCCCCCCCAAGGCTGGTCCAGTGCAGTGCTGAGCTTTTCTCCTGGGCCCTGCTTGCCTTCCCCTCCCCCAGTGGCCCCGTTCTGGGGGGTAATCCAGCTTGGCTCCAGGCAGCCAATTAGTGGGGCTGCTCTCCAAATGCCACCTCTGCTTGGCCTGGTTGCCTCCAGCCTGTCTGCTGTAGTGACTGGAGAGGCTCAAGGCTGTTTCTGTGCTTTCTTGTGAGTCTCTTACAGCCGAGAGGGTGGTCTCGCACGTTCTGTGGGATTTCCTCCTCTCCCTCCCATCTGGGGGTCCAGGGCCCCAGCCCTGCTTGCCTTACCTGCAGGGTTCCCTTACCTGCAGGCACCTGAAGCTGAACACCATCCCGGAGAGCCTGGCCTTCGCCAACCACAAGGGGGACCTGCTGGTGGGCCTGGAGCAGCACCTGTACCTCATCCCCCACACCAAGTACCTGCCCAGCTACTACCAGATGCAGGTAGGTCCAGATGGCACCGTTGCCGGGGACTGGGGCGTTCTGGTCCCCCGAAGGTCCAGGGCTGTGGGCCTCCCTCTCTGGATCTCCTCTTCCTCCTCCAGCTGCTGTGGGCAAAGTTCCTGGAGCCCCTCCAAGAGGTCTCACTGCCCATGAGCCCATCCAGCTTTGAGGCCCTGGTGCAAGAGAACAACCGTCGCTTGATGCAGGAGCTGCCTGTGAAGGAGTCCGAGTGAGCTCTTGGGCCAAGGGGGCTCGGGTGGTAGCAGTCCCTGAGCATCAGACCAGAGGTCCCAGGACCCTGCCCCATCGCAGACTCTGTCCCCATTGCCCCGGGTGCTCCTCTGCCTTGGGGCACTCTCTGCTTCGAGCCCTGCGTCCTCTTGGCAGCGTTTCCAGAGACAGTCTTGCCCTTGTCACCTTCTTGGCAGAGCTGGGGGGGGGGCTGGCATAGAGTCACCCAGCTGGGTCTCATGCCTCAGGGGGGCCCCGGTTTCTAACTGGGAAGTCCTAAAGGTCTGAGGTGCCTGAGGGAAAAGGGCCACTATGTCTCCCCCACGGAGGAGAGCCCAGAAGAAGGGACGGGATGGGGATGCAGCCGTGGCTCCCCTGGAATGGAGAGCAGCCCGGAGAGAATGTGGAGGGGAAGCCTCCTGGGGGATGGAATTTGCTGGAGCTGCTTCCGGGGTCCTCTGTGGCCTCTGTGAGGAAGCATCTCTTGTGGCAGAGCAGCTCCAGGGCAGGAAGGTGGGGGGGGGAAGCAGGCTGGGAGCCGCCAGGAGAAGAACCTGCTCCTCTTTCTGCAGGTCCAGCGTGTCCGACATCTTCCAGGTGCCCCTGAAGGAGTCCAGGGAGGTCAGGGAAGCCAAGCTCAAGCTCGAGGTCAGTCACGCTGGGATGAGAAAGGCCAGGTGCAGCTGCAACCGGGCGGGATGGCGGAGGGAGCGCAGCCCAGCATGAGGCCCTGGGAGTTTGCTGCGCTGGGAGGCCTGAACAGGGGGTCCTTTGCAGGGCATTGCCCAGCTGGCGGAGAGGAACCAGGACCTGCAGCTGCTGCAGGAAGGGAAGATCAGCTCGGCCAAAAAACGGCCCCTCACCAAAGAGATGCGGGAGGAGGCCTTCGGGCGCTACCTGGGCTTCTTCTACAAGGAGCAGCTCAACCTGGAGGTGGTGCTGCGGCTGGCGGGGCTGCTGGGGACGGGGTGGGAATGCATGGTGGGCTCTGGACCCCAGCCCCCTGCCGTCCTCAAGAGCACTCCCGCAGCTCTTCCCTCCCCAGTGCCAGCCCCCTTCTGTTGGTGGGCTTCCTGGGCACCAAGGGACTCCTCCAGTCCTGTCCCCCCCAGGCCATGTCTGTGCCTATGGAGCCCCTCCCATGCCCTCCCCTGCAACAGCCTCCTCTGGGCACCAAGCATCGGGGACGGGCTGTTCTCTGCAAAAGGCTGGGCGATTGCTCACCCGGGCCAAGACTGGCAGTCCGCTGGTACTTGGAAGCTCTGGTGGACTACCTCTGCCCTCGCAGACTCAGCTGGGCATCCTGACCTGGCATCATCACCAGCTCCCCTCCCTTGACCAGGTCTGGCAATATCAATAACGGGCAGCTTTTTCCCCTGTCAAATGGGGGGGGGCTTCCCTGGGTCCCCTGTGCTTGGTCCCAGCTCAGCCCCGCTCCTTCTCCCCACAGATTCCTGAAGAGGATCCCTTCGATGCCGATGAAGTGCTGGAATTCCTGGGCCAGATGGATCCCATCTCTGCCCTCCACGGACCCTCCATTTCCCACATGTTCCTGAGGGGCTTCACTAAGCCCAGGAGTCTCAAAATGAGCAGCTCCCTCTTTGCGGTAATGGGCCTTTTCAGTCTCTCTGTGGCTGCTGCGCCCCAAATGGCTCCTTGGGTTTTCTGGCTGGACCCCGACAAGGCCTCCCCTTTTTCCCTCTTGGGGGTGCCTCCAAGGCTGCAGTCCCTCCCCCTCCGGGGACTCCCCTGGGCAGCGTCACCTAGCTGCCCCGCCTCTGCGTCACCCTTCACCCCACGGCTGTGGCAAGGAGCAGCCCCCACGCAGGATGTTTACTGAGCTGTGCCCTCCGCCCCTCCCCCCCTGCTGGGCCTGCTTACAGAGGGATCTTTCTTCCTCTTCCCCCCCCCCAGGATATCAGCCCCTCCCTGCGTTTCACCTCCTCCCTTGCAGTTCCTGGCTCCCTTCAGGTGAAGAGGAAGAAGGTGAGGACAGTCTGCTTGCCCAGGTGCCAGATTTGGGGGGGGGGGCTTTGGAGGTATGCTGGGGACTTCATTCCAAAAAAGAGGGGTGATAATTAAAATATGATCCAGCTAATAGGATTATTTTTCAACCCCAAATGTAATTACGTCTCCCCTCAGCAGGTTTATATTTGCAAACTGGGAAATGGCTTCTGGCAGCCGGGGAGGAGGGAGGGGGCCTGGGCTGTGGTGGTTGGGGCCCCTGAAGCCCCTCCTGCCAAGGCCAGGCTCTGAAAGCCCCCCCCCGGCTTCTCTCAGGTGGATGCTGGCACTGCCCCCTCCTCTGCCAGGATGCAGGAGACCCCCTCCCCGGGGAGGGCTGAAGCTGCCCTGACGCAGGAAGCTCCGGAGACCACCCGGCCCCTTTCAGCAAGAGGCGGCAGGCACGGCTACCAGCCTGACCTGAGAGGGCCCTCGGAGGAGGCGCCCACGGTGAGGGCCCGGGCGGGCAGGTCTGGGGGAGGCCGCTCAACCGACAGAGCTGCCCTTCACCTTTGAGTGCTGGACCCTTCCCCTTCCTTTTCCTCTGGCCTTTGCTGCAAAAGGGTCCCAGCACCTGCCCACCCCCAAGACCAGGGCTCCAGGCCAACACCGCTCTGGCCCCCGTCTTCCTGGCTTCCCTTCTGAGCTTAAGGATCCTGAAGAGCAGTGGCCAAAGGGGGCCCTCACGCTCTGCCCGCCCTTCCTGGTGGACGTGGGCGTTTGGGTAGCAGACGTGCGTCTTAAGGGTCTGCTTCTGCCCCGGGAAGATTGAGGAGGGGCCACAGGGCGGGGAGGTCAGTATGGGAGGCTGGAAGCAGGTCTGGCCATCCTGCAGACCGGGCAAAAGGGAAACATCAGAATGGCGGTTAGATGGGCTCGTGCCCAGAGCCCGCTAAAATGCCTGCTTTCCCTCAGCTTGCAGAGCGCTTGAGCCCGGTTAAAACGTTCGAAGCTCTGGTCTCGGTTATCCCAGAAACCCCCTCGTCCCCCAGCCCTTCCAGGCGCTTTAAGAGCGAAAAGGTAAGGGGCCTGGCTGCGTTGACCCCGCAGGTGTTGGGGCTCCATGGCGCGTTTCAAGCCCCAGAGGTGGAAGAGAGCGCCAGGGGTGGAGAGGCAGGAGAAAGGAGGGCTCTGGGGCAGCGTCCGTGAGTGAAGGCCTGCTCTCCCACAGGGGGGAGGGGGGAGGGGGGACTTTGAGCTGCTGATTGCTCCCCTTGGCTCAGCAGCACCAAGTCACCTGCAAATTCAGGAAATGTTGACCCAGCAAATGCTTCCTTCCCCAAGCCCCAGTGGGGCTGGCCCATTGCGGGTCTCTAAAGGAAGCCTCAGTGGACAGATTCTTCAGATGGCAGCCACAGAATCCGTGGCACCGCCCCCCCCCCCGTGATTTCACCCCCTCCACTCTCTGCCACCAGGAGCCTTTCAGAGCAAGGCCTGGGGCTCTGGGCTCCTGGTGGAGGTGGGAGTCCTGGGTGGCCTTTGCAGCGAGAAGGGTGTGGGTGGGTGGGTGTGAAAAGGAGCCCACCCGGCCTCTTGTGGTGTTTTGCACCCAGAGCGTGCTCTTCAGGGGACCGGTCTCAGTGCAGCCGAGCCAGGAGACCCAGACGTCTCTGGCCTCCACCTCGCGTCTGAAGAGCCCTCAACCGTCCGCCATCGTCAAAGGTTTCTTCCCAGAGAGGCCCAGCAGCCCCCAGGGGTCTCTTGTGGTGAGCAAGCCCTTTGGGGGCAGCTGCCGTTCCCTTCCCTGAGCCAGCAACGGGCTGAGCCAGGGGGCACCCTGTGCAGGAGGAGGGAAGGCAGCGTTGTCCCCCCCGTCCTCAGCAGGGGATCTGCAGGTGGCCCACCTGTTCCCCCCCAGCTCCATGCTGTCCCCATTAGCCCCTGTGCCAAGAAGCACTCCGGGCCCCCTTGTGGCTTCCTTTTGGGGCTCACCTTGCCAACTGTACTCGCCCTGCGGCCCCTCCCCCTCTTGCTCTGCAGCAGAACAAAGCCGGGTGCTGAGCTGCTCGCCCGTAAAGCCAAAAAGTCGGAAGGAGCTTCTCAGGCCTCCTGGCCAGAGTGGATCGGGCCTTGTGGCCCCACATTTGCAGCGGCTGTTGCATTCTGGGGTTCCTGGGCTGCTGCCTCTGCTTTATGGGAACAGATGGGGGTGCCTTCAGCCCCCCCCCAGCCAAGAGCAAGAGGGTTGCAAGCCCTATCCCTTGATGGTGATATTAGTGTGTGGGGGGGGGGTGGATTTTCCAGGGGGAGGTGAAGGGTTGGGTGGGCTGCCCAAATCTTCTCCTTCCTCGTCTCCAGGCGCTCAAGAGCCAGCGTCTTCAGCTGCCCAGACTATCCTCCGGCTTCATCCCCAATTCCGTGGTCGTCCAGCAGCTTCACACCCTGGACCTGCTGGAGGCGGAGAAGCTCGTGAAGGTGATCGGACCCAAGAAGGTAAGCCCCTCGGGGGTGGCTGGGACCCTTTTGCCATGGCACGCAGGGAGCCAGGTTGCTCTTCTTTAGAAATAAGAGTGGGGGGGGTGCCTGACCCTTTCCCCCATCCCAGGGCAGTCGGAGGCTGTGCCCCCAACTCAGCGGGTGCCATTTCCTGGCTACAGCCCCTTCCCTGGGAAGACTCGGAACAGGCTCAGCCACCCGTTTGAAATATCACCTGGTTTGGCCAATGCATCCCCCACCTGCAAGGAATGGAAACGATGAAAGGTCACAAGTAATGTTGAGGGAGGTGATTTGAGAAGCATGCAAGGTGCCAGATGGCCAGAACCCTAACCCTGAACGTCAGAAGGCCCGCAGCTGAGCTGGCCACTCTGCCGTGTTAGAGACTGGCCTGGGGCCTGCCCTGGTGCTACAGACCCCTCCCCCCAAGGGCGGTTCCCACTGCAGAATTTGCACAGTTGAGTGCCCCCACCTGGAAATTCATCCCCTTTTCTCAGCCCTTTCAAGGAGCAGAGAAACTGAGCCTCTGGGAAGGCCGGCCAGCCTTGGGGCTCTGGGTAGGCAGACCGTCTGGCTGGGAGGAGTAACAGTAACAGAATTGGAAGGGACCTTGGAGGCCATCTAGTCCAACCCCCTGCTCACGCAGGAAACCTATACCAGGGATTCGAACCACCGACCTTTCTGATTGACAAGCTCAGCGTCTTAGCCACTGAGCCACCTAGCTTCTCTGCCCCTGCTCTTTGCTGCAAGGGGTCTGAGGACCCTCACTGGCTGGGATGGGCAGTAGGTGGAGTGTCAGCTTCTTCAGCGTCCTTCCAGGTGTGTGGACATAAGGGAGTTGACCTTGATGGAAATGAGCAAGAACCATTACTAGGTCAGGGGTGCCCAATCCTTGGCAACTTTAAGACTCCTAGAATTCCCCAGCCCACAGTTGCCAAGCTGGGCAAAAGGCTCCATTTTTTTAAGCCCAGGGAAGACAATATGTGGAAGCGGCTCAGATTCACTGAGGTATGAGAGGGGGAGGCCATGCAGCACCATCTGACTTGGGAGGTTCGGTTATTCTAGCCAATTTCAACAAAGTAATTCCAGCCTTCCTATGATTTCAGGTCTGGCTGGCATAGCAAGGCCTGGAAGAGAAGGGCTGCTCTGCCTGCAGCCTGTGGGCACAGAGAGGTGGCTGGGTCTTCGGGGGCCAGGAAGGGGGGCTCTGGCTGTAGGCTCTCTTCCCAGGAGAGGCTGTGAGGGATCCTTTCCCTTCCTCTGCTGGCCAGATGTCAGAGAGCTCCTCGAAGGCCAGTTTAATGTGGACATTTGAGGAGGATGAACTGTCCGAGGAAGAACCGTGGATAGTGGGCCCGGAGACCACCTCCAAGTCCTGGATCACGCCAGCCAAGGAAGGCGCCCCCTCCACAAAGCAGGTGCCTCTCTCCTCCCAACTGCTGGGCTCCCCTAGCTGGCATCCCAAGGTAGTTGCCTAGTGTCAGGGGCACCCAGGGCACAGCGAATGTACTCGCAATCCTCACACCGTCACCCCCCCCCTAATTTCAGAGCGTGCCTGGGATTTTCCTGACTCAGCTGGATGAGTCCCAGTATGCAGAACCACAAGTGACGGTGCCGGGATTTGTCTTGCCCTTTGTGGACCAAGAGTGGTTCCAGAATCTTTTCCCAGAGGTGAGAGGGCCCCCTGGAGACCCAAGGACACCAAGGGAGTTTTGCCCCCACATCTTTTACTTTCCAATCCCCCCCCCATCCTTCTTGGGGATGGGCTAGCCTTGGGATTGCCTTGGGTTAGTGACCTCCATTGATAGAAACGGGGTCACGATGGTTCAGTGGTTAAAGACAAAAGACGACCGCCCACTTTCAAGACCTAAGGGCTGCGTGAAGGGGTGAGCTCCCGTTACTGGCTCCAGCTCCTGCCCATCTAGCAGTTTGGGAGCATGCAAATGCGAGTAGATAAATAGGTACCACTTTGGTGGAAAGGTAAGTGTGTTCTGTGCGCCTTGGCATATAGCCATGCTGGCCACATGGCCACTGAAGCATCTTTGGACAATGCTGGCCCTTCTCAGCTAGGAGATGGAGATGAGCCCCTCCCTCTAGAATCAGACACCCCTGGCAGGGGAAACCTTTGCCTTTATTGATAGAAAAATTGCACCCATTTCGTTGAGGCTCAGCCTTGAGGTGACCCCAATCCCCTTCCAGATCCCGAAGAGCAAGTCACCGATGACCACTCAGTGCCCCAATGCAGAAGTCAACCCATGCATAAACAGTGGCCATGTTGGCTTGCTACACTGAACTAGAAACCAGGCAGCCCGAGTTGAGCCCAATGTGCAATGTGGGTCATGTGGATTGGAGGATTGGAAGATTGCATTCTTCCCCTTAGGAATGTGGGGGTTGCCCCCCTGCTTGTGTTTCATTAACATTTTGGCATGGGGCCAGGTTCCCTGAGGGGAACCGCCCCTTCCGGATTACAAGGACCCGTCCCATCCGTTCAAGCAGAAGAGGTACCCTGTTCTGGGTCCCCTCTCCAAGGGGGCTCCCTCTGGTGGGACCCAGGCAGTGGGCCTTTTTTTGCCACGGACATCATCCCTCCGTCCCCGAGGTGAGCTTAGCCCCAGCTGCCTCCACCGCCTCTTCCTCCTGAGCGGGGCTTCCCCTCTCCGCAGGGTGTCCGCCCTGAGATGCCCCTGAAAGCCTTGGTGAGGAAGCTGCAGGAGGCGCTGCTCACCTCCGACTTCCACACCAAGACGGAAGTGCTGGGCGCCATCGCCTACTTGGAGGACCAGCTGGAGGACAAGACGAAGAGGTGGATCCAGTACACCCTGTTTGAAGTGCTGAATCAGGAAGGCAACACCCCCTCTTTGCAGGTGAGGCTGCTCTGCCACTGGGTACTCGAGGGGCAGACCGGGGGTGGGGGCGGGGCTGGCGAGAGGGCCCCGGATACTCCAGGTGGGCTCCCTCTGGGATGCGAGGCGTCTGGGCAGAGTAGGGGTCCACGTGGGAAAGGAGGGAGGAAAAGGTGGGCCTGCCCTGACCCCTCCCCCATGAGGGCTGCCAGCTAAGGCGTCCCCCTCCCCTGTCTAGGAAAAGAGCCAGAAGAAGTTCATCCTGGCCGCCCTGCGCGTTCTCCTGCACCTGGACAAAGACAGCCTGGACTTGATGGTGGAGCTGATGTCCTGTTACCTGCTGGCTCCTCCCTCCATCCGGTGAGAGCCCCGCGGGAGACCCAGGCCTGCAGGTTCCTGCCTGGGGAAAGTGCCTTTCCTCGGCCCAGGAGGAGGGGGATGGAAGCCCCCAGGGGCCGGGCCGGGCACTGCAGGGGGGTTCCGGCCTGGACCTTCTCAGGAGGGAAGGCTGGACCCTCTGTGAGCTCAGGCTGCAGGCGATCACTTGCTGGTGACAAAGAAGCCACCGTGCCAGCTCTGAGGCCGGCTGCTTCCCGACTGTGTGGCACGTGAAGCCTGGCACTCAGGACCGGTTGTGGCCGAGTCCTCTCCGAGGTGCAGAGAAGACAGATGCCCTCGTACTGGTAGACCACCTGAGCTGCTGCCCCACGGCTGGCTGGCCTCTCTGCAGTCCTGGGCAGGAGAACCTCCAGGGGGCACCTCCTGGCAATCATCGAGGGCTGCTCCGGAAGTCCCTCTCCTGCTGCGGGTCCTGGGGCAGCATTCTGCACAGGGTGATGCCCAGTGGTGAAATGTAAATTTTGTAACTACCAGTTCTGTGGGCGTGGCTTGGGGGGGGTACTATGACTGAGTGGGCATGGCCAACTTTTTTTTTTTTACTTTTAAAAGCATTTTTTCTACAACCTCTTCGGCTGAAGAGGTTGTAAAAAAAATCCTTTTAAAGCCTCTGGCGATCCCAGCTGACTTGCCTGATCGGCAGAGGCTTTTTTTTCCTTTTAAAAATATTTTTTCTATAACCTCTTCGGCCAAAGAGGTTGTAGAAAAAATGCTTTTAAAAGCCTCTGAGGATCCCAGCTGAGCAGCGCAATCATCAGAGGCTTTTTTTTTTACTTTTAAAAGCATTTTTTCGGCCAAAGAGGTTGTAGAAAAAATGCTTTTAAAAGCATTTTTGCTTTTGATCCCAGCTGAGCCGCGTGATCATCAAAGGCTTTTTTTTTTACTTTTAAAAGCATTTTTTTGGCCAAAGAGGTTGTAGAAAAAATGCTTTTAAAAATAAAAAAAAGCCTCTGATGATTGCGCAGCTAAGTTGGGCAATGTGGGAGGGGGCAGGGATTTTTGCTACCGGTTCTCCGAACCGCCCGCCTCCATCGCTACAGGATCGGGCGATCTGGTCTGAACCAGGAGCGTTTCACCCCTGGTGATGCCCCTGTCATTATTTTCTTTGTGGCAGGAGGTTGGGGCAACGCAAGGAGTGGGGCACTCCCTGTGTGTTTTGTGGGTGTGCTGTTGATATGAAACTCCAGGTAAGGAATGCTCTCCTCTCCCCCCCCCTTCCAGGGCAGTCTTTAAGGAGATGTTCAAGGAGTTGGGGCTTCAGGACCCCCACAACTTTTTCTTCAGGGAGATGAACTCCTGGATGGTGGGTATGGAGGACTCCAAAGAGGCTGTGCGGAAACTCAGCAGGGAGTGGTTGGAGGACAAGATCAGGATTTTCAAGGTGCTGCCCTTCACCGCTCTTTGGATGTCTCTCCCCCCCACAACCCAAACCTTTGCCACTCTTCCCCAGCAAAAAGTGAATGCAGGTGTTGCATGTTTCTGCTCCTCCGGCCTCTGAATGCTCTGGAGCCCAGAGAGGCCTGGGGGAAAGCGTGGCTGCGGGAGGGTTGCAGGCAAGGGGTGGGTCTTTGTCCTGCCGCTTGGGACCCGGATTCAGAGCCGTCGGAGCCTCCTTCCCCCTTAGGGAAGGGGAGGGAACTGGGCCATGTGGGTCTCCCCAGCGGACTCCCTCCGAGGGGACGGCAGTGTGCAGGGAACGGTTCCACTCGGCAGAAGAGCCACGGCTGGGAGCCTTGTGAAGGGGGGGGGTGTCCGGTCAGGGTGGTCAGTGAGGAGGACCTGGCAGGAGAGCTCCTCGGGCCTTTGCCAGTTCTGAGTATGTGTGCGGGGTCCCCCTTTGCTTTCCTTTCCCCAGGAACACAGAGCTCGCCTGTGGGAAGAAGAGGCCACCTCTGGGATGAAGCTTTCCGTGGACACTGGCCACAAGGTGGGCTCTAGCTCAGACCCCCCCCCAGCCCTGCCCAGTTGGTGCAGCTTGGCTCCCCCATCTGCTTGAGGAGGCTGGTTCTCCCCCTTGTTGGTCAGCCTCAGGCAATGCCAAGAGCACCAAGGAAGAGAGCCCTCCCCCCGCTCTCGGGAAAACAGGCCACATCCACATAGAGAGACTCTTTCATTGGCACTTATGTACGTAGAAGCTCCTGAGGGGGGGGGGCTTCCGAACTTGCAGACCACTGACAGTTGTGCTCTTTAGACCCAGGAAAGGAAGAGGCCGGAGAAGAGCCGCAAAAAACCCAGGAAGCCGGCTGGAAAGCCAGCCAAGGCTACCCACAAGGTAAGGCTCGGCCTTCCCTTGAGACAGGGGCAGAGGACGTGGGGGGAGAGTTAGGGTGCACAGTGGGTGGTCTGCTGTGAGGAAACACCACCACCACCACCACCACCCTGCCTCTTGAAGGCCCAATCTTCACTTCCTCTTTTGCATTCAACAAGCAAAGTCAGCAGGAAGTTGTGGGTCCCAGCCTCACAGGCAAATAAGTGGCTGCTGCCAGGTGGGGGAGGGAGCAAGGGGATGTGTGGCGGGGCACAGGAGGGTGGGGGAGGGGTGCGCAAGGGTCAGGGAGGAGGTACAAAGATTGGGGGGGTGCGGGAGAGGTCGGGGAGGGCAAGTGAAAGGCACTGTGTGGGTTGAGGAGGCTCAAGGTTGGGCAAGAGGTGCCACAGGCTCAGGGAGGGCGTAGTGTGGGTTCACTCTCGTTGGGGAGGGGGTGTGAGGGGGTGCATGAGAGGGACTGTGCAGGTGGAGGAGGCTGCACAAGAGTTCCTAAGAGGTTCCACATGGACTGAGGGGATTTGGGAAGGGTGCGCAAGAAGGGAGGGTGCAGCAGTGGCTGGGGTGGCGCATGGGTGGAGGAGGAGCAACTTGTGACCTCTGGTGGCTTCCCCATTGACCTTCTGGGGAAGCCAGCAAGGAAGGCTGCAAATGGCTATCATGTGATTGTGAGGTGCTTGGCAACCAGCTGTAAATGCACACAGGTTGCCAAGCATCTAGATTACGATCATGTGACCATGGGATGGGATGGCCAGAACTCCGAGAACTGTTCATAGCTGCCATTCTGCCCTGACTTCTAATGGTCATTGACTTGGCGGGTCAGAGGGTGGGGACTTCTTGGATGCACAATTTGTCGTTTGATTATGTGCCATTACAGCTGTTTTTAGATGATGCCTAATGATGACTTTCAGCTCACCCAACGGTTCTCGGGGCCACCATAAGGGAGTCCATTGCCTTCCAAGTGGCCGTATCTCACCTAAGGGGGCGTCCTTTATTCCGCATCTCCGATTGGCTGTCGGGAGGGGATGAAAAATGGCAAAGATGGGTTCTCACTGTCTTGTCTCCCTATTTGGACTCAGGAAGAGACGGAAAGTGAGGAGGAGTGGCGGGGGACGCAGAGCTTGGAAGACCACCAGAAGGTGAGGCTTCCTCTGGCCCTCAAGATCCTCCTGTCACTTCAAGGGCCCGTTAGCACCCTGTCTTCCTGGCAGGAAGCCCACCCATGGTGCACAGCCCAGCATGGGAGAGGCCTTTGGCCAGGCTGGGAGATGGCTTAGAGGGGGGCTCTAGGGACCCTTCCTGGGTGCATCCTTGTGGGAGCAGCTTGAGGTCCCCTTGAAACCTCCTTTTCCAGAGCAGGAGCTTTGAGGATCGTGACTTCTTGAACCTTGATAGCAGAGTCGTCCCGTCCCCCCCACCCATTCTGAGGGGCAAAAAACACGCCGCAGTTATTGTATTTGCTGTACAATAACCATCAACCGATAAAGGCAAATGTTTGTAGCTCAGGGTTGAAATGAGGAGTCCTTGGTGCTCTCTGAGCTTGGCGGTTTTCTTGCAGCTGTTTCATTATCCAACTAGGTAACATCCTCAGTGCTGATGGTGTTACCTAGTTGGGTCATGAAACGTCTGCAAGAAAACCACCAAGCTCAGAGAGCACCAAGGACTCCTGATAACCATCAAACAATGTTCTCCATATTCTTCCTGCACAGTCACACCACACTCACAGCCCCTCAAACCTTGGGTCACTTCCTATCTGGACTACTGTAATGCGCTCTGCATTGGGCTGCCCTTGAAGAGCATTTGGAAGTTCCACGAGGTTCCGGATGCAGCGGTCCAGCCGGCTCTCGTGCTTCCTGTTTTGGCCTCAGTGGCCGTTGTGATTCGAGGCCAAACGAAGCAAAGCTCAGAAGGGCAGCTGACTCCATTTGGGCCCTGCTGACTTGTGGCGGCCATGTGCCTCTCTCTCCTCCTTCAGCCCATTCGCCCCATTGATGCCATCCAACATTTTACGGAGCAGCAGCTGGAGAGAGACCTGGAGAAACTGAAAGAGGCTGTCCCTTTGAGAGCAGATTCCCCCCGGGACACGGTCTTGGCGTTGCCCCCCCCTCAGAAGTAAGTTGCAGGATCTGAGCAACCTGCGGCCCAGGTGCCCACTTGAGGGCCTGGGCAACCCGGTGCTGCTGGGGGTGTGGCTCTGCCTCTGCAGGGCTTCCGGGTTGGTGGGAGTTTTGAGGCACCAGCTTAGGGGAACTGGAGACCCCCCTCATTTGCTCTGCTGGCCAAATGAGCTGCTTCTGTTGCAACGAGACTTCTCTGCTGCTGCCTTGTGCAAATCTTCTTCCCCTTGGGACACCGAATGCTCAATGGGCGTGAAGTTGGCAGCCCCTGATTTCCCCTGAGGAAATGGGCAAGAAAGCCCTGCAGGTCCAACCCACCTTCAGGCTGCCCTGGGATGGTTCTGGAATAAGAGGGAAAGCAACACCCAAAGGCGGTGAAGGACGGCTGGAGTCTGTCCCGCTCATGGCTGAAAGGAAAGCCAAGTCCCAGGGGAGCAGATTAGTCTGCTCCTTAAGGGTCAGGTGGGCACACGGTTCACTCTCTAAGGCTGCAGCCCCTTTGCTGCACTCCGATTGGCCCCTCTCAGCTGCCCAGGAAGAGCTGCGGCCCATGGATACCGGGCAACAGTGAGGGGATTCAACCAGTTCGCACCACTTCGGGAGAACCGGCGGCTAACTTTCTGAAGAGTTTGGCAAACTGGTTGTTGGAAGAAATCATTAGGGCACAAATGAGCCTTGGTGGCGCAGCAGACTAAAGTGCTGTTAAGTAGCACCAGCTGCCTGCAATTACTGCAAGTTCAAATTTCACCAGGCTCAATAATAATAATAATAATAATAATAATAATAATAATAATAATAATAATAATAATAATAATAATAATAATAATAATAATTTTATTTCTATACCGCCCTTCTCCCGAAGGACTCAGGGCGGTGACTCAGGTTGACTCAGCCTTCCATCCTTTCGAGATAGGTAAAGTTGACTTTGTATAAAAAAGAACACCACTTAGGGGGGGCCAAAAGCCCTATTAAGCAGGTATATAGAAAAGTATGAAGGCTATTGCTTAATGCATTGTAAGCCACCCTGAGTCTCCGGAGAAAGGCGGCATATAAATCGAACCAATAAATAACCGGTTGTTAAATTACTTGAATCCCACCACGGCCGGGCAACATTCTGGTGTCTAGCTCATAAGCGGACCCCTGGTGGCATCCGGCCAGCCTTGGTGAGAGCAGGAGAGCCCATTTGGCCTTCTCTGACCTCCTCAGTTGGTGGGTTCTACTGTGCTGGGTTTCTCCGAGCTCTTGCTTTTCTGTGACAGGTCCAAAGCGATCCTGCGCCTCGGAGAGACCAACGCAATGCTGAGAACGAGAATTGCTTCGCGTGAGTGTTGGGGTTGCTCCATCGCTCTAACGGGGCTCCTCCTTTCCTCCCTCTGGCGGGTGAGACGGCTGCAAAGTGCATGGCACCCTCCTGGGTGCCTCCTTGCCAAGCCTGGTGCTGCTGCTGCACTCTGGTGCTGCCTGTGCCAGGGCCACCTAATGTTGGACAGTCAAAGGGCAGCAGCCGGTGGCTTCCTCTGGTTTTCTGACCGGTCCACATGTGGGCTGGGCAGCTGCTCAGGGAGGGGAGTCAGTGTCTCCTTCAACAGAAGGTCCAGGAAAGCCAGGAGTGTTAAAAACCACCCCGTAGATGCTGATCTACCCCATAGAGTGGCCTGGCCAGCCATGTAGGCTTCTTCTCAGTTGCCTCTGGTTCATGGGCCTGGTGGCTCAGCAGACGGATAGCATTGTGATTAACACCAGCTGTCTGCAATTACTGTAAGTTCGAATCTCCCCAGGCTCAAGGTTGACTCAGCCTTCCATCCTTTCTAAAGTAGGTAAATTGAGGACCCAGTTTGTGGGGGCAATAAGCTGACTTTGTATAAATACACAAAAGTATGAAGGCTATTGCTTAACTCCTTGTAAGCCACCCTGAGTCTCCGGAGAAGGGTGGCATATAAATCAAATTAAAACAAACAAATAAATAAATAAATCCCGATGGCCCCCCGATAGGAGCTTCCCTCCGGCCTGGGGTGAAGCTGCTTCCCTCCTCTGCTGTGTCCTTCCTCCAATGCAGGGTCCTACTTCCCCTTCATCTTGCCCCGCTACCTCATGAAAGGCTTTGTCCCCTTCGTGAAGCTTCCTCTGCCAAAGGTCACCTTGCAACCGTTTCCATCCCTTTCCAAGAGGCCGGAGCCGCCAAGGACCTTCACTGCTAGGCAGCAGCTGGTGCACAAGTATTTCATCCCAAGGTTTTCCTACGCCAACAGCTACCCGTGAAGGCAGGGCTGGCTGGCTGGCAGAGGGCGGGAATCGGACGGGTCCCTTGCTGAAGAGCCTGGCACAGGAGCCCAGGAGCCAGCCGACCAACCTGGTAGCAATAGTCAGAGACTCTTCAGAGATGTTTTCTTGTATTGATTGAAAGTGGCAAGGACAGAGGGAGGGATAAGCACCAATAAAGAGGAAAGCGTGCCAGTTGTAGCTCTGCTTTCACGAGGGAGACTCTTGGCAGCCGTTCCTTGGGTTCCCTGCCGAGGGAAGGGGGAAGAGGGGCATGGAAGGGGGGCAGGCAAAGCCAGGGGCACCGGGCCTGACGCTTGGGCCGCTCCTTCTCAGCCTCACCAGGTGGGCAGCTGCACCAGCCCCCTCCAGGCCAGCTCCGGAAGGAAAGGGCGGGGGAGAAACGGATGGTCCCGCATGTTGGCATCCGGAGGGAGAGCTCCGGGGCGTCTCCTCTCCTTGAGGGGCGAGCAGAACGAGGCTCTTTCTGCGCAACGGGGGTCCGCAGAAGACGCCCCGGCGCCTCCGGGCAAGTTGCTTCTCTGCAGCCGGGGCGGTCGGGCAGAGGCACTGAAGCCTGCGGGAGAGGCTCGGGGGGGGGGGGGGCGTGTGGGTGTCTCCAGCACCCGGACCTTCATGGGAGGCTGGGCAGCCCCTGCTTTCCTACCCCGCCGCGCGCTAACTTCGGCCGACGCCCCCTGGCGCCCACAGCTGCGATTGCAGCCCCTGCGAGGCGTCGGGGGGGGGCGGTGCGCGCAGGCGCAGACGACGGTCCCACTTTCGGTTTCGTTTCCCCCTCCCCCCGGCCAGGAGCAGGGCGGGTGGGCGGGGCCTCCGCTGTGGCGCGAAAGGAGGCGGGCGTGGCGCAGGAGAGGCCGGCAGCTTCTCGAGGGGCTCCGGCGCCCCTTCCAGGTGGCAGGTGCGGGGAGGGGGCCGCGGGGGCGGGGCTTGGCGGCCGGTCCCAAGGAGGAGCCCCCTTTTGCCCCCGTCCCGGGCGAGTTCGGGCCCCGGGATCCCCCGCGGGGCGACGGGCAGGGCAGTTGGGAGAGGTGGCCCTTCCCTCGGGGGCCCCGGCGGCGCTGCCCGGGCAGAGAGTCTGCGGCTTGGGTAAAGGTCCCTCTTCGGCGCCCTCCCTCCGTTCCGAGCCCGGCTCTTCCTCCCACTCCTGCCCGGGTGACGCGGCCGGGCTTCTTGGCGGGGGCCGATGCGGCTGGCGCAGATCCGGGCGCCGCTGGCAGCTGCCCCCTTTCCTCGGCCGGGGCCAGGCGGGCGCCGCAGCGAAGGCTCCTCCTGGGAGGGAGGGGAGGCTCCATTCCGCTGCGCCTCCGGGCTCCCGGTTGGCGTCCGAGTCCCGGAGGCGCCGCTCTTTGCGCTGCTGGGCGGCATCAACGGGTCGCCTTTCCCGCTTTGCGTGACGTTCATAGTTCACGGAAAGCAGCCCCTGAAAAGGAACAATTCATATTAATACACTTAGAAATAGAAGAGCGATTGGCAAGGCTTCTCCAAAGGGAGAGAACGGGGGAAACGGCCTGGCTAGCGAGAAGTGAAACTGCAGCCCAAGAGGAGTCCTAAGCGGGAAGGTCCCGGAGGTTCCGGCCGGTTGATGAGCGTGCCCGTGGGGTGGGGGGGGACACACACACCCCAGAGGTGGTCTAGTCCACCCCACCCCCCCCCGCTCAACGGGAGAGCCTCGACCGCGGCTGTGCAACCTTGGCCACTGTAAGCCTTACCGACTTCAGTTCCCAGAATTTCTCAGCCACCTGTTTTACGGCTCCCTCCTGTAAGGACATTGGAGACAAATAGCTGTCCAGGCTCTTCTTAAGACCCTCCAAGAGTGGAGCACCCACAGCTTCTCCGGCTCCCCTGATGAATTGAAGTTCCTCCTTCCTTCCAGTTTGGATCTCAACCTGATAAATTCTTATGCCAAACCGCTTCCTGAAATGAGGTTTCGGCTTATAAAGCATAGCAAGATCCTTCTGTATTCTTAGGATATGTAACAGTATTAAATCTTATGCTTGGTAGCTGCTCCTGAAACAAAAGCTTTTGAAACCTGTGTCCTCAGAGACTCAAGGTGGTGAACGAACATTCGTAGAACATCTTCCGTAGTTATGCCCATATGTGGTTATATTGCACAGATATGCTCCATTCAACATCCAAAGTGGATCAGGGCAGCTTTGTTTGCAAATTGGTTCTTGACATGTAGCACTTTCACAAATACAGTGTTAATAAACTGACAAAGCTAGGGTAAAGTAATTCATAAAATCAATACAAGTGTCTAAAGATCAGATTGGCAACTAACATTTGGCATTATTAATACTGAATTTGAGAAATATGTTTAAAGATGTACATTTCAAAATCTAGCCTCGGGGAGCATTAAGAGCTAGGTAGATGAATTGGAAATACCGGTTTTATTGCCACAAGAGACAAGACTAGACTCATCATGTACAGAATCTGAATAACAGCTTTCCAATTATTTTTTTTAAATGGGGAATCACCTCATTGAGACTTATTAGTAAGTTTTACATAGAATCCATAGATATTTCAGTTCCACAATATTTACAAAAGGTAGTGGATTACACCAAGGAGAAAATAAACCTCTACGTCATACAAAGTTCTAAAATATTCTCCATGAAAGTGGGATGTTGAGCCTGGAGTAGGTCAGGCAACCAATCATGCATCTGTCCCAAATCATCAACAGTCCCCAGTATATCAGTGCAGGATCTGATTTTTGTCCTGGGCCAGTTAAGATCTGCGGTGGAATCAATTAGCATAATGTCTTTGCCGTCAACAGATTCCTCTCTCCATGGCAATGGCCAGAGCAGGGGGGGGGGGTTTGGACTTGAAGTCCTCCAGGGTCCCTTGCCACTCTGTTGTTCTGTTCTACTCTCTAGTTGCCTTTTGACTCCCTGACATCACCGTTCCCTCCGCACTTCTCCACAAGCTCTCAGGGGAGCACATGAGCATCGGCTGGGCTGCCAGGAGCCGAGTCAGATTCTGCGCCACTGGTTGCCTTGGTTCTATCGTGGCATTTTGCAGATTGGGCCTCTGGGCATCTGCTTGCTGCTGGTGTTGCAACTGCGCTGCTGCCAGATGCTAAGCCGTCAGCCGGGGGGGGGCGGTTCCCTGAGGATCAGAGGCCGTTCCTGAAGTTCCTCTCCTTGAGAGGGAGCATGAGATTTGCGTGCCTGATGACAGCCTTCCCAGGTGCACCCGATAGGAAACATGACCAGAGGAGATGATTCTTTTTGATGATGATGATATCTTGGCGACTCCATGGGCCAGATCTCTCCAAATCTTCCAATCGTGTTATAATCTTACTTTAGGCTATGTTAACAGATGTTTGAAAGGCTGATAGTACAGATTCCCCTCTTGTCTCCTTGCAGCCTGAGAAGGTAGGGAGGGTCTCTTCTGAGCCTCTTTATCCGCCCATTATACAGTTGAGGGTTATGCCCCCTTTTGTCTGATCTTTTTCTTGGCAGCATCTCTTCACCCCGTCTCCCAAAATGAGCCCCACATACGGCTACAAAAACCTCTGGGATCTCCAAAGAGCACCTCGTAGCTTGACACGGATAACTCTGTTAAGGCCTTTCTGTAATCCATGAGTCACACGCTGACTCCTTTTTGTTTGACTTCCCCAGTTATCCAAAATAGATCGGTGATCGTATGTATTGGCCTTTTCTAAATATCTGGCATCCCTTTTTCCAAATGGGGCTCTAAACATTTTTATTGTATGTGACTTTGTCTTCTTTCTTCAGTATTGATATGTTAGACTGACCTCTTCTAATCGGTTGGCCATTGGGTCAGTTCTCCTCCCGTAGCTCGGTTGGAATCTTCACCTATTCTTTGTCCATTACTTGCCTATAGTCCATAATTCCTGCAGCCTTCCAACTGGTAAAAGGCCAGCCGGGTGACTTTGAGTCAGTGTCTGAGCCCAACCTACCTCACAGGGTTGTTGTTTTAGGGTAAATAGGAGGAAGGATTTTTATGTATGTTCACTGACTTGAGTTACATATAATGTAATGAAGTTGGGATACAAATCAAATAATCCTTGGAGAAGTGACCTAACTGCATCTCTCGGTATTGGAGGTTCTTGTACGTAGAGATCAATGTAGTCCAAGTATATTTTCTTCCTTAATGGTTCCAAATTTGACATTCCAGTCTCCAGGCAGCAGCAGCAGAATATCTTACTTCCATTGATTTCAAGTAGGACAATCATAAAACTCATAAATTATTCTGCATCCGTGATTAGAGCATAAACTTAGCTAATGATATTCATGGTTTGTTCACCAAGTCCAACTTGGCCATTGAGTGCCTTGAACCCGAGAGCTGACCCTAACTGCGTCCTTCCGGATTAGGAAAGCCGGACAGGTCCTCCTTTGTGCTTCATGACTTGGGTAGTAAGAACAACTTCCTGGCTGAGAGGGTCCAATTCTATTTGCTGATGTCTGTCAACGTGTTCTGGCTTCTTAATAGCTAAGATAGGTAGTTGGAGGAAAGAGGAGACAAGGTATTAGTAAAGGATGTGTTCAGAAGCACAGTGAAGAGACCATTGGTGCCGTCATTCCTTTGCTAATTGCAAGGTTAGAAGAGGGAGTGACTGTCCTACTTCTCGTCCATCTGCTGCTGTCGTTAAAATATAACAGGCAATCTCACTGGGACATGTAAGCCATTGAATGGATTGTCTTCTTTTGGTTTGTTTCTCCTTCCATGGGCTGAATTGAACCCAAGAGCTATTGTTCATTCCTTTACATCAGGGGTCCCCAACCCTCAGTCCACGACCGGGTACCAGGCCATGGTCTGTTGGGAACCGGACTGTGCAAGTGGTGGACGAGCATGCAGAACCATCCGCCCTCATCCTGCCACTGCCACTATCAGTCCGCACAGCCGGGAAGGTTGGGGACGGCTGATTTAAATAGTCCTCTGGAATTTGGAATGGTGCAACGGTTAATGGGAGTTTGAGTATTTGAAGGACAATATCCGAAGTTGATCTGAGCAAATAAGCAGCTAAGGAATCCGATTGTTTCGATCTTGGAAGAGCAAACAGGCTTTGTGGATGAATCAAATGACAGCTTTCATTGCGTGCTGCTGAAAGGACCAAATCTGGTTGGCGTGTACCTGCAGGCTGCCTCCTGTAGGCACCCAATGAGTTAGCTCTACCAGGGAGAAACTGATGCAGGTCCCACAGTCTGGGGAGTCTGGGGGTGGGGGTGGGGGCAGGCAGGGAGGCTCTGCTTTTCCATGGCATGGAACAGCCTCCCTGGGAAAGTCAGGGAGTCCCCGGATCTGATGGGGCCCTCTCCATTTTTAAAAAAGTGGGACCTCTGTGGAGTCACGCCAACTCCTGCCCTCAGACCCTGCTACCCCAGGAAAGCCGGGGGGTGGGTGGGAATGATCCCTGCGAGAATCCAGCTGGCTCCCGAGGGAGGAGGTGGCGGGCAGGACGGGGCTCTGGGCTAGGTGGTTTCCACTGCAGGGCAGCATCCACACACATAAGAGAGAGGAGCTTCGTCCCGCAACACAGGCAGGAATCTGTCCTTCAGGTGTCCAAAAAGACCCTTTTTTGCTTTTTGTTGACAGGATGAATCTGCCTGGCCGTAGCCGGAGTGAGAGGGAGGAGGAATCTCCTGAGATGGCGCTCTCCTGTCCACCAGGTGGCGAGGGCCAGCGGCTGAGTCACCTGCGCAGCATAGGCTCCTGGGCTCCGGTCCCTGGCGTCAGTCAGGTTATCCAGTAAGTAATGTCCCCACCTGATGGGGGACAGATCTCGTGGTCAGGGGTCCCTCCAAAGGGGGGGGGCAACAATGTTGCCGCGTGGCCACCACTGCCTAACCAAAGACCCCCTGACCCTCTTAGACATGCCGTGTGGGGCTTTGGTTACATAATGATGGCCAACCCAGGGACTTGGTTGTCCCCCTCTCTGCCAACAGCTCTGTTTAGGATACAAGTAGTCCTCCACTTACAACAGTTCATTTAGTGACCTTTCAAAGTTACGGGGCACTGAAAAAAGTGACTTTGATTTGCATTCTGTTCTTCCTCCTCCTCTCCTACTTAAATTCGCATTCCTGCCTATCAGTTGAACCCACATGTGTCTGTCATGCTATTTCCTCCTTCAGTTCTCAGAAAAAGGTTGGCAAAGAGAAGAGAACGAAGAAAATCTTGTTTATCCCAATCCCCCGCTCTCTCTTTCCATCCCTTTCTGATGTCCACGCTTCCCCTGGCCCTGTGCCTGGCTGCTCCTGCCTTTGCCTGGTCAAGCCTTTTGCCCCGGTGGCAGCCGCCTTGGCTCAGGAGCTTTGGGGCAAGGACGCTCTGCCAGGCTTTTGAGAAAAATGATGGAGGATCTCCTTGCCCGGGCCTTCTCATCTGCTGGCCGGCCATAGGAATTCGTTCCAGCTCATTATTTTCTCTCAGCCATTTCCTCCTGATTTTTAAAAATATGACTAAATTAGATGTTTTGTCTCCTTTGTGTCTGATTTTTAACGTTGGAATTAGGCTATTCCTGAACTATCCTAGCATCTGACCTCAATGAAGCTGCTATCTAAAGCAGGGTTCTCAGAACTTGGCAACTTTTAAGAGTTGTGGACTTGAACTCCCAGAATTCCCCAGCCAGCATGAGCTGGCTGGGGAATTCTGGGAGTTAAAGTCCATACTTTTTTTAATAATTTTTTTAAAAAAATTATAAACAAACAAACATACAATACATAATCATCATTCAGTGTATCATCTAGATGTTTCTAATGTGTCTTCATCATCTTACTCCTCCGATCTTCATCGTTTCTTTGTTTTTCCCACTTCTTTATTATAACATTCTTATTTATTTATTTATTTATTTATTTATTTATTTATTTATTTATTTATTTGATTTGTATACCGCCCTACTCCCGAAGGACTCAGGGCGGTGAACAGCCAACAATAAAATACATAAATACACAAAATTTAAAAACCCGATAAAATCAAATTAAACTTTTTTGGCCCAGACAAATTAAAATACCCCAATAATTTAAAAACAGATTAAAATTTACATATTTAAAAAGGGAAGAGATCTCTCCCCATACGTCATTCTCCCCATACGTCATTTATTATAACATTTTCTTGTTTAGTATTAATACATTTATCTATCTCTTCTCTAACCAATTGTAAAATTGCCTCCATACCTTGTAATATTCCGAATCCTCTCTTTCTTTAATTATCAAAGTCAGTCTATTCATTTCTGCACAATCTAATATTTTCTTAATTACTTTGTCTTCTGAAGGGATTTTCTCTACTTTCCATCTTTGCACAAATACTATCCTCGCTGCAGTTATTACATGTATAATCAAATATACCTTTTCTTTGCTAATTTTCTCTGGAAGGCTACCCAATAGGAACAGCTCAGATTTTAAATCAATATTCAAGCATTTCTTCCAACCATGTTTTAATTCCAATCCAATAATTTCTCACTTCTGGACATCTCCACCACATATGATGGTACGACCCTGGGGTCTGATGGGAAGTACACACTTCTTAAAGTTGCCAAGTACTGAACCACGCAGGAAACTTACAAACACTTATTTATTTCTCCCAAGCTTTTCTAAGCCCGTCACCCTCTTCGGCCGAAACATCCGGGTAGTGGACTACTGTCTCAACTCTCCTGCTGCTGCCGCCACCACCACGGACCTCAATTACATCTCCCGTATCCACGCGCGGATAATCCGGACGGGCGGTGACTATGTCCTGGTGGATTCCAGCCTGACGGGCATGTATGTCAACGACATCCGCATTAAAGGTAGGTGTGGACAGCAGCTTTAAAGAGGTGCAAGACTACGGCTGTGAGGACTGCCCTGGTTGACTGTCGGAGACTAATAATTATTTTATCAATGGCGGTTATGATCCCAAATCCAGCACAGTCGTGCCAAATTGTGAGTCTGTGTTGCAAGAGGAGCTTTGTGACAAAACCTCTGAACTTTAAATATATTCTGAAAACTCTTTTAATTGATCATTTTGTGTGCAGGTAGAGTAAATTTGCGAGAAGGAGATACGGTCACTTTTGGCCATCCTGCTGGGAAGAACCTGCTCCTGGGAAGCCACACACGGCAGCCAAATTCTCCCTTTTATTTTCTGGTAAGACTTTTCTTTTCCCTGCACAATGTGCACCAATTGGCCAGAAAATGATTTATTGTGATGATTAACCATCTTATTTGCAAACGGCTCTTAACGCTAAATGAGGAATGGCAAGAGAAAAAGGCAGGCCCAGCATAAATTACAGCCTGACCTTGCAATGTTTTTGATGAACTGATCTTGGTGACCTTTTGTTCCTTCCTACGAGGTCAGGATGCCACTAGCTGGATAGGCAGTCCTTGAGTTATGACAGGAATTGGGATTTCCATCCCCAAGCAATGCAGACGTAAAGCACAATATGGCATGACTGCATTGCTGTCTTACATGCTGTCATCAACCAAATCCCGCTGGTCATTAGGCAAGGACCCCACGCCAATCAAGTCAGTCTAGATGTTGAGACGTGAGTGCAGAGAAGAGCCACAAGGATGATTAAGGGCCTGGAGACTAAAACATAGGAAGAACGGTTGCAGGAACTGGGTTCGGGCAGTTTAGAGCAGGGGTCTGCAACCTTAAACACTCAAAGGGCCATTTGGACCTGTTTCCCACAGAAAAGAAAATACCAGGAGCCACAAAACCTTTCCGGTCCCTGACTATTTCTTGAGCGGCCACAAAACTAGCATACGTAGTTGAATTAAACGTTCTGTTTTCTTCTGAAACTTTTCTTGGATTTATCCATAGTTGGCCTACTGGGGGTTGAAAAGCTCAATAAATTGCGTGCTGGCAGGTGTCACACATTGGCAGTTGTGACCCATATTTTGAGTGACAGCCATAGCAGAGGGGTGAAAGAGCCACATGCGGCTCCAGAGCTGCAGGTTGCTGACCCCCGGTTTAGAGAAAAGAAGGACTAGGGGAGACATGATAGCAGTCTTCCAATATCTCAGGGGCTGCCACAAAGAAGAGGGAGTCAAGCTATTCTCCAAAGCACCTGAGGGCAGGAGAAGAAGCAATGGGTGGCAACTAATCAAGGAGAGAAGCAACCCAGAATTAAGGAGAAACTTCCTAACAGTGAGGTCAGTTAACCAGTGGAACAGAAGTTGCCTTCAGAAGTTGTGGTTACTCATTACTGGAGGCTTTTAAGAAGAGGCTGGACAGTCATTTGTCTGGAATGGTCTAGGATCTCCTGCTTGAGCAGGGGGTTGGACTAGAAGACCTCCAAGGTCCCTTCCAACTCTCTTATTCTGTTATTATTAAGTAAGTAAGCATGCGCAAGATGGCAGTCGTGAGGTGAGGTGCTGCGGCTGGATGGAGGACTTTCTGGGGCTCGAGGGGGTGCTGCAGGGGAGCTCGACCATCAGTGACCCCTGATTCGGTCGGATGGCTTCGGGGCGAGGGTTTTGCGATCTTCCTCGCCCCTGGACGCCCCCAGAGTCGGAGGCGGCGAGGGAGAATGTGGCCGCGCTGCTCCAACTCCGCCGACGCCGCCGAGAGCCGAGCCGAGTGGGGAGTGGAGATCGGCGGCGCTGCTGGGAAGGAGAAGGAGAAGGGAGAGTGGAGCCGAGCCGAGCGGAGAGCAGAGAGCGGAGAACAGAGATATGGAGATGTGGCTTGCTGGCGGCGGGGGGGTCAGTCAGCGGAGGGGGCGAGGGTTTTTGAGATCTCCCTCGCCCCTGGACATGCCTAGAGGCGCCGGCGAAGAAGTTGGCTGCGCTGCTCCAACGCCGCCGAAAGTGGTGCTATGGTGGTTTGTTTGTGGGCAGCGATAGCAGCAAGGTGAAAGGGGAAGTATGGCTGTGGGGCAGCGAGTGGTGGCAGCCTGTTGAAATTTCATCTGCCCCACTCAGGAACTTCCTCAGCGGCCCCTGGAAACCGGGAATGGTGGCGTGGATATCAGCGGGGGTGGTGAGGCCGGCCCCAACATTAAACTGGGCCATGGCACACCCCATGGAAGTACTGGAGCTGTTCTCAGGCCCTATTGCCGGAGAAGGGGCCTTGCTAGAGGGTGAAAACTGAAAGGAGCATAACGGACTGGAGAAGAAAGACCCCCTCCCGGGATATCTTGGCAGCTGTAGAGGACCTGGAGGCCCCCTGTGACATCCAATGGAGGCTGGGGTTTGGATTTGTTATCCCGGAAGAACTGAACTATCTGAGGAATGTAGGGCTGGGGGGCGACGGAGGAGTTTTCCGTCACATAGATACCAGCCCTTTTCTCCTCCCCCTCCCAGGTACTGTGTCTGCCTAAATGGGCTTATTATTCGCCCTAATTGAGGGAATCTTCTTTCTCCCCCCCCCCTTTTCTTCCCCTCTTCCTTCTTCCCCTTCCCTTCTTCCCTTTTTTCATCGGGACTTACTCGAATATGATCTTGAGTATAAGACTTTGCCAAGGATTTTCCATCTTCACCCCTGGCGTGACTCATAGACTGACTGATAGACTGATAAATCTTTCTTCCGACCATGGTCAGCCAAATTGATGCAACTGTTGAGGGGTCCTCTATTACATCATGGCTCTTGTCTGTGGGAGAACTTTTTCAATCTACGGCCCCGTGGGGTTCCGCTGTGAGAGGGCGGGCCGGAGGTCGCCCCCATTGGAGGAGATAATTTAGGACCCTCCTGCTGTTGTGGGAGGACAGTTGAGACACCAACAGCACATCGATGAACAATTGGCTGTGTTACATCTTTTGTGAAGTCCCCTGTCTGAGCTTTGGGCCTCCATCGCTGCATTTTGGAGATGTATACGACTGCAGATCTTCTTGCGCTGCGAGATTCCCCCTTCTCGCAGATGTGGCCCTCCTCACTATCGAGGGCCCACCTCAAGGAAGGGTTTTGGGACCCAGAGAGGTGGCATGTGAAAACGAGGGGATTGAGGGGTTTTTTAACAAAATTTTTAGTCAAATTTTTAAGGGGTCCTAGGGAGGGGGAGGGTCAGATTGGAATTCGGGCTGTGGGTATGGGGGATAACCCACAAGGGGGAGGGTCGGGTCTGGCAGTGAAGCGTGGTGTGGGGGATGGAGGGCCCGGGATCGAGGGGGGGGTTAGAGCTTGTCCGGATAGTTTCTTGAACATCAGTACTGTAGGTGGGAGGGGTAGATATGGCGGGAGCAGGGGGCCATATCGTGTTAGGGGAGTGCGCACTCGCTGTCTACGAGCGGTGGCGTGCTCCGGCCCCCAAGGCTCTACTCGCTCCTCAGGTTGCATAGACCCTCAGGACCCAGGCCTTCGGCTGATGCTGTGCAATGCCAGGTCCGTAGTAAATAAAGCCCCCCTCATCTGTGATCTTGTTCAGGAGGGGGGTGCGGACCTGGCAGGTATTACGGAGACCTGGTTGGGCCAGGAGGGGGGGGTTCCCCTCGTTGAAATGTGCCCGCCAGGTTTCCAAGCATTCCATCAGCCGAGGTCACAGGGGAGGGGCGGGGGGGTAGCGGTTATCATTAAAGAAGGTCTGAGACCGAGGGAGGCCACTGTTCCTCAGACGGCCGGCTGTGAATCCCTTTTTGTGAAATGGGGTCATGGGGTTCAGATGGGTTTGCTGATCACGTACCTGGCTCCCTGCCACGTGGCAACAGCCCTGCCCGAGCTACTCAACGTCATCGCCGCGGTGGCGGTTGATACCCCTAAGCTTATGGTTATGGGGGATTTCAACCTGCCGTCCGTGGGTGAGACGTCAGAGATGGCTCGGGAGTTCATGGCTTCCATGACAGCTATGGACCTGACCCAGTTAATTCATGGCCCTACCCACACAGGGGGAAACACGCTGGATCTGGTTTTTGTCTCTGGACAGTGGTTGAGGGATCTTGATATAGGGGATATAGTTACTGAACCCTTGTCATGGTCAGATCACTCTCTCCTTCGTCTCGACTTTCAAACCGCTGCACCCCGCCGCAGGGAGGCGGAGCCGGTCAGATGGTTCCGCCCCAGGCGCCTGATGGAACCTGACAGATTCCAGACGGAGCTTGGGCCATTTCCTGAGGTTCTGGCACACGCCTCGACTGGAGACCTGGTGGCCGCCTGGGATAGGGCGGCTGCTGGTGCTCTGGATCGGGTCGTGCCTTTGCGGCCTCTGACCCGGCGCCGATCTCAATTGGCTCCTTGGTTTACCGAGGAGCTGAGGGAGTTGAAGCGCCGGAAAAGACACCTAGAGAGTAGTTGGAGGGCCAGTCTTCTTGAATCTGACCGGACACTAGTAAGATCCCACATTAGGAATTACTTAGTGGCGATAAAAGCAGCGAAATGTAGTTATTTTGCTGCTCTTATTGCGTCATCAGATAATCGCCCGGCCGCCCTCTTTAGGGTGACCCGCTCCCTGCTCCACCAGGAAGCGCGGGAGGACCCCTTGGAGGGTAGAGCCGAGGATTTTGTTCAGTATCTGTATGACAAAATCACTCAGATTCGGGAAGATTTGGACTCCGACTGGGTAGTCTCAGGGGGAGAGACAGGGGCAGGTCTTGAGAATGTTATCTGGGATGAGTTTGATCCTGTGACCCCTGAGGACGTGGACAGGATTCTGGGTAGACTGAACGCGACCACTTGTTTATTGGACCCGTGTCCTTCCTGGTTAGTACTGGCTTCCCGGGAAGTGACACGAGGCTGGCTCCAGGGGATTATAAACGCTTCGCTGAGTGAGGGTGACTTTCCCGCCGCCTTGAAAGAGGCGGTGGTGAGGCCTCTCCTCAAGAAGCCTTCCCTGGACCCGGCAATGTTGGTAAATTATCGTCCGGTCTCCAATCTTCGCTTTGTTGCGAAGGTTGTTGAGAGTGTGGTCGCGCAACAGCTCCCCCAGCACCTGGATGAAACGACGTATCTGGATCCGTTCCAGTCGGGCTTCAGGCCCGGGTACAGCACGGAAACGGCATTGGTCGCGTTGGTTGATGATCTCTGGAGGGCTCGGGACAGGGGGTGCTCCTCTGTCCTGGTCCTGTTAGATCTCTCAGCGGCTTTTGATACCATCGACCATGGTATCATGCTGCACCGGTTGGAAGAGTTGGGGGTGGGAGGCACTGTGTTGCGGTGGTTCTCCTCCTTTCTCTCTGACCGGTCGCAGTCTGTGTTGACAGGGGGACAGAGGTCGACCCCGAGGCCCCTCATATGTGGGGTGCCGCAAGGGTCGGTCCTCTCGCCTCTCCTGTTCAACATTTATGTGAAGCCGCTGGGCGAGATCATCCGTGGTTTCGGGGTGGAGTACCATCAGTACGCTGACGACACCCAGCTGTACATCTCCACCCCGGATCACCCCAACGATGCCCTTGAAGTGATGTCCCGGTGCCTGGAGGCCGTACGGATCTGGATGGGGAGGAACAGGCTCAGGCTCAACCCATCCAAGACTGAGTGGCTGTGGTTTCCGACGTCCCGATATAGTCAGTTGACGCCATCACTGACTATTGGGGGCGAATCATTGGCCCCCACGGAGAGGGCTCGCAACTTGGGCGTCCTCCTGGACTCACGGCTGTCTTTAGAAGAGCACTTGACGGCCGTGACCGGGAGGATTTTTCATCAGGTTCGCCTGATTCGCCAGTTGCGTCCCTTTCTGGATCGGGACTCTTTACGCACGGTCACTCATGCCCTTGTCACCTCCCGCCTGGACTATTGCAACGCTCTCTACATGGGGCTCCCCTTGAGGAGCACCCGGAGGCTCCAACTGGCGCAGAGTGCGGCCGCGCGGGTGGTAATGGGAGCGACATGGCGTTCCCATGTAACACCTCTCCTGCGCGAGCTGCACTGGCTCCCGGTGGTCTTCCGGGTGCGCTTCAAGGTTTTGGTTACCACCTTTAAAGCGCTCCATGGCTTAGGACCCGGGTACTTGCGGGACCGCCTACTACCACCAATAGCCTCCCACCGGCCGGTACGCTCCCATAGAGAGGGGCTCCTCCGGGTGCCGTCAGCCAAACAATGCCGACTGGCGGCCCCCAGGGGGAGAGCCTTCTCTGTGGGGGCACCTACTATCTGGAACGAGCTCCCCCCAGAGATACGGAGGATCCCGGATCTGCGCACCTTCCGCCGCGCCTTAAAGACCTTACTATTTCACCAGGCCGGCCTGGCCTAATTTTCCCCCTCTTTTATAAAAGATTTTTAAAATTTTAAATATTTTTTAGTATTTATATATTCAATTTTAAATTGGTTTTAAAAGTTTGGGGTTTTAAATTTGTCGGGGCCAAAATTATTTAATTTGATTTTATTCTATTTTTTAAATTTTGTATTGTATGTGTTTTTATTGTTTGGCTGTGCACCGCCCTGAGTCCTTCGGGAGTAGGGCGGTATAGAAATCTAATAAATAAATAAATAAATAAATAAATAAATAAATTCCTCGCTTGGTCTCTCCCAGGGCCGAGCCTTGGTAAGGTAAGGGACTGTCTCTTCTGTCTCCTCTTGAACTCTTTCCCCACCCACCTATTTCCTCCCCCCATCTCTGCCCTTTGAGCACAGTGGCACCCCTCAGTGGTAGCAGCCGTGCTGGGGCTGAATTAGAGGCCCAGGGTCTTCAGTGGTCTTAGCCGGCCTTCGTTGGCCTCAGCTGAATCCACATTCAAATCAATTCCAATTTTGTCTGGCATAGCTTTTTCTTCTTCTGTAATAGTGTTTGCCCCACCATCCGTCTATCTATATTGTTAAATATTCTTAACATTAATTTCTCAGTCCATAAGTGCCAAATCTTCATAAAAGCCTGTCAGGGTTTGTAGATTGAATAGCTGTAAACTGATGGAAGGTTATAAGCGGAAGCAACTGAAAGCTGATGCAATGGAAATGAGGCAGCAGGGTTACTGCCACTTTAAGAAGCCAGGTAAGAAGCTGCCTATATAAGGGAAGCCATGAGAGCAGTGTTTCTCAACCTTGGTAGCTTGAAGATGGGTGGACTTCAACTCCCAGAATTCTGGGAGTTGAAGTCCACCCATCTTCAAGCTTCCAAGGTTGAGAAACACTGCATTAGAGGGTGTGTCCCTTCTCCTCATGTTCTCTCTAGTTGTGTATCTCATTGCTATCCTTCTGTCAGTAGTTGTATGATAAGGTATTTACCACGTATAAGACTGTATGTATTTAGCTGTATATAAACCACTATCGATTGCCTAAAGGCTCTGTCTGCTGTGTGCTGTGTTTTTGCTCCTGGGTTTATCTCATAATACTAGTCACGCTGCCTAAACTCTGATAAAGCCTCTCTTGTTAAAATATTTTTTCCATTTTGTATTGACATATCAATGTTCTTCTCCTTTAAGTAATTTTTATTTCCTTTTGATTCCTTTGGGTGTCAAACTATCAAAGTCCCTTTTTATTGTGTTCTCTTTCCAGCAAACCAAAACAATCAAACGTTTCCCACAGGAAGGATTATTATATTTAATAAAAAAATCTCATTTCAAAACCCATTTAGCCTATTTTTAACTTTCCAAGATCATCACTTTGAACCTCTTTTTCCTGTTTATTCCAAAAGAATAAATACTATTTCTCTAAATCTTTACGCTCACATGTTAAACATCTGTCACAAAGGTGAAAGAAACTCTCCCAAGGAGCTGCTGTGTGGAGTACACGTGGTTTATCTCACAGTCTCCTTGCTCCAGAGAGTTTTTGCCAGTCTGGATTCTGCATCCAGCCGTGTTCTCCATGTGGATGCCATCCTGTTCAAAAAGAGACATCTAGTTGGCTATGAATCTTCATCAAAAGTATATTTCTTGTCTCCTGATTGAGGACAACAGTGGACTAAGATATGTCTGAAAGAATGAGGATGACTTTGCAGGGGGTACCAGTTGCTGAGCAAGAAGCCTGGACCAGTTGAGTCTCCTGGATAAGGGAGGCCAAGAGATTGGCCACTTGTGCTCTGGAAGGCTGCTTCTCATGAGGAGACCGCAGGATTTGCAGCCAAGTCATGACTTTGGGTGACTGGAAGCCATGAAAAAGTCATCAAGCTCACAGCCATAGGGGACAACTTAAGGACACTGAGTTTGCTTAAAACTGCACTTTCTTAAACCACATCTAGATTATCATTATTTCAAAGCTAAAAGAAGCCTTTGGAACAGCAGGGCACAAAAGCAGCGAGCCTTCCTTCCCGATTTTTATCTTTATGACATGTTTGATTAGGGAAAAGACAGCAAGAATGTTTATTAGTGACTGAAAACCTTTTATGGACCTTTTGCTGAAAATGGGAAAAAATGAATTGATCATTGGAAAGGGTAAAATTTGGGAAGAAAGAAATCATGGAAACCACCTTAAAAAGAGAGGATATTAAGTTTATTTGTAGCCGCAGAAGAGAACCTCTGCCGCACTTCAGGGTTGAACTGTGGAGTTCCTGGTGCGTCTCTGACTTTGCTGGTTTTCTTGTGGACGTTTCATGAGCCAAACTGGCTAGTTGGTAATTGCCGTAAAGAAGACTGGAAGCTGCTGCTTGTACTTTTTTCTTTTTCATCTTTATTCACCACTTCATTCTTTTCTTTTTAAAAACTTGTATCATTTAACGCTTCAGGGGGAAAAAAACAAACATTAGTAACCCTTTTTCTTTTTTCTTTCAGTTTGAGCATTGCGATTGCTGTCCTGATCAGATGCAGAGTGTTTATGAAGACAGAAGAAATTTCCCTCAGCTGTTAAAAGTGAGAAAGACAAACATGTGTTTTCAGTTAACAGCTGAATCCATGAATCACGTGAAACCCTTTTTTTCCCTTTAACACTTGTTGAATAAACTACAACAATCTCCTGTAAACACAGCAAATAAAGTTGTGTTTACAGGAGAGAGCTAGTTTGGTCTAGCAGTTGAGATGCCAGACTTGAAAATAGGAGACAATGAGTTCTAGTCCTACCTAAGATTTTCAGGAGTCAGTGGTCGTAAATATAATACAGGTAGTCCTCATTTAGTGACCACAATTGGGACCAGCAGTTCTGTTGTTAAGCAACGTAGTCGCTAAATGGGGAATGGTGTGACAGTGGCCATGCTTCCCCTTTTCCTACTCCGGTGCCCTTTGGAACTCTCATTCAGGAACTGGGATAATTATCAAGAAGGGAATTAATGTTTGTATTTACAATTAATGGAGAGGAAGGGATTATAAAACAGTAAGGAGGCATACAGTGGGGATCCCACGTAGAAAAGAATGCAGTGGCACCTGCAGCCCTGGGCACGCAAAGCCTGGTGGATTCCCCATTATGTGGGCGCCTGCTTATTCTCTTGTAATCCTTTCCTCTGCAGTCTCTCTGCTCTGCAAGGCAAGGGGCAGAAAAAAATGGGCAGGCACAGGAGAAATTGTCTACAGCAATTGCAACAAAGATGATTAAGGAACTGAAGGCTAAAACCTAAGAAGAACGGTTGCAGGAACTGGGTATGTCTAGTTTAATGAAAAGAAGGTGACATGATAGCAGCATTCCAGTATTTGAGGGGCTGCCCCAAAGAAGAGGGGGAGTCAAGCGATTCTCCAAAGCACCTGAAGGCAGGACAAGAAACAATGGATGGAAAACAATCAAGGAGAGAAGCAACCTGGAACTAAGGAGAAATATCCTGACAGAACAATTAATCAGTGGAACAGCTTGCCACCAGAAGTTGGGGGTGCTCCAGCACTGGAGGTTTTCAAGAAGAGATTGGACAATATTTGTCCAAAATGCTATAGGTTCTCCTGCTTGAGCAGGGGGTTGGACTAGAACAGGGGTCCCCAACCCCCAGGCTGTGGCCCACTACTGTTCAGAACTGGGTGGCGGAAGTAGCAGACGAAGGTGTGTGCAGCTCCATTTGTGGGAGGGAGTGGCAGGCGTGGGTGCCCTGCTGCTTGTGCAAATGGAGCTATGCGCTCGCCCGCTGCTTGTGCGGAATCATCCCCTCCCCCACCAGTCTGCAAAGCCGGAAAGGTTGGAGACCCCTGGACTAGCAGGCCCCCAAGGCCCCTCCCAACTCTGTTATTGCTGCTCTTTTACAGATTTCTTCCCCACTTGAAAATAGAATGTGGACAGGCTCCGAGTCTAGAGGTGGACCTCCATCTCCCAAGGCTTCTTGAATATTAATAGGCATTAATGTTGTCTGGTAACAGAATAGGGAATGGTTGGAAATGGAGTCCCATCCATGTAGGAAGCTGGGCGGGTGGGATCCTTTCCGGAGTAGCCACCTGGTGTGGCTGAGCCTACAGAAGTGCTCTGTGTTCTGAGAGCTTCAGTTGCAGCGTGTGTTAATTTGGGGCAGCAGGCAAAGGAGACCAGGACAAATTCGAGGACTCGTATATGGGAAACTCTGAGGCCTCTTTACGAAACTCTGAAAGATGCAGAGTGTGTTAATTGCTGACCTCTCGATTTTCTTTCTTCCTGCAGCGTCCGGACTTGGTTTCTGCAGGAGTTTCACATCCGGGCAACCCGAACTTGGCATTTGCACACAACATTTCTGGTCCTCAGATGAGACTACCAGGGGTCCTGCCAGGCCGTGCTCCTCTGGCAAGCTCTGTCACCCAGTGTGCCCACCAGGCTGCTTTGGCCCCATCACCAAACCCAGCACTTTCTGCCTCTCCCCCAATTATGGCTCCACTCCCCACCCCTTCTCAGAAGACCTTGGAGCAAAGGAGGTTTCCTTCCTCATCTGGTCCTCCACTAAGTGCTCCATGGAGACAGGCCTCCCGAGTTCACCGTTCCGCTTCACCCGATTACATCCTTCCCGAAGAGAACCCTTTTGCGGCCCCCGAGTCTCCTCTTCAGGAAAATTCAGAATCCAGCGATTCCGTTTCTCACAGCAGCAGCAGCAGTGAGAGTGCCATGGAGTGTGACAGGCCTCATCCACAGCGGTTGTCTCAACATGAGGATGCCGGAAGTGATCCTGAGAGAGGCTGCGTACATCCTCTCCTTCCCGGTTCCACCTGTCCAGAGGCTTCTGAAGCGGCTGATCAGAGTGGCTCCCAAAAAGCAATTGGGGCCTCTGGACCCTGGGAGGAAATGCTTCAGCTCACACCTGACTTTCCGACGGAGGCGGGAGGCACTTCTGGTTGTGCACCGTCTGTTTTCGGCCCAGAGTCTCCAGCTCTTAGTGAAATTGACCAAATTGAGGAACAGGCCGAGATTAATCTGTGCCCAAGTATGGAAGAAACGGCTTGTGTGGGGGAATCTTTTGCTTCAGAGCCAGACAGCCCAGCGGAAGAAATTGAAGGGGTTGAATTGGCTGGGAGCCGTGCTCAGGCAGTGAGGGGCTCCGTGGATGACTGCAAAGAGCAGCTCATGGAGAAACACCCACCAAAGACCTCCTCCTCCTCAACAGAAGGAGTGGAAAGCAGAGCAGTTGCTGCTCTCTCTTCAGAAATTCAGCCTTCTGAATTGGGGCACCTTCAGCAACATGACTCAGCCAAGAGAACGGCTGAGATCTGCTTGTCTTCTGGGGAAGAACCAATGAATGATTCTTCCACCAAAATCTTGAGTCAAGAGAAATTGGACTCCGAGAGGAGAAATGCACTTTTACCTTCAAGAAGTTCATCGCATGGGACCCAGAGTGGTGGTGTGGACTACACAGTAGCTTCTCCAGAAAAGGTTGCAGCCAGTGAAGATGTGGAAATGGAACCACCAACAGATGCTGGCTTAGAGGGCGTAGATGGCCACCTTGAGCCAGAGATGAGTTCTGCAATTCCAGTGTTCGCTGAAGGCGTTTGCAATAAGGCCAGCACGGTAGACATGTGTGCAGGAATGGGGATGTGGACTGATGGAGTGAAGCCTTATGAGATGGAAGTAGCCACAACAGAGTCTTCCAAGGATATGGACCCAAACCAGAGGCCAGGCACTGATGGTGCTGACTCAAAGGCAGGTGCGGCCAAGGAGATGATTCTTCAGAAATTGTCTCAGACACTGGTCCTTGATGAGCAATTCAAGGGTGCATTCTTCCAAGGAGAAAAGAAGGATTGGAGTCAAGCTTCTGACACAACAGACGAAAACCTCCATTCCAAAGACCTACCGGAGACGCGTGAAGGAGGAGGAAGGGCTCTTGGAACAGATTGGCTGCAAGCAAGACCTCTTTTGAGGGAAAACATAGTTCTCACAGGGGCCTTAAAAAATTCAGTTCCTGGACCTCCCGAGAATTTGGGTGAACTGATTTCTGAGCAATGCCTCTTCCAGAGCAGCAAAATTCTCTTTGAAAATCAAGTGGGGGAAGGGTCTGAGATGGAGGAAAAATTGGAACGTGAGGATCCCAGAAGTGCTGGATCCAGCAACAACTCAAATGAGGTGACAGATGATTCCAGGCTACAGGATGCAGACAAGATGAGTGGTGATTCTTTCCTGGGAATTGTTGATGTTCCAGTGGTTCCAATGGTTGGGTTGTCAGGAGGAGAACCGCCCAGTTACAGAAGTGGAAGTGAGGGACAACACCAGGATGATTCTAAGGATCCACCAAGCGAGGAAGAATCGGAGGTGAAGAGAAGCAAAATTGGCACCTCAGCAGCAGCAGCTGCCAACGAAGATGCAGCCAACCAGCACCGAGAGGCTGAAGGTGGCCTGCAGAAAGAACCAACAGGCCTTGTAGAGCAGGAGGAAGCAGACTGTGCTGCTGCTGCTGCTGCTGTTGCGGATGCCTCCCTCACGAGAAGCCCTAGTCCTGAGCCTGCTGAGCGGTCCGCTTTGGGCTCGGCAGGTGGAAAAGGTGATTCCTCTAGAGATGGCCTCCAAGAGGGGAGGATTCCCCACTTAGGTGACTGTTCACTTGTGGGTACACAACTACCTTCTCCGAAAAGCCAAGGTGAAGCAGGAGAGAGATCGCTGTCTGATAGTAACCACCTTTTGGGTTGTCAGTATGTCACAGAGGATGAACGGTTTACAAGTCTGAATGAAGAAGGCCCAGTGAAGGCCACCACAGGAGAAGAGGAGGAGGAAGAGTCAAGGGCCAGTCCTGTGCCAAACATTCCTTTGGCTGTCACAAAGAGGGATTTTGATCCAAGTCCTATGCAAGTGGGGTTGTTGAATGTGCCTTGTAGTGCATTCTCCAGCGGTTCTTCCTATGCGATAAACCAGCTACAGTGTCCTTTAGAGGTTGATCCCCAAGAACTGAAATCTGATATTGTTGAGCCTGAGAATCTGGAAAATTGTTTAGAAATGAAATCCCAAGGAGCTGATGTTGGGGGAAAGTTGCTTTATCTTGAAGACCCTCTTATACAAGACAGAGCTTCTGAGGAACCAGAAGCTCCTCTTGAACAGATCAGCCTGCCTAGTCCAGGAGAACCTGGGCAAGATGTCCTCGTTCCTGAGGAGAGCAGCTGGCCTAATCAAATTGCTAAGAATCCCCTCTGCATGAAGGCAAGAGGCAGCACTGTGCTACCCCTCCCAAGCGTTGGCCTTCTACAGCCTGGCAGCGTTGCTGTCAATCTCCCAGTGGAGCCAACAGACGACACTGCTGAGGCCCTGCAGTTGCCTGTTGGGGATGATGGGCTCCATTGGCAGATTCCTGCGTCTGAAGCTGAAAAAGAAGAGATGGGCCAATCCTGTCCTTCCAAGACGGATGGTCTTCACAGAAGAAGGGGCACCTCATGGTTCGATCCAGCTGAACAGAGAGCTAATGCGACCGAGAGCAGGGAAGCATTTAGGGAACCAACTGAGGAATCAGCCAACCAAAGACCTCATGATCTGGCCATTCAAGAGGTCAGTGCTGGGCCACTGAAGGGCACGGAGATGCTGGAGATGAGTCTGGAAGGACAAATTTCCTCCCATCATGACCAAGGCAGTCGTGTAAGGGCTGCATTTTCCACAGCAGGGACAGAGGCTGTAGGGCCCTCCCTGTCATCAAAGAGCCGGAAAAGAGCATCAGAAGCACCGGAGGAACCAGGTGGGGAGGAAATGGAGCTTGATCCTGTCAACTTGGCCGGTCAGCCTGAAAAGTCCCCTTTGGAATCAGCTTCAGAATCAGCAGATGATGGTAGGGTTGCCTGTAAGGATCAGGGCTTCATAGAAAACAGCCGTCAGGGCTTGGTCCAAGAGAGTTGGCCCAAGGCTGGCAGACTTCCTGGGCAACCAGACACGGCAACTGTGGCTTCACCTCTTGGGGAAGCAGTTAAAGAGCTTCCAGGAAGTGAGACGTCCAGCAGTCCCCGTTCAGGAAAAGGGGAATATGCTCAGAAGGATAGGATGGTGCATCAAGACAACAGACTGCTGGGCCAAGAAAGTGCGTGCCAGCTGGGCAACGGCCCAGAGGCCTCAGCAGGGTACAGGGGAGGCTTAGGGTGCTCGGAGCCCTACGAGGCCCTTTTGCAGGAAGAAGAGAAAGCGAACAGCTCTTCTCCTAGAAAAAGACTTCAAAACGAGGAGTTAGATTTGGAAGGCGCTGCCTGCCATCCAAAGAAGCTCCGCAGGGAGAATTTTGCTTTAGTTTGGGGCTCTGCGAGTGATCCAGCGGCATCTCCTGTGGCGCCTCCTCCTCCTCCTCTGGAGGAGAGCATTGAGCAATTAGGCAAAGCGATAGAGAAGTTCCTTCATCAGTGTAGAAACCGAATCCCTCTGTGCTCCGACCCCACGGAAAGAAATGGAGATGTTCTTGCTCAGATGGTGAGAAATTACTTTAAAAGCAACATTTACTCCAATGAACCGGCAACTGAAAACAGGGAAGCAGAAGAGCTTGAAGCTCTGTCTTCAGAAACTGCAGCTGCGAAGGGCATCGGCTGCCAGTTGGAAGGGGGTGCAGAAGACCCCGGGGAAATCCCTGGCTGTGACGGGCCCAGCTCGCCTGAAGGTGCAGAAGAGGGTGCCCAAATCCCCGAAGATGCGTCTGTGTCCCCTGGAGGCCAGTCAGCCGGGTCTGGCTCTTCCGCCAAAGAAGGCAAAGGCTTAGGGAACCCCAGGCAGGAGGATGTCTACTACTTTAAGGAGGAGCCCTTCCCCATGGAAGTGGACTCGGCGCTGGGGGACTCGGGCAGCAGCTTTCCTGCTGAGTCGCCAAAAGGGGAACCCCCGGAGGGGCCTTTGGAAGAGGACCCAGACACCTCTTCGCCTTTGGACATCGCTGCTAGTTCTCAAAGCTACGAACCTTCTCCCAGTCCACGCTGGAGCAATTCAGACCACGTGCTGGACGGTGCCTCTGAAGGCTCTGGCACCCTCTCGGAAACCGAGTGGCATTCTCCCTCTGATGCAGACTGTTACGATGAAGACTCGGGGACACTTCCGGATGCGGCCAGGCTGTGGCAGGAAGACAGCCAGGCTGCCCCAAGGGACAGCTGGCCAGAGTCTGTCCGTCCCCTCAGTCCCTCTGAGCAGGAGGCTCCCGGCCGTTGGCTGCAGCGTGGAGAACCGGGCGGAGGAGATGAACCTGATGGCTTTGCCTGCCGAGAGGATTCTGGGAAGGCTACGGAGGAGAAGGCAACTGAGGGCGATCGGAGGGGGATCCCGGCCGAAGGAAGCATTTTCCCACAAGGCGGCCTCGGAGGCCCCCCTGGCCAAGGTAACGGCAGGAGGCGGTTTTCACTGTCCAGCCCTCCTTTATATCTTCGCTTTGGGTTCTGGGAAGGCCGCTTCTACCCTCCGCCTCTGGTTTATCTATTCCTTAATCAAATTTATACAGCCGCCCATCTCGCCAAAGGCAACTCTGGCTGCTGCACACACTGAAAGCAAATTAAAAGCAGATTAATACAGGTAGTCCTTGACTTACAACCACAACTGAGTACAAAATTTCTGTTGTTAAGTAAGACAGTTCTTAAGTGAGCTTTGCCACATTTGACAACCTTTCTTGCCACAGTCGTTAAGTGAATCTGGCTTCCCAGTTGACTTTGCTTGTCCAATGTCGCAAAAAGTGATTGGGTGACCCCTGGATGCTGCAACCGTCATAAATGTGAATCATTTGCCATGCCTCTGAATTTTGATGGTGTGACTATGGGGATGCTGCAATGGTCGTAAGTGTGGGAAACGGTCGTAAGTCACTTTTTTCAGTGCCATTGAACCTTCAAACGGTCACTAAATGAACTGTTGTAAGTCAAGGACTACTCGCACGATAAACACAAGCCTTGAGCAAGGAGGGAATACAAATAGCCAACTCGGCAGCAATGGAGCCGTCTCTCTGGTTCCCGGAGGGGGGGATGTGTCCCGGGTGTGTGTGTCCAAGACCAGGTCACAGGAGTGGCTCCCGAGGGGCTTCGAAATCTCGAAAGGGACGGGGCTGAGAGCGAGGGGGGTTCCACAAGGGGGGCACCAGAGCCGAGAAGGGAGCCACCAAACGGCGTTTCTAGGCTCCCCTCGGGCAGGGCGGGGGAGAGACGCTGCAGTCGGAAGCCCCTTCCTCGGGTGGTGCTCACAGGTGACCCTGTGGGGGGGGGCAGCGGAGCAGGTGTGATTGGAAAGACCCTTTAGCTGCCACCCTGGGCCAGCAGACCTTGAAGCGGTTCTTTCTTTACAGGTAGTCCTCGAGATACAACTGGTCACTGAACGGCCAGTCAAAGTTACAACAGGTCCTCCCCCCAAAAGCTACATACAACCCTGTTTTGAAGTTGCTGCAGTGCCCTTGGGGCCATTTGCCCTTATGACCCACTGCAGGGATGCTGCAGCAACCACACACACACCCCGAGCCTCCCTCCCCCCCCCGTCCTGCCCCTAAGGGGCCCCTCAGGCCAATTCCCCACCCAACTGTCACCCCCCAATTGTCACTGTCTTCTTACCTGTTGAAGCTCTCCGGACCTCATGCTGGGGAAGGAGGGGAGGCTGTGGGTCCCTGGGCCCCCCATAAGCAGCCGTCGTTTTCAGTGTGAATTCTGCAGGCCATGCTAAGGAACGGAAACAAAAGGATGGCCGCTTCCG